>NC_087218.1:10437029-10527029 GCF_015104395.2 Macrobrachium nipponense
CACCATACTCACAAAGGATGATTTTTCAGGTTGTGGAGCCGTTGTATATACTTGTCTCTAAATTTATTGCTCTCTCAACACCATCAGGACTATTTGGCTGAGAGGAAATAGCACGATTTACAAAGCTACTTAAGGAACCTTCAAAACATGATAACCAGTATTCCCTGAAAAGAAAAAAAATAAAATAATCATATATATAGACAAAAAAATTTCTCTGTGTATTCAATTGGCTTCACCATAGAGATTTTTAATTTTAATTATCCATATTACAAATGACATTCATCCTTTAATTTTTACTTTTCCACAAACTTGGAATGTACTCTCATCCAAATACTTCTAATTTATTTTTTTTATTCTACTGTATACAAGTCTATTCTCTATCAATGCAAAAGGATCAGAATACGGAAAGGAATACTTTCATAGAAAAAGTACATGACGACAAAATTGCATGGTTGGAACACCAGCTTCTGAAATAAGATACCATACTGGTAATGCAATCATTAAGTAAAATATAGTCATCACAAAATCACTTTCACATCAATTTGGTGCTTTATGGAAGTAAGATATGAAATGAGTTTTTTTCATCTCCTCTGCCCGGTACACATTTTGACTAAATTTCCACAAGGTCTAGGTGTCCATCTATCCCATTATTCCATGACTTCCTGGTCTTCCTACATGTCTTCGTTCTGTTCAATTAGGCAACCATGCTTAATGTTTACTATATTTCATACTTGTGATTACTCTTGGCATTCAATCTTCCTAGAATGCACAATCCACCACAAGTACTAAACCCTAAGTTTTATTTCTGATGCTGTGACTAAATTATGGTATTATCCTCTAAATCCTTCTGAAGTTCAAACTTGGTGCTTATGTTTTTATTAAGCTGGCTGGTACAAATCTAACTTTACAGTCTGCAATTTATGAGTTTATTTATATTTCAATTTTAATGTTATTTCTCTTTCATATTTTACTAGTCTTTATTTTCTTTTCTGTACTGGGCTGCCTTTCTATAGTTTTCTGTTAAAAAACCATGCTTACTTCACAGAACTAGTAACAAGGAGAAAGGTGATTGGCATTTCCTGTAGAATAATGCTAGGAAGAGAATTTTTTGTCCCTTTCATGAAAAAAAATCATTCTTTACATACCTGGCTTCCTTGTCTTTTGTTAAATCTACAGCATCTGGTATATATTCCTTAGGGTTTGCCAAAAATGGGAAGAAAGTTAATTGTTGGTCATATCTGTCTATCTCCAACTGGTCAATAGTACCTCCAGGCCACCCTACTTCATGGGGACGTGGTAGTGGGGATTGCAAGCCAGACGACCCAGCATAATTTTCACTCCAAGAATAGTTTTCTGGATCTGAAATATCCAACAAAGTAAAGTCTTTCACTTCAATCTGCTGTATATAAAAGAGATATTTGTTTAATAATAAAGTACATTTAAAAAAACCTATTATTTATAAGATGCCTTATTCCACAGAAATAACCCAAGTCACACCATTAGCTTGAAAAGATTGCACCCATTGTATCTAGCCAGTCTTCTGCTGCCACTCACATCTTCCTTGAGACCAGGTAATTTTCTACTCCTGTCCTGGAACATGATTTGGTTGTTTTCTTGTGAACTGTTAAACAACATCTAACTCACAATAAACAGCCCCTAGAATACTTTCTATATTCCTTTAAGACTGCTGGCTCTCAGTCTGCCAATTACTGTTCTTATAAAATAGTCTGCCCATTCACTAAAGCAAATTTCTAGATTTATATAACAAACTAAATGATCTGCTCATGAACGTAAAACAGATTACATTTTGCAAAGAAATTTGCAAAGAAAATGCCCATTCTGATTTAGTTATTTTACAATTTAATTATCAAACTATATATAGTTGAATATTCCGGCACATTTGTATCCAAATATTTTTTTTTAATAAAAACTTCACTTCGATCTGTTTATAATGAAGTTACAAAATACATGAATGTTTTACTGAATAGCGGACTGTTTTCACTGCAATTGGGAAGGACGAGTGTCAGTATTTCAATACGGTTAAATCTGTTTTAATTCATTAGGGTCAAGGTTTTGCATATACTTAATCATGTATGGAAATTCCTTCACATAGAGTGGATATTTGGTTTTGTCAAATAAGACCATATTAAGAATAAAAGCTCTGTGAAATTTACAGACGATTCACATTCAACTGCAAAATACAGAAAGACTTGACAATCCCATAACCTATGAGAAAATAAAATATTACTTTTTATACGGCATAATATTAAAACAAACTGCCATACTACGTAAATAACATACCACATTCTTCTGCTCCTCGCAAAAAGGCTCCAATTGCGCCTAGGTAACCTTCATGCCTCAAAAAGAGTGCTTGAACACCACCGCGACTCCAGTACTTTATGGCAAAGCTAATGGTGTGCATACTAACAGGATGATTCCTTAAGAAGTAACCACCAAAATAAACCTGGAATTAAAGAAGGTATTGAGGTTGCAAAGTTTTTTTTTTTTGTAATTTGATGCCTGTCAATACAAATTCAAATATTGTATACAACAGCCATAAAGCTTAAGGAAAATACTGTATATAATACCTTATTTTCCTTACGAAAAAACTGATTACCATTTAAAAGTTAAAAACCTAATTGAGTAATGTAGCCATGCATACAAAATTCTTAAATTATCCCAAATGAACTACCAAGCCTGGTAAGATAACGCATATTTCAGTACCTTACATGTAAAAGCAATGAAGAATTGTGCAATCTATGGTAGAAGACCTTAACAATACAAATATGTAGAGAAGATATATATCACAAGTAAGGGGAATGAAATCTGGTCATAGGATAAGCAATAACAATGAACAACCATTTTGTAATAACAAAATAAGAATGTAAAAATGGAAAACTGACAACCATAGGCAACCTATTATTATGAATGTCAAGACAATGCAACTTCATTATAAGAAAATTTTTTTTTTCTGTATTATATAATGAATCTGACATTAAATTAAGCACATGAATGCAATAAACAAACATATCCAAATTTGACTTTAGTATAAGCAAAACCCTAACAAAGAAATTACCTGCACACTAAAACAGACTGTCCTCACAGTAACCTTATATTGTAGTAACAGTGACACTACAAACTCAGAAGGAAAAAAACACTAATATAGCCAGTTGCTATGAAACACTTTTATTTTAGAGAAAGTGTAATGTAAATGAAGAAATGGATAAATATAAAACATAATCTAGTATATTAAGTCTTTACCTCATACAATTCAAAAGTCAAGTTCCTAGAATTACAATCCGAAAATAACTTTTTACAGAATCCAATTAACAAACAAGACAAACATTATACAAAAATATAACCCTATAGTTTGAAGTAGTAACAATTAAAATATTGACACAAAAGTCATAATACACCATATCAGAAAATTAATCCATTCTTGTTGTAAATAAAACAACAATCAATAAATGTTGATTAATGCTTGTAAATGAAATAGAAAATATCAGGTTCTTCATTGCTGTAAATAAAAAAAAAACAACAATCAATAAATGTTGATTAATGCTGTAAAATGAAATAGAAAATATCAGGTTCTTCATTGCTGTGAATAAAGTAACAATCAATGGATCATTCTGAATGTTGTAAACACATACCTTTTTAAGGCCATGAAGCATAGCATATAATGATGCAATCTGTCCAATATCATTACTAACAGTGAATAGTAAACTTCTTGCAATATCAGCCTCAGAAAAGCCTGTGGAAGATGCCACCAGTGTAAAAACAAATGAGCAAAAACAGGCAAAATGACTGCAAACCACCAATTCCCTAACCACCTCTTGACAATTTTTATTTCATATGAATGTTTCAATAAAAAGGAACAATGTTACTTTACATCAATGTAAAAAGTTTATAGCCACCAGTTAAAACAAAATTCTCTGAATATCTTTCAATTACTTTGGTAAAAAATAGAGAGGCGTCTACCAAAGCAAAAATCATTCTTCAAGACATGAATTTATTTCATTCTCTTGATAGTAACAAATAAAAAAATAATTCACAGCATTAGTTTATATACCTTTACTTCCATCTGCTTTCATGTGACTGCTATGCATTGCCTTCCCAAAGCTAGATGCTATAATATCACCTGTCAATCCTAAAGCACTGTAGTCACCACCTGAAAACAAAATAAATTGCTTCATGTCCATGACTTAGTGTAAACAACACAATTAGGGGAAAGCTATATATCTGTTTTAAATAAGAAAAAAGTTATCAGGAAAGTGGTCATGTTGATGCTTTGGAAAAGTGTGGTAAATTTATTCATACAGTACCCTTTCGAATGTAACCAAAGAGTAAAATGGGGAAAAGATGGAGGAGCAGCACATGATGTGATGGAACTGGAGGCCTTAGCAAAAGCAGAACATTTCCATGGGGAACACTGAACTGACGCACATATGTTGAGATGGTTGTAAAAGAGCAAAACCCTGGATGAAGTAGAGAGAGAATGCTAGGCTACTAGTTATAAAAACAGAAACAGCCTGGATAAAGTAGAGAAGGAATGCTAGGGTAATAGTACAGCAATACCTTGGGTTACAAATTTAATCCGTTCCAGAACCTGCTTCGTAACCTAAAAAATTCGTAACCTAATGGATTTTCCCATAAGAATGTTATAAAAGCAAATAATGTGTTTCCACCCGACCATGAATGACAATTCAATTCATATTTTTCCATTTATTTTTGTTCACTAAGGTCGAAAATTCGTGTAGGAATTACATAAAATTATAAAATTGAAGAATGAAATTAAATATAAACACTAGATTTAATATGCATGCACAGTAAAACCTGAACTTTACCTTTGGCGAGTGTGGCTGCTGGCTTGACGGAGACGGGAGGAGGGGAAGGGGGAGGCGGAGAGGGTTAGGGCTTTGGGGGGGAAACCTCCCTCCGTGAACACTTCTGGAAGACTTTCTGGTCCTTTCTC
Organism: Macrobrachium nipponense; assembly: GCF_015104395.2. Taxonomy (NCBI): domain Eukaryota; kingdom Metazoa; phylum Arthropoda; class Malacostraca; order Decapoda; family Palaemonidae; genus Macrobrachium; species Macrobrachium nipponense. The sequence goes on from NC_087218.1 coordinate 10,442,002, forward strand.
TCGAGAGCAGCGTTCACTACCATCACTAATTTTACGCTTACGCGACACTGTGTCGTCTTTCACAATTTTGAAAAAATATTTTTCTATGGAGGCTTGCTTTTGCCTGTTCTTTAAAATTTTATAGAAATGACCCACCCCATTATCGATAAACAATTTTCTACATCGTCGAGAATATAAGGCCGTTGTTTCGTCAATACTGTGACACCTTTTGATGCTTTACTGGCTTTAATTTCTTCCTTTTTCTTCAAAATAGTGCAGATCGTTGATTGCGACCGCTTGAAGAATGCTGCAATGTCACGCGCTTGCCTTTATCAGCATTTGGATAATTTCCTTCTTCATTTCGACCGTAATCATCTACTTCTTTCTCATGCTTTCCTTCTTGCTGCTTGCCTTCGTCATCTTGGGAGCCATTGTCTTTAGTGTTTAGGTAATAGTAACATATAAGCACTATCACGGAAACACAACACGTGCGCAAATCACTAAGCAAATCTGAGAACGTATCACGGACAGATGCGTTCAATTTTACCGCCAGCGAGATAGTGAAAGAGTTATGGTTTAAAAAGGGTCAAGGGATGCGTGGGAGGAAGTCACGTGACCCTCGTTAAGTTTTAGCCAAAAAAATGCGTTCGCAGATACCATGCTCATCCGATGTCCGATGTAAACAATGCAGGCGGCCTCCCATGATGGAAATTCGCGCATTCGTATTCCAAGTGAAATTCGTATTCCAGAATGAGGGCATCACTTCGTAAGTTAAAAAATTCGTATACTAATTGGTTCGTAACCCAAAGTATTACTGTATATACAAACATCCCATTATTCACCATAGCAAAAATTTATATTGCATGTATAAGCCTAAATTGTTGTATGCAGTGGAAACATTGGTACTGACAAAGAAAATCAGAATGCTAAGTCATAGCTGAATTACAGGGGGAAGATTATGTTACCAATGAAGATGCAAAGATATGTGGCCATTAGCAAAGTTTCAACATGTTGTGAGAAAGGATGAGGAAAAGTTAGTCAGAAAAGTATTGGATATGAGTGGCAAAACAATTACCAGTGGGAAAGCTCATAAAATTATGAAAAAATGGTTGAGATGAATGTGAAGGCAGACAGAAATCTGACCAAAAGTAGCAATAATGTTATCACCTTAAACTAATTATTCACATCCATCCTAATTAATTCACTCCAAGTTCAACTTTAAGGCAAGATGATATAGAAGTATTTATACCTTACCATAAATGTCCTTAACTAGCAAGTCTACATTGCGGTGATCCCCCTCACTTGCTAGTTGCAGCAATTCATCAAAACCTTTTGCAGATGTAAGTAGAGATCCGAGGCCCCAAAATGTTCCGCCACCCATGCTGGTTCCACCAATTCTTTCATATTTGTTATCTGCCTCAACCTGGCAGAAAATACTACAAAATAAATAAAAAACTAGAACTATAATCAAACATTATTCAAATTATGCTTCTACATTCAATACACTGTAATGTTCTCTGCAACCAATTGAGAAAAACCATTAAAAACTACATCTAAATTTTAAATATTTACTTATTTTAACTTCCCAAACAAATAAACCTAGGAACAATCAATGTTATCACCAATAATTTTCTTTATTTTTCTAAGAATTTTTATGTAAATTACTAATCAGCATCTTATTAGAGCCTTTTAGTGTTTTGGTATAAACATTAAAATCCACATTGTTACACTAAAACTACAAAACAGTATGGAAGATTAAATATGAATTCGGTGTTTTCAAGTTTTTTTTTCTAAGAATCACGTAACACATTTCCTTTGATAGAGAGCATACTTTACACAATATTGAATCTCATAATACCATAACAACTAACGTACAACATATGAAACCTTCTACTATAGGATTATGACTCTGTAAGAAAGGTGAAAAATGAAACCTGTTATAAAATCATTATCCTCATGCAACCCGATAGAGGATTACGGCATCATATATTTCATCAAGAAAGCCAAACTGACAGAGATTTGATTTAAGATATGGTCAAATTTGAATTACAGTAAATGTATATAGTGAGTGAATATTCCACATAATTCAGTTCATGAGTGAGTAAAATATAATGCATCATTACGATAGAACTTATTTTGGTGTGACTTCATTTCAACCAGTAATGGCAAATGACAAGTCCTGGCCAAAAGTTCCTAAAAAGAAATATTGGCATAATCTTTAAGATTTTAAATTACCAGTAGTACATACGTATTCAATTTCACATATACGTACACACCCCTTCGAAAATACAAAAAAAATCATGCATAACAGTAAAAGAAAAACATTCAGGGACAAATAAATACAAAATTGAAAAGACAGCAAAAACAGAACAAAAATGATAAAAGGTGAAATGTGCAGGGTAACAGTTAAATACATGGAGTAATCATGACATACCAATGCCCCAGAAATACACAAAATACCATCACCAATACATCAACAAATCTTGTAAACAAAGAATTCTCACGATGACGATAATAAATACAATAAACATTTCAAAAAATTTTAAATAAATACAATAAACATTTCAAAAAATTTTAAAACTTTAGCCATCATTCTGCTCAGTTTCAAAAGCTTAACAAAACTCTGGTCATCACACATGGGCAAGTAGGTACATGTAAGATTACGAAACAAATTTACATTAAAAGCATGTCTTTAACTGAATTTCATAATGCTTTCCCTGAATATAAATAATGATGAAACATCTTTCTCATATCCACTGGATCCCTGAAACATAATGATAAAATAGCATACAAGAAGTCTGTCAGGAAAGAGGGACACAAAATATCTAATCCTTTGCAAGACTCACTGGACAGCATTTTGCTGCCAGAAAACTTCATAGAAATACGTATAGAGGAATTACAGTGTGTTTCCACCTTGGACTGGATTAGCTTTCTAGCCAGTCAGACATTACTCTGAACACTATAGCCATCTGCAAAACTTATTTTTTTTTTATTTCTTTTTACTCCTATACTCACACCTTTTGGTCAACAGTGTGAAGGGACAGAAGTCAAATACATTATTACTGTGGGACGCTTTGTATTTACGATTTGTAATGAAGGGGAATAAAGGATTACAATTCTCATGCCATCAATGGCAATCCATTGGAAATCATACCTAACTTTCTTTTTTGAGTGACTAAATTCTTGAAGTTGAAAGACACTTTTAGAAATAAAATGGAATGGCTCACTTATTTTTGTGTTCCTCAATTACTTCACCTAACTCTTAATTGAGAGTGACTGAAAACAATCTCCATGCAAGTGTTCTTTTATCTGGGGAATACGATACTCAAAGATTGCTAAATTTCAATGCTTAGTCTTAAATATTTAAAATAAATGAATACAGTAGTGCATTTAAACCAACAATTTTCACAATACAATTACGTACTATGTTGTTAATCATGTCTCAGTGATGATAATCATAAATGCCCTCAGAAAAAAACACAAACAAACCATGCTTAAGTGATGATAATCATAAATGCCCTCACAAAAACCTCAAATAATCTAAGGAATCTATCACAAGACATTTCCTACAAGCAAAAAAATGCCTCTTAACCGATAATGAAATGTAACAATTATTGTTCCTTTCCATCAACCAGAAAAGTCAGAAAATCTCTCTCTCATTCAACTTTGCATAATATGTATATGTAATGGTACCGATGGATACTACATCATACATAGAAAATAATGTACTGAGCAGCATGAGCTGTATGAGAACTTAAGCTCATTCACCTATCCATGGTCCCTACACCTGCAAGTAACCAAATCAGAAAGAAAGGGAATGGAAGGGGAGTCTGTTGAGAAACACTTATTAAAAACCAAAGAACAACTTACAAATATAAAATCTACCTAACATATTTGTGGTCTTCAAATACATAGGTCAGACAAAAATTAAATGGAAAAATTCCACATAAAATGATATTGTTAGAATACAATAAAGTTTTGTACATACTTACCGGCAGATATATACTTAGCTTATGTCTCTGACATCCGACAGAAATTCGAATTCGCGGCACACGCTGCAGGTAGGTCAGGTGATCTATCCCCCTGCCGCTGGGTGGCAGGAATAGGAACCATTCCCGTTCTAGAACCAGATTTTCTCTTCCACCTGTCTCCTGAGGGGAGGCTGGGTGGGCCATTCATCGTATATATCTGCCGGTAAGTATGTACAAAACTTTATTGTATTCTAACAATATCATTTTTGTACATGCAACTTCACCCGGCAGATATATACTTAGCTGATTGACACCCTTGGTGGTGGGTAAGAGACAACTATTTACTGAATAGACAGGTAAACAACATACGTTGTAGGTAATAAAAAAAAATAAAACCTTGGTTCCTACTTGTTCAGGCGGAAGATTCCATGGCTAATGCCTAGGAATCTGCTTCGCCTCAAGAGCCTCAGCGAGGATGTGACCTATGGCTAAGAGTTCTTGTGGGGTCTGTCGATGGGGTCTTATCCATTTACTCGACAGAGCCTCTTACATGACAATATGCCTATGCCTAGTGGCATAATTAAGGAGCACAACACCGATCCCGATCACCTGATCCTAACACGAGGGTTAGTGCTTAAGTTGAAAAGAGTTATCCCCAAACTCCTTTCAAACAACCCAAAGAAAAAACACGACGTTAAATAAAATTTAACTCACTAGTTAGGGATCAGTATCGGCTCCCTATCCCAGCAATGTATCCGCAGACACGTATCAACCAGAGAGAAGGATCTCTCGTAGGCTATCTTGACATCCTTCGGATATGGGAAAGTGCAACACAGAGTTGCATCTCCCGTATGTGACAGCTAATATGTCCTTATGACATATTGTTAAGGAAAGAACAAGAATTCAGAAAAGCTCGCACTTCATGCGCTTTTAATTCTCAGCAGTTGAAGGAATCATCAATGCACTTGTCAAGTGCTTAGGAGATCACATTGTCTCAAAGAAGGCCAGGGCATTCTTTGATATAGATCTCTTCTGGGTGAAGCCTGGAGCCTGGCTAGCGCTTCGTGCCTGGCAGGCGCCTAGCGCCCTGCCTAGCGCCTCGCGCCTGGCTGCAGCCTTGCGCCTGAATGGCGCCTAGAGCCTGGCTGGAGCCTCGCGCCTGGATGGCGCCTCGCGCCTGGCTGGCGCCTGATTGGCTCCTCCCTCCTGGCTAGCGCCTCGCGCCTGGCTGGAGCCTTGCGTCTGGCTGGCGCCTTGCGCCTGGAGCTTGGCAGAAGACTTCATGATTACTGTCTATGAGTCTGCATGCCTCAAGAGTTTCAGCGAGGTAGGGACCTATGACTGACAAACCCTTCTGGATCATGTCAATGGGGGCTAGCCCCGCTACACGACAGGAAGAATTCTCGGATCATGTCAATGGGGGCTAGCCCGCTTACACACGACAAAGCCTTCTCGGATCGTGCCAATGGGGGCTGAACCCACTTACATGGCAGAGCCTTACCTGTATCATATCAATGGGGACTAGCCCTCTTACATGACAGAGCTTTAGGTTTCTCTTTACTGGAAGGAGCCTTGCGCCTGGATGGATCCTCAATCCTGACTGGAGCCTAGCCTTGAAGGAGCCTGGCACCTGGATGGCGCCTGGCTGGCTTCTAGAGCCTGGCTGGCTCCTAGAGCCTGGCTGGCGCCTCGCGCCTGGCTTGGCTCCTCCACACTTGCTGGAGCTTTGAGCTTGGAAGAGTCTCTAGGCTGTCTGGCGATGTCCACATCGGATCTTATATCTGTCCGATTTGTTCGCCTCTGGCTCATTTGCGCAGGTTTGGAGGCCCGCTCCTGGTTCTCAGTATCCGACCATGACAGAGTTCCTTGGAACTGTCCGCCTCTGGCGTTTTTCGCCTGTATTGGCATTTGGCGCTGGCTGGCGCTACATTGTCCGAGAGTCCTGAACAACCACATAGTCTATCAGGAGACTGGAGAAGGGTGGAAGAAATTCTTCCCCTTTGATCTTTTGGCCCCTGGCAAGGGGAGGTGATTGTAGTCAGCTACATCCAGTAGACGACAGGATATCTAACAATACGAGAGAGAAGAGTCTTCCTCCGAGTAGGATCCTTCGTGAATACTTCCTTTGCTAACGAGATCCCTTCTTACATGTTGATGAGGTTCCTCGTTGCAGAATCTTCCCTATCCTTGCCCGAAGGAAGGGAAGGAGTCTGGAAGTCGAAGGAGACTCCGAGCTGAAATTGGGCGGAACCCTGATTTCTAGCTCTTATTGTATCCTTTCTGAATACCTTCTGGGAAGCATTTCGAGCCCTCATCGCACCCCGAAGACTCTGTAGGCAAACGTTTAAACCATCTCTTCTTCTGTAGATGAAAAAGTAAGTACCCTGCCTGGGCAACGAAACTTCTATCTGAAAGCGTTGCGTCCAGGAATAGAGGGTTTTAGTTCTTTTGCCAGACATACTATGCTGGCAAGAACCCATTGCCGAGTCTCCATTGAATCTGATGCGAGATTCCAATGCACAAAAAATTCACTTGTCTTCTTGGTCGTTTAGGGCTAAGAGAAACAAAGAATTCCTTCATAAACTTTCTCAAAGAAGTTTGATGAGGAGCAGTTCCATTTTGTCGGAACACGGAATCTGTGGCCACAAAAAGATCCCATTCGAAGTACCTGATATCCTACTCTTTGTCGTATTGCGTATCGTATAAGATCCCGAAGATCTTAATCTTCGTTTATCTCTAATTCCCCTTGTAGAGACAGAGTATAGCCTTTTACTGCGTTCTTTGATAGCAGATATATACCTAGGTGATTCTTCCCTCTGAAAGTGAAGAAAGAACCTCGCTATGTGGTTCACAGAGGTATCGGAAGAGGACAGTTTCCTCATTCCATCTAGCACGATCTGCAGCAATTCTATGTCTTAGCCATGACTATTGTCATTTACCTTGAAAAATCCTCTCATTTCATGTCACTTCTGGTCAGTCTGGCACGCGGAAAGACTCAGAGTGGAGAGGTTTTTCAGGTCTATTTATAATAGATTCTGATAGAATATCCAGATACTCTTGGAAAAGCCTTACGAAACATGCTGTGAGAAGAACGTGACTTCTGTGAATCCAACTTCTCTAAGGCCAAAATGAGGCATTCATCCTCTCTTCCTTTGACGCCCATTTATCTTAATATCTGTAAGAATTTCTATAACTAGGGAAAAAAGACTAAAGTTTATTCCCCTTCTTTAAATTAAAGATGTCGTATATTGCTACCTCTCTTGGTTCGAGGAAAAAGGAAGCAGTCTATAGGAAGCCTGTTCGTCTTCTACCTTGCGAAGAGATCTATGAAGAAGACTTCCCGCAGGTTCTCAAAACTCTTTTCAATAAATGTTAGACATACGTTAACAGTTATTATCTTCGATCGAGAAGGTTCTCACGGACATGCAAAAATCTTGCATCGAGCCTTTAAGGATCGTTACGTTCCGTGTCTGTTCCCAAATAGGTTCTCTTTTGTTAACGCGAACAGGGGCGAAAAAAGAGATTCTCGATGCTCTTTGCGATATGAGAGAGTCGTGGAATTGGCCTAAGTGATTAAAATAAATCATTTCATCATTCCTTGTAAGCGACCCCTTTCCGATTAAATGGGTAACGAAATCAGGAACGAATCTTGCCGTTACCGAGCCTCCGAGAGGCTACTGGTTTGTTTGTTTGTTTGTATGGTGTTTTTACGTGACTTCCGAACCACGTCGAGAGTGAACTTCTATCACCAGAAATCCACATCTCGCACTCCTCAATGGAATGGCCGAGAAACGAACCCGCGACCAACCGAGGTGAGAAGCAAAACCAAACCAAAACCAACCAACTACGGACTCTTAGGTTAATAACTCGCTAAAACGAGAAAATATCTTGGATGGTGCTTCTGGCGCATTGCGCCAGGCTGGCGCTTCTGACGCTTTGCGCCAGGCTGGCGCTTCCTTCTAGTTCTTTTAAGGTTATGTGCCAGAACATCTGTGCCCTTATGGTACCCGACATCCTTCACGTGTTAATTCCGTTCTTAGTAGGAAAAAACTTTTATATACGTAGTATAGTCCATTCAGGGAAACAACTTCTGCCACTAAGAGAATGTTTCCCATCCGACTCACCCATCTTCTCTTGAGCAATATCCGATTCTAAAAAGGTTGTGTGCGTTTACTCGAAAGGATGAGAGAATTATATTATATCGTGCTCTGCCGTATTAGAATCCTTTATTATACTGTCACATTGTGGTAAACAGCATTAATCTAGGAAACCTTTGTAAGGATACTAGGAATTCTGTAGTTAACCTCGGTATGTGCATAAGACTTGACCATACCGTAGTCTAAAAATGAATTCTCTTCTACTACATTCATCTTCTCACTAAGCATGTACTCTAATAAGCCATGCTTTCGTAAGCATGCGAGCATCATATAATATAGAGTTCCGCTGCGTTAGAATCCTTTAATAATGTTACCTACGGTAAACAGCATTGAAATGTTGTAATATCTTTCTTATTGAAAGCTTCTTAGCAAAAGGCAGACAATATTTTATTTATGTTTTGCTTAACTATCCCCTCAATCCGAGATTGTAGGGGAGACACGGTTAGTTAGTCCATCCCCGCATGAGTGAGACATGTAACCAACCTAACCCCTCATGACCGACTACCTACATGTTACTCCTGCGTTTGGTCTCTAAGGCGCTAATAGCAGTCTCCGTTAGCATTCTGGCCTTAACTCGTTCAAGAGTTGGCCAGCTACTCCATTAAATAAAGGAATCTTATAAAATTATAATCGAACTTCAGGAAGTTCTTATTCATGCATATTTAAGCGAAACAAGACTTCGATAAATCTAGAAACTAAGTAGGTGTTGTCTTAACAATCCCTTTAAGCGTAGTCCTTCCTAGGAAATTCCTGGAAGGATACTGGTAATTGAGTTGCTCTGCAAAGAAGTAACTACGGTATGTGTGATTTGCCGTATCGTATTCTCAAACAGCAGATACTCTACTACCTTCTTTCCCTGCCGAGGCAGATAGAGAAAGGAAAAATTTTTACTGTCTTCGTTCTTTTCGTTAATAGAATGATAGAAAGAGTATATATATCTCCTTAAGGAAGGAAGTTAATCCAGGAACTCTTTAAATCTTCGTGATTTCCTCATAAATCGCGGAAGAGACAGAATTCCTGTTCATCTGTAGGGTTTACGGAAGGAAGTAGATATTTCCTATCCGCCATCATACCCAAACGTCGATGAGATTCTTATAAGAAAAACTCCCAAAGCTCTTGCCTCTTCATAACGAGGGAAGAGCATGAATGAAGGAGAGAGTCCGCATTGAGAGGAACTGCCAAACACAGGAGTCTTCTGAATAATGAAAAAAAAAAAAAAATGGCTTCTCTTAGTATCAGAATCCTTCTGACAAACGCGACGGCGTTGCTCAAGTTAAAAACTCAAAGAGGAGCCTCGCGACTGACCTCTCTCTCATAAGAAGATTTGGAATATTCTGGCGCCTGGCTCCTTGCGCCTAGCGCCTGGATAGTTCCGCGCGCCTGGAATGTTCCGCACGCTAGAAAGGAGACTCGCCCCTGGAACGTTCGCTTGCGTGGAAGGTCCCGTGCGCCCTGATAGTTCCGAGCGCCTACTAGACCCCTTTTAGAAAGAGCCTCTTGCCCGGAAACGTTCAATGGAAGGATTGTTCTGATTGCCACTGTACTATAAGGCTCCTTGCTCTAGCCGTCTGTTTTTCTGGCGCAATTTGTGCCAGGCTGGCGCTTCGTCTCTTTGAAGGCGCCTTCCGCCAAGAAAAATTTTTTCTAAACGCGCTCGCGCTCAGTTGCTAGAACGCGGCTCGCGCTCAGTTGCTAGAACGCGGCTCGCGTTTGGTTGTAGGCACGCGGCTCGCGCTAGTCTGTTTTCTGGAACACGGCTCGCTGCTGGCTGTTGGAACGTGGCTCACGCTGGCTTGCTGGAACGCGGCTTCCTAAGTTCCTGGCTGGCTCTTGCTCAGTGTTCTCTTAGTTTTCAGAGAACGCGCTAGATCATCCAAAAAAATCATATACATTCTTCGTCTTTTCGGATGTAAGATGAAGAGACGCACTTTTTTAAGGATGCCTTTCAATGGCTATCCTTGGCAGTCTGGGACGCTCTACAGAACCTGCCGAGGGGACGCCTGACCGGTGGGGATTCTCTGAAAACCTCCTTAACGGCTTTCGCTTTTCATTCCTTCTCCCCTGGGCTTGGGAGCTTGAAAGAGGTCTAGGCCTGGGAGCGAGACAGAGCCGATCAGACGCACCCTCCACTGCAATGGGGAACACTAGTAATCACTTCTTACCTTTCAATAGCTCGCATTTTGAGCCACAATCCTTGTCTTCAAATTGCAATTATGAATTTGAAGTTTCTGCGAAGTAAGAAGGTGATGAGGATGCAACACTACTAGTACTGTTAATACTCTAATTGCTCGTTAGTACGATTTTCCAAAAACTTTTAAAAGAAACGTATCTAGTTACATGCTTTACTGACTCCCTAAAGTAGGAAGTCAGTATATTTCCTCAATCAATTCTAACACTTATTACACGTATTAATGAATAAATATTAATATTTCCCTTTCTTGCAAACTATGTGAGTGTCTACCGAAATTTCGGTAGTTACACGTCATATATTCTTCGAAATTTCGAAGCCAAATTCATTAAAAAGTTAATAAAAGCGTATACCGAACCAAAGACCCAGTACTTCCCTGCAAAAGACAGCCAGAAGATCGATGGCGATGAAAAACGAAAATCAAGTCAGGAGGTAGCAACAACATATGTTGACACTACCGCGACAGAGAAAATCTGGTTCTAGAACGGGAATGGTTCCTATTGCCTGGCCCCCACCCAGGCGGCAGGGGGATAGATCACCTGACCTACCTGCAGCGTGTGCCGCAAAATTCGAATTTCTGTCGGATGTCAGAGACATAAGCTAAGTATATATCTGCCGGGGAAGTTGCATGTACAAAAATCACAAATAATGAATGCTTATTTTTGCTTCTGTACTAATGGGGTGAGGCTAACATCTTAATTCTTTAAAATAAATTGCATTTTCCTTTTAAACACTCCTTTAGTCTTTTATACTATACTATATCTTCAGTGCAAGCTGGTTTGGTCCAACTGGAGCTTGTTAACAGTGTTAAGTGGCAGAATTTGAATGAGTAGGGGGAAAATAAACCATGCAATAACTTGCCTGCATACCCTCACTCTTCCTTTGCCAACACGGACATCTCTCATAAAGTAAAGGCAACTGAGAAGCAGCTCACTTGTGAACCAGAGACAAGTCAAAATCAAAAACATAACTGACAACTTGGTCATTGCCCTTGGCCTGAATACCAGTCCCACAAATGGGACTAATGTTCATCATCCTCTCTGAGGAGAGTGGGACCCATGGTGAGCTGGTGGGACTTTGTACAGGGAAAATACTTCCAAACCTTCTTCCTGTTACTCATACTTTCTGGGGTCTAAGATGTGAAAGAGGGCGAGGCAGTGGAGGAAGATGATGTCATACAAAGAGGAGGAAGCACAGAAGAACTTTCTGTTCCTGACCCCACTATGCCTCTTGCCCAGGTTTACCTCTACACAAGAGGGCTTCAGAGTAAAACATCTGGGAGTCACACCACCAGGAACAGCAACAGCAGCTTTGAAAGGTCAACTGTCAGAGCAGGGGTCCCAGCAGCACCAGGAACAAGGAGAGGAACCTCTGACTAAATCCAAATGCTCCTTAAGACCAGTAAACAAGATTTCCTAACAGGACCAGGGATGGTTGGACAACTGTTGTACACTTCCAGAAGTCTGAAAGGAACCCACAAGACAGGTCCAGCATCGTAGGAGAAAAAGTGATAAGTAACAGTGGATGACAGGGGATATCCATCATCTGCAAACAAAAACCAACAAAGCCACAAGACGAGATTAGTCATCCAAAGTCCTTAACAAATCCCCAACCTACCTCCACCCCAAAGATTGTGAAATGGAGAAACCATTAGGGAACATTCCCAGAAGAAAGGCCAATCATAGAAGACATAGTGCATAACTGTTGAGGGTGTTGTTAGGTGTCTTACCTTCCAAAATAACCATAGTCTTCTTGGCTCTCTTCTGCTTATACAGCTGAACCTCTACCAAGAGGAAAATAATCAATCAATCCAAACACTTCTGGCAAGGAAGATCCCAAGAAAAAAACCTGGCCTCTGAAAAAGCAAAATGTATAAGGATATACAGCTACTAGTTACACAATACAGCCTCACATATCTCATCAAGATTTATCTGCTGTTCTAACTTCCCTTCCATGAAATAAAAAGTCCATACACAGAATCAAATACGAGGGATACAGAATACTATCCAAGATCATCTTTAGGCAAAGTTCCAAGTTTCTGAGCAGCAGTAAAGAAGTGTTGACAATATGGTAGCGGAGGAAAAACGGAGCATATGCAGACAGGAAAATGGGTAAGTACTACCCCCCTCCATCATATACTACCACTTACCTACCTTGTTAACAAGCTTCAAGGTCTGCATTTTTGTAGGAACAAATGACAGCATAGAAACTCTACATGCATAAATATTCACTATTTGCAAAATTAGCATAATTCTGCAGTCTGAGTTTAGGTAACCTTATTTTTTGAATTAGCCATTCTTGAAAGTGAACTCACTTCACAGAATACTGGAATGCAATATAGTACTATAATGATGGTTGATAGGTAACTATTCCGTAAACATTTAACCATAACCACAGGAGCTCCCCAGAAACAATGACAACTCTTCAAACAACTGCTATTTGAACAACTACTTCAAAACTTTACTGTACAACACAGTCTAAAAAATTTAATAAAAGAACAACACCACACAAAAAATATGACCTACTGTACTAGTAAAATTACCGTATATAAATTTTACCTTCATTATGCTGACTCCAGAACCAATGTTAACCAAAAGATAGGGAAAAATATTGGGATCAGAGTTGATGAAGTGGTACTCTGGATCTTCATGCCTACAGTAGGAAAACTGCTCATCTGTGATATTTCTTAATAGAAAATTGCATCCTTTAATCAAACAACCAATTTCATCTTCCTTTTCTACCCTGAAAAAAGTCAACATTTTCTTTTGAGTATACAATACTGCATATAAAAAGTGTATACTATACTGGATTACTATCTATGTAATGTATTTATCTTTAATTGTATGTAACACAAAATGAAGTTTTTATTGTAAAACTAATATTGTAATACCTACCTGAAACACCTGAACTAGCCCTGGTCACTTACCAGCCCGAACCATCATTTATTAAAAATTTACCAAATCTTTGGTTAAAATAAACGATCAAGTGTTGCCAATCTCCTGGCAAACACCCTCGTTACCTAGTTACCAGCCCATCGCTAGTAGCCCTGCCTCACGGGCCGGTCACACCTGCCCTCTCACGTCAATCATAACTCAATAACTCTGTATGAGAGGGGAGGAGGGTGGGAATCATTCAGGTGTTCAGGTAGGTATTACAATATTGTTTTACAATAAAAACTTCATATTGCAATACACCCCCTGAACACCTGAACTAGCCCGATTAACAACATTAATTTGGAGGTGGGGAATCAATCTTGCCCGGCCCTCCACTGTACTAGTTGTCAGTCAATATAATTGAGTACGCGAGTCAGTCTCAAGTTCATTTGTCACTCGTCCAAGCTAATCTCCCATGTGTGGCCTTCTAGGCCTCCCATATGTGGAGGGAAAAACTCTGCACCTCTACCCTAAGGTCAAAACTCATTGAGTGCGGGAGGGATACAAACCTGTTTCCTCTCAGCTGGCTATGTGCCTCACCTGAGTAGAGGAAAAACTGAAGACCTCCCATGTGGCTCTCGGCCTCTCATGTATGGAGGGATCTGAAGACCTCCCATGTGGCTCTCGGCCCTCTCATGTATGGAGGGAATCTGAAGACCTCCCATGTGGCTCTCGGCCTCTCATGTATGGAGGGAAACTGAAGACCTCCCATGTGGCCTTAGGCCTCTCATGTACGGAGGAGACAACCATGTCCATCGGTGCGTCTGCGACGGTGTCGTCGATCGTAGTGATGTCCTCTCTTGTAGTGTTGTACCTGCCTGTCTGTACTCTGCCTGGTTGGCACTTGAAAGAATACCCTCAGATAGACCTAGACATGTTCTTTCCTATCTGTCCTAATACTTAAAATCCTCTTGTGATATATCATATCATGAATACCTTATACATATTCCTAATAGTCACTCCCTACTCTAATACTAACTCAGACAGCAAGATTGTTGGGTTTAAAAATAGAATTTAGGCCAAAGGCCAAGTATTGGGACCTATGAGGTCAGTCAGCGCTGAAGGGAAATTGACAAAGTTTGAAAAGGTGTGAAAGGAAGAAAAACCTCTGTTGCACAATGAGTCCAGTGTTAGGAGAGCGTGGAAAATAGGATGAGAGAATATGGATAGAATATGAAATCAGAAAAGTAAGAGAGAGAGAGAGAGAGAGAGAGAGAGAGAAACACAATCGTCTAGGATAAAGAGAATATAAAATCAGGGAAAAGAGAGAGAGAGAGATAAAATCAGGGCAGAGAGAGAGAGAGAGAGAAATTACGATCGTCCAATATCTCCACCTCCGCAAATTGCAGCAAGTTAAAAGGGTATTATCTTAACGATAATACTCGTATAACTCCGTACAGCTATGAACAACCGAACGAGAACTTGTTGCTAATGCGATCGACTCCTATAACAACATCACTTTATTGTATTGATCAGCGTGTGACAGTAATCGAATCCGATAGCAACATCTGTTATTGTATTCATCCGCGTGCGACGGTAATTACTGTATTCATGTTATAAATGCAGCTGAAGCTAATAAGGCAAAATTACGTGCATCAGCAACCTGGACAGAAGTCCCGAGCTTTTGTATGAATTCCAACGCAGCCGTGGTAAAAGAAACTAATAGCATGAAAGAGCTCATTACTGTTGTTTTCACACAGACAAAGGATTAATAACGTATATAAAGTGTAAGGTTCGTAATACCTATGAAAACGAGTGAAAAACGAACGGAATCCTAAATTTAACGCCTAACCCGAGGGAAAAACTAGCTTCCAATGAGACGTATCAGTCAAATTTTGGTCTTAAATTACATCGTAAGACGAACAGTATGACTTCGTTCCATAAGTTAAGTATCCAGATATTCATTAATATGCTAAGGACAAAAACATTAGCCGAGACCAAGTGATATGGTTGAATCTGAAGCCAAGGAGAAAAAAAAAATAGACTAGCCGGCATCCTTGTCTTTCTAAACCACACCACCTTACAATAGTGCTGTTTGACGACAAGCTAGTGTAATTGTAATTTAATTGAAAAGTAATAAAAATAACATTTAAAGGTAATTAAATTAACTTTATTAGGCCTAATATTAATTTCAGTTGTCATTGTAATTTGATAATACGACTGGTAATAATTTGTAACTGTAATTGACATAAGCGCAATGTAAATACTGACGGCAATAGTCTGTTAAACGTATGAAGACGTCATACATACAAATTCCTTATATCTGACATCTGATTATATGCCCCAAGATAGATACCTCATTGACTATGTTAAATGTCAACATAGTTGAACACACGTCTCCTTTAAGACGTTTGTACAAACTTGGCATAAGTGAGTGTTGTTACGTTAGTCATTTTAGGCAATCAGGAGAGAATGAGATGGATACGGCGACGCAAACCCGTATTCGTCATCCGCTGATTCCAGCGTGAATGACTGCCGAGTTAAGTGTTTATACTACGCTAATATGATGATACATATAATACAATTATAATGCTTTAGTCGGACAGAATCCGATATTCATTCTGTTCGATTACATTCATATTAATTATCCTCCGATCGGATTCTCGTTCGTTTTCAATTACACCTGTACTGAATCATCAGAAGTCAGAATGCCTTGAGCCTACAGCGTTAGCCAATATAAAAAATAACTATCGATATGTTGTACTGCGAATACTTTAGGCTAGGCTACTGAATATGCATACGATATACATCGTGAACACTAGGCTAACTGTAGTTAATTTTATTCGATTTCTCTCCCTACTGAAAATCGTAAGTCTATATGCATTGAACGGAGAATTAGTTGATATTAACAATTATCGTATCGTATAAGTAGAGGAAAGGAAAGTACCTTAAAGACGAAGGAGCATATCTGAAAAGACCAACCATGGGCTAAAAGCTTCTGATGCAAGGAACTCGAAGCAGGAAAAAGCCTAAAGATGCTCTACACTGTGCCTCTATAAACTACTACTTTTAATAGAAAACCGACCCGAAGAAGCCTGCACTTCTCTTTCTAAACTAAACACTATGTAGCCTATTATCCCTACTCGTCTATATCTGACCTAAGTTTTTATCATCCTGAGAACTTACACATCGAGGGAAGGGGAATCTGCTGCCAACACTGCCTGCTCCGCGCCAGGGGGGACGGCGGATCCTGCCCTGTGGGCTTGCGGATCCCCATAATAACCCCCAGCACCGGTTAGGGCTGGTTCTGGAACAGGCAGGGGAGCTGGAAAAGAACGATTAGTAATTTCAGTATCCCTATTGCTCGATCTATCCTCACTTAATCTTGACATAAAATCGGTAACATTGATGTCATACTCGATGTCAGCCTACTCTCAAGTCTCTTAAAGAGCACTGTCTCTAAGTCTTTATCTTGATCTACGTTAGTCTCTTCCTGCCTACACTTACTTCTTATTACAAGACCTTTCCTACGTTTGAGATACCCTAACATCTGATCCAACGACCACTCCTGACATTCCAAACATCTGGTCTTTACATTATATTGAACAGGCCTACAATTTACGCATAAGGAATGACTATCGTGTCATAGGGTATCTCATTCCCTTTTTCTTGCATTGTTGGCAAAGACGATACGTTGTTGAACTTCCGCTCGTTGTTTTCTGTGATGTCGTGGCCGAGAATGCAGTAGCCGTTGTCGTAAGCTGTGTTGTTTCTTCCTTTGCAGAATCAATGTCTGATGACAAGGTATTAAGAGCAATCCAACAGTAATCCAAAGGGATGCGTAATTCGTCACCAAAATCAATCAAATCAAAGGTGCAAATGAAGGCCGGCAAGACCAAAAAGGAGTTCGCTGTGGATACATCTGTACTCCACCGCGAACGATAAGTGATTGACGTGAGAGGGCAGGTGTGACCGGCCCGTGAGGCAGGGCTACTAGCGATGGGCTGGTAACTAGGTAACGAGGGTGTTTGCCAGGAGATTGGCAACACTGATCGTTTATTTTAACCAAAGATTTGGTAAATTTTTAATAAATGATGGTTCGGGCTGGTAAGTGACCAGGGCTAGTTCAGGTGTTCAGGGGGTGTATTGCAATCTTCTAGTTAAATCAAATAGACAAAATGATGCACATGAACTGCGATATAACAGAGGGACAAAAGCACAGGGTCACAAAAACTCACATCAATCCAAGCTTCTTCTGGATTAACTCTGCATATTTGTAAGCCCCACCACCTGTGGCCTTAATACTTTTGCCAATCACTGAATCTTTACTGGAAACTAAGTGATCACGGATGAAATCAAGGCAATTTTCAATGTATTTGTCTCAAACTTGACAAAATGTAGCCTTTTTTCAATCTCCGAACTCTCATACTGATACTCACAACCATCACCCTAAAAATTAATAATCAACAATTAAAAGCTGATACAGAAAATACTGTCAAACATTTCTGTAAGGTTGTAACATCTTTCTAAACAGATTAGTATAAAAACAAATGTAGCCTAATCAAAAAGATAATAACATAATAGGGACCTCAAACTTATTTTTGTATTACATTACATTGCTGTAAACTAAAATTTGCGGTAATAAGGAATTTTCCTTTACTTACAGATGAAGTTCCCTCCTTCTCCGAGTCGTACAAAACTTTTCGATGTGAAACTGTTGAATAGTAAGCTATCTTTGTCAAAGATCCTCCTGCAGATCAAGAAAAAGATATTACAAATATTGTCAGTGCCATCAATGTACATTTGTAATGTTTAAAGAATATTAAGTAAGACTCCAATTCTTTGTAGCAATAAGTTTTTCATATTTCTTTGCATACTAGTTAACTAATAATGAATAATAAAACTACATGACATACGAAAATGGGGCAAGAACTGCAAACATGATCTTTTATCTGCTGTAAATGGAAAACCTCTGGGAGAAAAACATTGAAATGCAAAAAGTTTACATATACTACAAATGATTATTTATACAGTTTTCAAGGCCTTTCTTTAAATATATCTTTACTTTTATGGTTACCATGCATTACAAAAGCAAATAATTTGTGTACAGTGTTTAAAACCCCTTCTTTCACATACAACTTTACGTCTATTGTTTACCATGCATATCTTCAATTAGATCAAACACCACTCCAATCTGAAAACAAGATCCTACCTGGACTGCAGGTACATTCTTTTCAGAATAATGACATGACTAAGATCAGCTCTACACTGATAAGGCAGCTTCTGATTAGCAATGGCTTGTAGTGAACAACAGGGTTTTTATGACAATGTAACTGTTTTAATTGCAAAACCCACTGCAAATTCTGTACCTCAAAAGCTAAAACGTTTCGCAAGTTTCTTGTACGTATTCTAGGTATATACACAAATTCATTCTGATCACATGCCCCAATATGATTATTTTTCTACTGCTAGAGGGTTTTCACTTTTAGGGGCAAACCATGTTTTTCCTAGAAATTAATCTTTGGATCTTAACTCCTCAAAGACCAAAAGAAACATAAAATTTCATAAAAATATTAAGCATTGTGCATTAGCATTAGGTAACATTTTCAGAAGACATAAAAGTTCAGGATATCTTAACCAACAAGGTGCAGCGCGACGCTAAAATCGACGCTTTATATGCCGCGTAAGGACGACGTCGATATTAGCGACGCTTTATTTTCAAAAATCACGGTTAATTTAGTCCCTCCCTTTAGCTCTGTTTCAGTGACGTCAACAGTCTCACCAGCCATTCAGCTCACTCTTGAACATAAAAGATGCCAGATTTCTCTTAATCATAGGTATAAAAATAGCATAATTGTAAACCTTCCGTCAGCCCCGGGGGCGGGACCAGGGAGGCTTTCATATCTTGAATTTAAAACGTTCGAAATTTATATAAATCTTTGTTTATATTGTAAATTTTGGTGATAATGGCTTTTGATGATGATGTTTATTCTTTTCCATCAAATACCGATATAGAGACAGATAATTATAGCGACAGTGACGATAGTAATGTTTGTTTAAAAGTAGGCTTGCATATGTACGTTAACATACACACACATATACACTGATTCAACCAATTAATAATTGCTGTATTATATTTTGCAATCTTATAAGTGTTTCTTGAATAGCTAAGGAGTAATATTGTCATGAAAATAATGTGAAATTATCTCAGAAAATACGGCATAAAGCATTCCAAAACTAAAATGCATTTTTTGAAAAGAAGTTTCATTCCAAAATATATTCTTTTAAAAATATTAATTTTCTAAATATCTTGTATTTCATATTTCATTATTTTAATCTGCGAAACAAGGAGAATACAACCATGTATAACATTAGGTGATAACATTAGGTGATAATGTTCTAAAGGGTCCACACTAATACAAAGTGTAAAAAGTCTGTGTATAATTTTGAAGACTTTACAGAAAGCTTTCGAACCCTTCCCTGGGTTCATCTTCAGTCCAAATGAAGCATACGTTATATATATACTCTCGTGATAGAGAGTTTTTCCTATTAGGTGATGTTAAAAAAAATTAGCAAGAAAATATTGGTTCCATTACTGATGTTGCTAATGCATAATATTGCCGTCGTCCTTTGGTAGCAAACCCCTAGCACCTCTTGGGTTAAAGAAAAGGTAAGACACTCGAGCCTAAAATTACCTAACCTAAACTGCTAGCCTACCAGGCTAACATTGTACAATTTAGTACTGTACAATTTAGCATAATCTAGTATGTATTGTACTATCTGGGCCTAATAAAAAAAAAATGAGTATAGATGGCTTGAACACTCTCCTCTTAGGAACACATTAAGGCAAAAATTCAATAAGACTTCAGATTCTAATGACACCAATTGTTAAAAATGTGTCTTAGTAAGCATATCTACCCTAATATACCATGACCCGGCTAAGAAATGTGTTTATCCCCAGGAATTCATTAATAATCATGTAAAAGTACACTTGAACAATACTGTAAACAGTACATCTTTACCTAACTAGGTTATCATCTAACAAAGGAGACTGTTTTCCATGGATGACAACCCAGTGTCTCAAATACAAGTTCTTGGCTGTTCTCAGACATCCTACCTCACATCTACTAACTAACCTTATCCTTGCCAGGATCTTAAGCTATGCCAGCTATGCAAGCTGTTTAGTCAGACAAGAATTATCCCCATCTTTTAAATGTTCACTCACAACACTAAGCTAACACTAATTGCATTGACTTTGCCCAATCTAGATAACAGTGATCAGAGTGAAACCAAATTTGGGATAATTTACATCAGATCAGTTTGGTATTCCATAGTGCTTACATTACATTGGGAGTGGATTAGACCAAGCACATATAGGTAATAGGGTAAAACATCACAGCAGGCAAACAGGCCACCTACAATCAACGCTTGCCACCCTCCGAAAAAGTACATTATAACGCGTCCTGACACCGGAGATGGGCATCAGTCGCGACTTTGTTGTTGGTGAGAAACGGAGCTAAAGACCTCTACTCTCCTTTCGAAGTAAGTATTTTCTCCAAAGTTAGAAATTAAGGCCAAATTTTAAGATTTAAACAGAGGGTAGTGAAAAGGGTGGCTACGCAGTGGAAATCTCACCAAAACGCTTTAGAAATTTTTACTTACAACTAAAAATGTTTCGAAGATTGACGCCATCTTGATGTTTACGGAGTCGCTTGTGTCAACAAACTTCCCATTTCCTGTGCTAAATCTGCACACCACTTGTACCCATAGACGCTGGGGCACTTTCATCACAACAATCGTAAACCAACCTCTTACCAGCACTTATTCAAGGGGACTAGGCGGCTCTTTGCGGCGTTTTGCGCTCTTCAATTGTTTATCAGTGTTGTCAATTGGTATGTGTTTACCCTCCAAACTATACTCTGTTTTTTTTCATCTGTCCATCCGCCAATGGTGTTTGTGTATGGTAACACTGCGTCCCAGTAAATAGTTACGCTGTGTGTAAGTGTTAGGTTAAATAAAAGGATATCTGGGTGTACATTTGCAACTGAAAAGTGTTTTAATATTTACTGAATGCGAATTACACCGTTAATATTCGAAATAGGATATTATTATAATCGTTGAATGTAAGCCGAATGTAACTATCTAAAGCCCGGGACGCAGTGTTGCCATACAAAAACACCACAGGCGGATGGACAGATGAAAAAAAACAGAGTATAGGTATAAGACTTACCACAAAACCGGGGAAATAAGTGAAATTAGCGTATCTATTTGTATTATATATACGTACATATTACAGCAAATTTTATCATTACTGCATTACTATAACAACTAGAATTCATCGAAACAGTTTGTAAATGCATCGGCGTATGTGTGACGCTCCACTAGATTGGCAACGATGAGTCATTTTTCCTCACGTCGTCTGCTCGTAAGTATACATCCGAAACATTTGTAATTTTGGGGTTAATTTGGTTGCAAAAAAGGGATAATAGACATGAATTAAATAAACATTTTGAAGTAAAGTTAAACTAAATATTGAGTAAAGTAAACAATTAAGGGAAATAAAGCTTTGCATCTCATAATCAGTGTTGTTGTCTGCTGCTCGTAACTGTGTTTGCGGAGTGAGGTGCTTAGGAACCAGGAACCACAGCGTGGTTCAAGTGCACTGTGGAGTGAATTAAGACCAAAATGTGTATAATTACAATCAAATAAGCACTGTGGAGATTCAGTTGTGATGGCAGTAAGGATAAAAACCACCGATTACAAGGTAAGAGTGAATTCAGTTCCAACATAACCCCGGGAATAACAAGTTTCATACTTTCACTAATATAGGCAACAAAATGTTGTTTTATTGTGCTGATTACAACTGCAATCTTGTAGTAAGATCAATAAACGTTACATATATACGCTAACATTGTTCAAATGAGTGCTGGGAAGGCTGGGGAAAGATGGTGGCCGTCACTGATGAGAACCGTCCCATGCAAAACGTAGCCGCCATATTGGATTTCAAAACTGCCTTGAAAAACATATTTTACGAAGAGCTCACATGCTTATTTTAGTTCGTATGGGGCTTTCATATATCACATTATGTTGACGAAACTTCAGTCTTTTAAATGGTATGCTTAGAGTTGCAATTGTATTCTTGTTCACCAATTAAATATCGAGTGAATAAGACCCGTCCACCGTGATGAGGGTTGGCCTGCCGTGATGTTCTACCCTACACATCTTCATGACAAAATTGTGAGTGTACAATGGATTCAAACGACAAGCCCAGTAAGCATGGTCTTGAAGGTCATGAAGTCATCATACAATCTCCCCCCCCTCCCCCCAAGTCACTTGCTACAACTGATTGGTTAGGACATGGCACCTTAGGATAGGTTGGGTTAGGTTAGGGTCAGTAAGCGTGTGGGAAATATGAGTTCCAAATGGGGCCTACAAAAATTGTGTATAGCATAGTTCAGATCTCTTCACAGCCTATCCCAGACCATCAATGAAGTAAAAACTCACTATTGTGAGTAAACTAACACTTTGTTCTGGAGATTCGCCCTAAATTAATATAAACTCAATTCATAACAAACCTGACTCAATTATTTTAGAATTACAATTAGAATATGTACAAATAAGATTTAGGCCAAAGGCTAAGCACTGGGATCTAGGCTATGAGGTCAATCAGCAATGAAAATGATAAAAGGGGTTTGACAGGTGTAACAAGAGGTAAATGTTTTGCAGTTGCACTATGAAACATTCTTTGGAGAGGGTGGAAAGTAACAAGGAAAAAATATATGAACGGAGATACAGAAAGGGGAATCAGGAGAGCTGCAGCTGAGGGCCAAAGGAATGCTGCAAAGATATTCAAGTAGTACTAGCTAATGCCTAAAGCGTACCACGTGAGGTGGATTGACGGCACTACCCACCCTACGGGGACTTGGACTTGACTCAATTAAGCTAGCCTATACCTAGGTACCTAGTCACACGTATAGCCTAGTATAATCTGGTTCTCTCTGAATGAAAATCAAAAGAGGCCTCTCCGGTTACAGAACTTACAGTACCTAGGCTAGGCATACCTAGCTAGCTAGTAACTACCCAACTAGTACCTAAAGTAGTAGCTATAGCCTACCTACTAGGTAATAGAAAAAACCTCGCTAGCCTCAACTGGAAATGGGAACACTTCTAGTGCTAGCCTAAAATCGTTGTGACGTCAGTTTTAATGGACATAGGTACTACCTAACCAATCAATCAATGCCTACCTTGGCTAATCATTCATTCATTCTAAATTCATAAAAAGATCAAGTTCTTGATACTAGGATGATTCAAACTTTCTTGTTAATGTACCTACTATTTGGGTGCCCATGGGGGTTTTAGCTATTACTACCTAATACAACTTAAATTGTGCCCTTAGCTTGAACCCCCAACCGTAACCTAGGTACCCTAAAATAAGGGGTACTGGCTTAGGGTAGCGAAAGCAATGCCAGCTTAAGGTAGTATCCTAAACTAGGAACGAAGACTCCACTCGAGCCGGAAGGAATAGCTAACCGCACCCAAGCCCCAATGATAAGATATAAGCGTCTCATTCGCAATCTCACCGATGTCGATGGCGAACCTCTTGGCATTTTTGATGTTCCTGAAGACGACGTCTGTGTCCGGAAGTAAAATACTCGCAGCGTACTTCTGCGCGTCCATGTCTGGGCTCCTGGCTCTCAGCTGCTGCTGCTGCTGCTGACTGTTGTTGGTGGCACCGTCATTGTGGTGGTCGCCGGTCATTTTCACTATCGCTCGGGCCGCCAGGTGACACTCAGAGGTCAAAGGTCAAAGCCTGTCATCGGACGTGACTTGGTGTGTTTCAGGGGTGTCTTAAGTGCAGCTGCTACTGGTGGGTCTTCTGTGGTTCCTAAGCGATCGCCCCACTAACACAGTTACGGGCACGTTACACTACTCTCATCATGCCAAGCTTTATTCCCTCGTTGTTTGCTATTTAACTCGTATTTAGTCTTACTTTGACTTTACACTACTTCAAACTGTTTATTTTAACTCAGGTCCATTACCCTTTACCAGCAACAATAACCACGAAAACTTAAAGACGTGCTGATTGCTGCTTTCCAATCACTATTTCTCTTCCTGGCAGTCTGGCAGATCGCGTAAACAAAACGTGTTGCCAAACTCCCAAGGGTATAAAAAACTTGACATATTTTCGTTGAAAGTTTTGGTGAGGTTTATGTGCACGAAATTCAGCGCGCTTCTAATTCTGGCTATTACAGAATTGCCTTCTCCATCCAATAAATATACAACGGGCAAGAGGGGAACCTATAGAAATAGGAGCATAATCCTGGTGTGGCACTACTGCTTCAAAATATTTCTCTTTGGAGAAAGGCTCTCTGACATTATTAATGAATGATTTAAGAAAGTCCGGTTGGATCTGGAGCAGGGCACTAAAAATCTAGTGATGATGTACTAAAGCACCTGCTGGATGCTAGAGAACAAATTCAGTTAGGAAAAATGGCCCTATATTGCACTGATGCGTAGAACATAGCTTTAATAGGAAAGAAATGGTATATCAGTGACAAAGATGGGCTAACACGAATAGAAGTGATTTTAATGAACACATGTTTTCTAAAATAATGGTATGAACAAATGAAATACACAGGTGACGAGAAAATGCTATTTGTAGTATTGGGAAGAATAAGGGTGACAGTCCAATCCAGCTTTGATGCAAATGCAATCTTGGGCGAATTGGAAATGCTGATCTTTAGTCTCATACGTAGTACCTTGGCAGCAGGAAAGTTTTTATTAAATAATATAAAAAAATAAAATTAAGTACATGTGATGATCTTTTATATATATATATATATAAATAAAATGTTTGTACTGCTTTAACTAGTGATCAATACTATATACATTCAATTCAGGAACTAGATGCGATTATTCAGAATTTCAGAGCTTCAGACTTTAAGGGACAAGCACCGCAGAGATATGATTTTAGCGAGCTTAGGTTTGAGAGGACACCTACAAATTATCTTGGTAGCCATGTATGACACAGACCATCAAGCACTTTCACAGTCAGCTAGTCTATCTCTGTATCTCGCTATCCTCATTTGTATAGCTACAGATGTACAGTGACCACCGCACCCCTATGGTGCTTATCGCAACGAAGTGGCATTAAATTTTTGGAGTTGTCTACAACAGGTCGCCCCAAGAGCGATTGAACCATCGCACAGGCTGATGTGTTACTTTATTAGCAGTGACGGGCAAGGTAACGGGGGTTATGTGACCATAAGAAGACCAAGGAGTAGTACCCAGCTGAGGATCAAGGCACCGTAAACAGATAAATGCAGCAGCATGAACCTATTATCTGGTGGGCAAACCCCCCAACCAGCATACTCCTATTGGCAGGGGATGCCCTATAGACGCAACGCATTTGAAAGTAGAACAAGGACACTACAAAGGTAGTCTTTGAGAAGGTTCATACAGGTGTGCTAGATTGTGTGTACATTTATTTATAATGAGCCTCATGAAGAGAAAGACACAATACTCTTACGCTTGTAGAGATCTATAGCAATAACATATTGGGTTTTTACAAAGTGGAATTAGAAGATGAGAATCCCTCCCTATAACCACCTTTGATCTATGGCTATGCCTATACAGGCAGAGTGGAAGAGGCAATTTGATGTTTTTTCTCTTCCTTTCATTTTTCTTCACAAAAAACATTCCATTTTTCATTCCGTTACTTGTCTACATTTCAGTTCAGTTAACTCCTTATCCTACATTTTTCTATCTCATTCGCCTTTCACTCATTACTTATCCCGACCTTTCACCCATGCATTCCACCCATGCAGCTATGACGAAAACACAAGCACAACAAAAACATTGTACTTTCATTATAGTATCCTTTTATATCACAACCATGATCACAACAACGGTGAAAGCAAAAATAAAACAAAAAATGTGCTTCCAAAATTATCTAATAGCAGAATTGACACAGTTACAGACAAGACTTATACAACAGCTGAATTAGAATGAAAATAACAGAACATACAAAAAACCATGAAATACGAGATTCCGAAATAAAACAGAACCATGAAAGTCCAATTTAAAACTTTTCACAACAACGGTGAAAGCAAAAACAAAAAAATATATACGTCCAAAAAATATCTAACAGCAGCATTGACGCATTTACAACCTACGAACTAAAACGAAAATAACACCATAAAAAAACTTATGAAATACGAGTTTCTGAAATAAAAGAGCCATGAAAGTGCAATTAAAAACTTTTCGTGTAATAAATGCGTCTGATGAATTGAGGATGTTGGGGATCTATGAAACCAGAGTGGAAAAATGTAGGTAGATGTAGTTCTATCATTCATTCACCCCACTTTGCAGTCGGTGTTGTTGTTGCAATGATGAAAACCTGCAATCAGCTGATGGGGGTTTGCTCCCGGGTCTCGAGAATTGCTTCTTATACACCACTGGGTAATTGTATAGCTTTTTATTTCGATTATTTATGGGAAAGGAGATGATATAGGGAGGTATACTATTTCCGCCATTAGACCCTGGGTCTGATAAAATACTGGGAGAGTTACCTAAGCCTAGACCTATAGGTAGTAGTACTTTCAAATCTAGCGTAGGTTAGCCAGGCTTTTATATACGCATAGTATATAGGTAATATTATTAGGTATTAGATAATAGGCTATATGGTTTTTGGGGGGGGGGGGTAATAATAATTAATATATATTTATATATATAGATATATAATATATATATATGGTAATAGCTAATTATAAGGTAGGTATGTAGTAATATCCATATTTTAGACCCTGCCAGATCGTTTTGGCCTATTATAGGTTCGCTAGGTAGCTATACTATAGGTAGGTAGTAGTATTAGCTAGGCTATACCGATTTAGGCCTACAGTAGCTTATGGCAATAATAAAAGCCATTAGGCCTAACTACTATAGTATGACTACCTAAGACATTACGTAAAGTATTCCTTACCACAGCTTTAGGTAGGCCTATGATGGAATAGCTTAGGGCCATTTTCAGGTCATTCGAGGTCACTTCAATGGAAGTGCAAATCTCATAGGCCTACCTACTACTATTTAGGGTAAAAAAACCGCATGGTACAGGGGTGGACCATGTACGATCAATGTGTACAAACCCCAGAAAAGTACATTATAACACGTCTGACAGGAGTAGTAGTCTTTAGTTCCGTTTCTCACCAACAACAAGTCGCGTCTGATACCCATCTCCGATGTCAGGACGCGTTATAGGTAATGTACTTTTTTTGGGGTTGTACACATTGATCGTACATGGTCCACCCCTGTACCATGCGGTTTTTTACCCTATAGGGGCCAGTCTAAGTTGGTTTGGGACTTGGGAAATCCCATGTAGGCTTACCAGGCGTAGACCTACCTAGGTTATTCTCAGAGTGAACTTCTTTCTTGTGGGCTCTCTTCTATCTCTCTCTCTCTCTCTCTCTCTCTCTCTATCTCTCTCTCTCTCTCTCTCTCTCTCTGCACCCTAAATATCTAGGCTAGGTGTTTGTGACACCAGTTTTAGCATTCATATACCAATCAATCAATTCGGCGGCCTCAACAAATTTTAAACCACTTAGGGCTACACACTCATTAGCCTGTGTGTTAGTAAGGCTATAGGCTAAAGTTTATATGAACTTAGATATATTAGGTACTTAATAATATATTTTTTAATATCGGGGCTAGGCAATGGCCAGCAAGACACATTAGTGCGAGGGTGGATCAGGGGAAACCAATTAACTCCACAATATATTTCTTTATTTCCGATGTTCCGTAATAATTTCTTCATTACATCATCAGGGATCTGTTGAATAATGAATAAATTACTAAACAAGTTACTGTAAAAACTTAGAAAATCATAAAAAATAAAATTCACCAGATACAATAATATAGCTAAAAACAAAAAAACAAACAACAGAACTAAAGATCTAACCAACCTTATGTGGAGAGAGCAAAAACAGAATGCTTACAGAGAAAGTTAACTCTGTAAAGTTGAGTAGAGGAGGTGTGGGTATTTAACTGTGGGACTAGTTTATAAGTTGGGTAGGTCACCTGTCATCTCTCTGCCTTCATTAGTATTTGGAAAGTTTGTAGAATAGAGGGCAGGTGGTTAAGGGTTGACAGGTAACATTGATTCAAGAATATTCTCAGATTGTTAGTTTGGTAACCATCGTGACTTTTCTTATATAATTTTCCAGGCCGACGACTAACTGCAGCTTCTTTGGGGAACTCGGATTCACAAGTTCGCTATGCTTCCTTATCTTCACTTTCTGAAACTCATGATATGTTAAAAAAAACATGCAGGGACTTTGCTGACTCAGAGCTTGCGCCCAACGCTGGGAAATACGATAAGGATGGAAAGTTTCCAATGGAAGTGGTAAGGGTGATTTATCAAAAATGATGTATTAGTCAGAATTGAAAGAGTTGAAATGTTTTACTTCATAAAATATTAGATTAGACTTCCATTTTTTCATCTTGAGGAAAAGGAATTCAGTTGCAAAATTTATATATACAACTGTTTGTACTCTATTATAACAACTTGGTTGCATAGGTTTGTATATTTGAAGGGTACTCGACAAGAAGTTTTATAGCAAATGGTATAACAAATGAATCTCTTGCCAATAACCGGATTACTTATGCTTTTAACTTTATCATCCTTTGGGGGTGAATCCCCAGGTTTTGTGTTTCCCCTACTCGCATATCTGACAGTTTCAGGTGACATATGCTCACAATGCTAGATATTGGCTAGAAAAAAAATAATCTTTGTGTAATCACTAAAATTGCAAGAAAAAAAGATAAAAAGTATTAAAATGTTGCATTGTAAATAGAAGAAAAAATTATCCTGACCATTATAAAGCAATTTGAAGTATACTTTAAAGTTTACTTCTAACTTCAGATCTTTACTTAATTTGGAATATATATACTGATGTTTGTTCATGAAACTTACCTGACAGATATATATATAGCTGTATTTTCCGAAGTCCGACAGAATTTAAAAATTCGCGGCACACACGCAGTGGGTCGGCCAGGTGGTAGTACCCATTCCCGCCGTGGGAGGCGGATATCAGGAACTATTCCCATTTTCTATTCATATTTTTTTCTGTCGCCGGTCGGTAAACAACTGTTTACAGACCTCCGCCTAGGATTTTGAAAACTTCATTAGCCGCTTAAGTATCCTAATTGTTATTTCGATTATTAACTTGGATTTGTGGCTAGGCATACGCTAGCGTAAATTTTTTCATTGCATTTGATGTCTGAAGCTAGTTAGCCTAGTTTCAGACTTTGTTGTCTGCATGGTAAGGTGAGGCTACCGAAATTCGTAGACACTCGCTTAGTATAGATGACGTTTACATGTTTTCTTTGCATAAGTTCAATGTAATTAGTGTAAGGTGTGACTGATTACGGAAGAAGGAGGATTCATGTACGCATTTTAGAGCGTGTTAGAATCAGGAGTTTTCCTCCACAGTAAACAGAAGTTAGAAATAATGAACCTTCTAACCTCCTGTAGATTTTATTTTGCCTAACCCTGTGGTATGGCTTACGGGCCTAGAAGAAGTGTCTGCTAGAGGATTACATCAAGTAATCTTAGACTAAAGTGCTCGCTCTCCATTCAGTGTTGTGAAGTGTAGTGTCCCTTGTGTTGTGGAGGGGGCGTCAGATCGGCCCCATAATGCCTCTAGGCCTGGACCTCTGTCGGACTCCCAGGACTCAGGGAGAGGGCATGTCGAAAGCTGCAAGAGGGTTACGGGGGGCTCCCCACCGATCTGGCGTCCCTTCGGCAGAACCTGTTGACGCTTCCCAGGCTGCTAAAGATCGTGCACGTGCACGAATCTTGAAGGATTGCTTCTCGTCCTCCGAGGCGTCCTCCCCGCGCAAGGGTTGGAGCTCTCGGAAGGACTCGCGCCCTCTAAGAAGCTTTAGAGAAGAGGACGCTTCACGTCCTCTCTCTCGTTAGGGGGGAACGTCAGATCGGCCCCATAACGCCTCTAGGCCTAGACCTCTGTCGGACTCCCAGGAAACCAGGGAGAGGGCATGTCAAAAGCCGAAGGAGGGTTACGGGTTTTTCATGCTGATCTGGCTTCCTTTCGGCAGGTCCTGTTGTCGCTTCCCAGGCTGCCGAAGATCGAGCACGGGCACGAATCTTGAAGGATTGCTTCTCGTCCTCCGAGGCGTCCTCCCCACACAGGGGTTGGAGCTCTCGGAAGGACTCGCGCCCCCTAAAGAAGCTTTAGAGAAGAGGACGCTTCACGTCCTCTCTCTCGTCACGAGAGGATGAAAGAGTAAAGAGACCACATTTTTCCCTTTTAGAAGAATGCACTGGCTCTTTTTCTAAGGGACATTTAAGGAGGCTCATTCATCTTGCCAGAAGAGTGATTTGAGCCTCCTGCGAGAACGCTCATGTATATATCATTTATACATTATTAAGGAGGCTCATTCATCTTGCCAGAAGACCGTGATTTGAGCCTCCTGCGAGTGACCGCTCATGTATACATCATGTATACATTATTAAGGAGGCTCATTCATCTTGCCAGAAGAGTGATTTGAGCCTCCTGCGAGTGAACGCTCATATATATGAACGCTCGTGTATATATCACTTATACATTATTAAGGAGGTTCATTCATCTTGCCAGAAGAATGATTTGAGCCTCCTGCGAGTGAACGCTCATGAAGTTAGAGCTGTTTCAACCTCGCTAGCATTCCAAAAGAATTTGGTAATCAAGGACATTCTTGATTCCACCTTTTGGAGGAGCAACTCAGTATTCGTCCCCTCTCCTCATTGCGCTCCGTATACGTTAGGTAACGTTCGCTTTACTTCGATAAAGCAAGCTGATAAGTTTGACGGCCGGCAAGCTGCTTTGCACAGTCAAACAACTTATGTCTCTGGTCGACAAGCACCTTGCGGAAGACGAAAGCCATACGTCTTCCTTTAGTGTTCACACACTTCAGGAGCAGCGTGCGGCTCTCCATGGAGACTCGCATGAGGACGTCCCTTAAAAAATATTCAATGTCATACGCAAAACGCGGTTCGTCATAACATTAGATGTTTGGCAAGGTCGCTCGCCAGGACGCCTCTTGGCGGGCCTTGCATGCATCAAGGCGCTCAACGAGTTCCTCTCTGCAAACGTCGTTAGAAGACTTGGTGTTCTCTGCTCAGACACGCTCGTAGCTAAGCGGAGGACGTTTTTTGAGGACGCTCAGCAGGACGCTTTCCAGGACGCTAAGCAGGGCTTTTGGACGCTTTGAGGACGCTCGGCAGGACGCTCAGCAGACGCTTTTGAGGACGCTCAGCAGGACGCTTTTGTGGACATTCGCCAGGACGCTTCGGTGGAAGCTCGGCAGGACGCTTTTGCGAGAGAAAAAGACTTGTTGAAGGCGTCTTATTTGCTGTTGAAGACATTTCTTTACAGAAATTTTTAAAAAGGATTCGGAGTTAGCGGAGAGACATACCCGAATTTTTTCTTCTATCCCTCTTTCCTCTTCATCGATTTCTTTGAGAATCGGGAAGATTATATACTCGAATTCCTGGGTGACTTTCGGTCATGTTAAAGGGTTTTCCCCGCCCTATTAGCAAAGTGCTATAGTTTTTTTGTCAAGTCAGGGACGTTTTTCCCCATTGTCATTTAAGTGGGGGACCCCTCATAAATGGGGTAGTTCTCATTGACATAGATTTTAACGTTTTTATCGTTTAAGCGGATAAAACTCATTAAAAATTTCGGAAGAGCTCTCATTCATTTTCAGAGGCTCATCCGGGTTAAGAGAAAGACTTGTAGACTTTCCAGGAAGTCTTTTGTGTCCAATATCATAAGAACATTGAACGTCTTTTTCGATCCACGGTTTCTCTCTTGATGATCTCTATTCGAATGTTTACCCCCTTTTCTTGGAAAAGAGTCTTGGCAAAGAGTCAAGGAGTTTCTTTTAAAAGTTTAAAAGTCTCGTTCATTAGAACGTGGACAGTCGTTTTCCTTTCTTTCTCTCTTCCTCGTCCAGGAAGATGTAGTAGAGAATTCGATGTTCAAATTACTACAATACTTACGTAGTTTATCTGTGCGTCATTTTGCTAACGCATGGGTCGAGTCATATACGCATATCGTATTTACCTCTGCGGATAGAAGCCGAAAGAACTGTTGTTCTAATGTATTTATTTGACACTCCCTTCAACCTTCCAAGAGTTTTCGGAGGAAGAACAACTCTTCAGGTATTGTTACGACAACACCAACTCAGCTCTGTATTTGTAGCGAATTCTGTTTCGTGTTTAAATAGGCCTGCTTGAGAGTTTTCCCTTTTGCTCGATAATATCATACCTATTCGTTCGTAAAGGGAGTAGCTGCAACTCAGGCAGTTAGTATTCTGTTCACCATTGAAGCTTTCCTTCGAGGAAGACTTCTCCTTCACTCTCTTTGATAGAGATCGAAGGTGGTCGATCTCCAATCCTTATATTGTTTTCTTGAAGGAAAGAATTTAGGATGGAGATCGTTGTTCAGAATCCTATAAATATACTACGTATATTAACCTCGCGACATGATTTACTACTAAGCAGTTGAATGGTCCGAGGGTAGGGCGCATATCCTAGTTTTTCTACGGATTGCGACTTAGACGAGAAGTATTCTAATTGAACTGCAACTAGGGGGTTGCCTGCAACTCCCAGGAGTTTGTTTCAATTTTATATTCTTATGGTTTTGTCACGACACACCATTTCAACTTTTATATTTACCGAAATTCGTTTCGCCTAAATATAATTGCTCGAGCATATCTTTTATGCTCGGTGGTTCTAGCCGAACGCATTCCTTTGTGGAATATGGATTGCACCTGGCAACTCAGGATGGACCGAGGTCGCGGGAGCTCAGGCTCTGCTACTGCGTATTGAACTGCCTGTGCCAGGCTGATAGCCGCTCAGTATCAGCTGGGCCTCCGAGATGCAACGGTTGTTTATGTCTCTCTCTCTCCCCTGCTTTGATTGCCTACCGAACCTATCTCTGCCCAACAATCTTGGACTTAGGTCTCTGATTAAAGGGGATTCTCGCAATTATGAAGGACCATCTACTGCTGTGACGATAGATTCCATCGCCTTCGATATTGTGAGAATTTTCAACAGAGATATCTTAGACTTATTCGTTTTACTGTTTACCGCACGGTAACAGAAGTCTGTACAAGTCTCCCGCTGCATCGCACTGATAATGCGAATGATTTTGCAGACATCTGAGTTTGTCTGTGAAATATCTCATATTCGTAGGTGTACAATTGTTCATTGTTCATCCCGAATTAACAGATATGTCATAAAGACATCGCCTACTCTCCGACCTGACAGCTCTACTTCCAAATGTTCAGCCCATGAGAAGCAGTTCTTCAGGCGGGCTTTCCCCCGTGTTTTCATTACTGAAGAACGCCCCGCTTTCATTGCAAAACTACGACTCCTCACCGCGGACAGCAATGAAATAGCGGTTAGCGTTTTTTCAGTCCCCATTGTAAGCACAGGTTCAGAAATCTTGAGAAATCTCTCTCGTTCGTCTGTGAAGACGTAGGTTGCATTCAATATCTACCTTCGTCTTCAACGGTACATAGCGATAAGATCTTCAAGAGATGCAGTCTCTTGGCCAGGCCACAAAGCAGTGCTGCTATTTTCAGTGTTCAATCGGAGGAGGCCGTTTCTGGAGTAAGTGAAGGGAAATGACTATTCCTCCAAACTCGACCTCTGTGAATTTCCTTATGGTTCTATCTTTCCGTCTGAAGTATGAGTAAGCTAGAAGTCCTAACTATTGTAGAATAAGCAAATTGTGTTGACGGCCTCTAGGCTCAGAGATTCGGTTCTGTCAAACAACCAAAGCTTCACGATCTTTGAGGTCTGTGGAGATCTTGAAATTCTCTGGATCAAAGGTTCCGGCATGGAACTTAGACGTAGTCTGAGTTTCTGATGCCAAAAGCATTTCGAACCTATCCTTTCTGCGAACTTAATACACCGTGACCAGAAAGGCTAATATTCTAACCGCTCTAGCCACGGCAAAGAGGTTAGTGAGGTTTTAGCCATCATCAGAGGTTTTGGCTTTAAAGGACATAATGCGGTCTGTCCTCTAAGCCTTCCGTTCTTGATAAGAACGAAAAACCTGTCTAACCCTTGACCCGAAGGCTTGGAGACCAAGGTATGGCACAATTTATTGGGCAAGGGCATTAGAGTCCCTGTGCCCTGTAGGCTCTCTCAAGTTTTATCCTGATAAAACTATAGAAAGTCAAGGTCAACGGACAATCTGCGGTGCTCCGTAAAAAGACCAGACTGGTTCATGTCCAAGAACACCCTGGCATTATAGCCAAGGAGTTCTTTTAAGAGGTCCTCATCATTATGTTCGCATAAAGATTTGAGATTTTTGTTTTTCTTAGTATGAATGCTCAAGAAGTGAGGGCGCGGCCTCGGAAGCATTTCAACAGAACAATGACACTCAGTAACATCCTGAGTGCCACGCTTTAGCGAAGCAACTCTGTGTTTCGCTTCACACTCCCGACAATCTGCGGTGTTCCGTAAAAGACCAGACTGGTTCATGTCCAAGAACACCTGGCATTATAGCCAAGGAGTTCTTTTTAAGAGGTCTCATTCCATTATGTTGCATAAAGATTTGAGATTTTTCTTAATATGAATGCTCAAGAGGTGAGGGCGCGGCCTCGGAAGCATTTCAACAGAGCATGACACTCAGTAACATCATTGAGTGCCACGCTTTAGCGAAGCAACTCTGGTTCGCTTCACACTCCCGACGGGATGTGAAGACGACATTTGAGATCTGTAAGTCGCTAGGACCATACATTTCCGTAGATATATTATTGGGGGCAGGAAGCAACACGAATCCTATCCTATAGAAAAGGGATAGGTGTGCTTTTAACTTTGAAGGGTTGGTCGCTTGAGGCGCGTTCCTTTTTCTTAGCCTAGAAGTTATGGAACTAACTTTGATAGGTTAGGTCAGGTGGTGGTTTTAGCTTCGGTGCCCTCAGAAGTATGGTCATATGGTCTAGTCACATTGTGGTCACGTCCCCGTTGACAGATCATCTAGAGCGCACCAGCATTACAGGTCTCTACCTCGCTGGCAAACTCTAGTAACGCAGAAGCAGACTTGGTGACAGTATCACGAAGTCGGCTATGCTAACAGGTGAGGAACCAAGATGTATATCATCTACTTAATTTAGTTTTCCAAAAAATCCTATTCTGTCTCTTCCCACCATCCGAAGGTGGGATTCAGCTATATATATATCTGTCAGGTAAGTTTCATGAACAAAATGTTATTGTTATAATACAATTAAGTTTGTTCAATACTTACCTGGCAGATATATATAATTAAAGTGCCCACCCACCTCCCCTCAGGAGACAGTGGCACTGATAAAATATGAATAGAAAATGGGAATAGTTCCTGATATCCGCCTCCCACGGCGGGAATGGGTACTACCACCTGGCCGCCCACTGCGTGTGCCGCGAATTTTTAAATTCTGTCGGACTTCGGAAAATACAGCTATATATATATCTGCCAGGTAAGTATGAACAAACTTATTGTATTATAACAATAACATGTTTCAGTCAGAAGAATATGATCTTAGAAATCGAATGCCTTTAAATTTGCTGTTTGATGTGACCATATTATAAGTATTGTTTGTGACATAAAAGAATCTTTCATCAACACTAACGTATTACTAGAGTGCTCTTCTCTTTCCTTTGATGGTACAGCCAAGTAAAGATTTGAGTGCTTATTTATTAATACATGCTTTGCTGATTGCAAGATCTGTACTGTTGTGAACCGGAATCAGCTCTGTGCAGTTGATAACATAAGAAGTGTTAATGAAAGAGTATTAAGTTTGTTTTTATTGAAACAAACATTTTTGTTTTTTTATCTCAGACATGGGTATATATTTGTAAATTTGGCAGTGCCACACTACCATTTTTTAGTTATTGTTGTATTGTTTTTCCAGATAAAAAAGATGGGGGATCTAGGGTTGATGGGTCTGGTTGCCCCTGAAGAATTGGGTGTAACAGGCATGGATTACCTTGCTTATGCTATAGCCATGGAAGAAATCAGCCGGTAAGTTAGAATTTGTAGAAGGTACTACATTTAAAGATTATTTTCTTAAATGAACATCACCTCTCCATTCATAGCTTTTACTTTCACATCAACGGGAGTTCAACAGTTGCCAAAGAAAAACGAGAACACTTGGTGGTTTTTATGGATGTTCATTGGCGCTGTAATTGCCATTGGTCTCTCTCTCTCTCTCTCTCTCTCTCTCTCTCTCTCTCTCTCTCTCTCTCTCTCTCTCTCTCTCTCTCTCACAACTGCCCTTCCTGCCTCCAACCCTACCTATTCATGTGAGCCCGCTACTAGGACAAAGTTTGGCAGGGTTACCCTTCCAGTAATCTTAAGCCACATAGTTGGTCAGATTAAACTTTATACACTTAATAATAGTAATAATAATAATGATGATAATAATACATGTAATAAGTGAAATGAGAAAATTTGACCTAATAAATCCTTTAATTATTGGTACTGAAATATAATGGTTCATTTTGATAAACAAAACAATATAAGAACAATACTGTATTGTTTATTGTCTCTTAACATTGTCTGTAACCAAATACGTAAGGCAGTGAAAAATGCAAGGAGACCAGTGACTTATTTGATTTATATGCTTGTGTATGCGGATGGAATTAATTAGTTTTTCAATACTTCATGAGCTGTTACTGATTATATGTCAGTTTTTAAAGTTTAGTCAGTATTATTTTATTTTTATTTTTCTGCATTACTGAAGTGAAATGTGGGCTTTATTCATTTACGAAATGTAGTATAAGAAATACTTAATTTTATAAGATGTTTAAACTATCCTGGTTGCCGCAGGATAGTTTAAACTAAAGGAGATGAACCTGCTCAGGCATTTTGGTGTGTGCTTAGAGCGCTCTCTGTGTTAGGTTGTCATTCGTGGGTTATAAATCAGGTTGTGTTGTTTTTGTGGTCTTAAAGCTGGATTATACTGGAAGGGGAACATGAACAGCTGGGTAGATTGCATGACTGTAGCATATTGGACAAGTTAGGGTAATGAAATATTCAGCTACTGTGTGGTAAAACAATATTTCTTCATTGCAGGGGATGTGCAACAGCTGGGGTAATTATGAGTGTCAATAATTCATTGTACTTTGGCCCATTGTTAGGATTTGCCAACGAAAAGCAAAAGGAACAATGGATTATTCCTTTTACTACTGGTGAACGTGTTGGATGTTTTGCCTTATCAGAACCAGGTAAGACCAAAGTACACAGTATGTACAGTTTTTGAAAACAGAGTTGAGATGCATTAGCCTTGTTTATCTAGCCTAATGGTTTTTTATTTTTAAACAAATCTATGCAAAACAGAACTGTTAAGTTGGGCATCCAGATGAGAAGAGTCTAATGGGAATGAATGAAAAGTTGAATTAGAAAGATAGCAGTTAGGGGCAAACAGGATTCTGCACAAAACAAATATTAGAGTTTGGCATTTTAAATCCCTAAGAAGGAAGAGGAATGTATTGTCATCTTCTATTTACAGATTGTTGCATTTTTTCTTTTTAATGTTTACATCACTATTTACAGATTATGTTGCATTCTTTTTAATGTTTACATCACCCCATGCCTGTTTGGGAGAAGGATTTAAAGCATCCATTCACTGTTGGTGAGGGAGAGAGGGTTTGAAACAATTAAAAGAGGGAAATGGTAGGTACCTATTGTGATTCCAAGCATGTGAAGTTATGTATCTGGTTCCTCTCCTTTTGTGCCCTCTCTAGCTGTGGATGAAGTATTGGATAAAGTTGGCCAATACTTTTGAGATCAGCAGTTCCAGTCCCCAAGGATTTCATTCTTCTTAAACTTGTCACACATAGGGACCTGTGTATTCTGGGAATACCCACCGTTCACATCTCTGTTAAGTGTACTGGCTTGGGTTGTGTCTTCCATTGCAAATTCATTATGTACTTATGGAAGCTCCCAAGATTTCGGAAGTTATAGCTAGTGTTATTGTCTTTCCTTTTAATGGGATTGGACTAATTTCATCTGGATCCACTCTTCTTTCAGAGGCTTATCTGTTTTGGTCTTCCCCTTAAATGTGATTCATGCTATTGAGTAACAGTGTTTTACAGTAAAAACAATTTTTTTTATAAATGCATTAATCATAATCTATAGATGCTGTCCTCCTTTTCCATAAGTCTTCCAGATGGAAGTTACCGAGGAATGAAACATCACCTTGAGGAATAGTAGATTCTGACTCAGACATGCAGGGGTAATGATCTTCATCTTTTTTTTAAGATTTATGAAGTTGGGTGTTACCAGTTTTATTTCACAGAGTAAGGCTGCTGAAGTTCAGTGGGTTTTGTATTAAGAGTGTTTTATTTTAAAAGCAATTTTTTTTTGCCAGCTGCTATAAATATGATCAATTGTATATTGATAATTCTATGTTCAGTAGATAGTATATATGCTGGGCATTCCATATATATTTACTGTCAAATCTATTCTTTATGAATGTGATCTAGCCAAGGGACATACTATAAGATTTTTTAGTTCGTGAAATAGGAATAAATACCCTAAAATTAAAAAAAATTGATCTGTGAAGAGGGCCAACATTTCTTCTATTGTTCTGCACTAGTCACATTGTAGGTATAGTACATAGTTACCCAGGAGCATTTGCCAGTCATTTACAATTTTCTTTTTTCTTTTGTTCCTTAAAGGTAATGGCAGTGATGCAGGAGCAGCTTCAACAGTGGCCAAAGGATTTGGGGATACTTATTTGTTGAATGGAACTAAAGCCTGGATAACTAATGGATATGAGTCTGAAGCGACTATAGTATTTGCCACTACAGACAAGGCTAAGAAGCACAAAGGCATTTCTGCTTTTGCCGTACCAAAACCTACAAAAGGTGAGTTTGAGTGCTTTGAATTGAATATTTCTTGCTTTAATGAGAAAGAGTGCATCGGGTTTAGGTTGAGTATGTATTATGAATAAATGTTTGGCTTTATAATTGCAAATTGAAATTAATCTCATCTCTATTATGATAGCTGTATTTCCTGTGTGAGGCAGAAGGACAGTAGAGTGTGAAAAGTAATAATTTAATAAGGTCATTTAGTTAGACAACCATCTATTGACCCATCCCTCTTGGTTGGCTTGAGCGTCTATAGTTTTCCACTCAGTTTTTTCTCTGTCAGCCTATGAGGATGGATTGGAGGATGTTTTATTTGATTCAGTTTATGATTAGATCATTTTCTGGATAACTAGGCAGTTGTCAAATTTAGGTATAGCTTTCAGTGTTTTTTTTTTGTTTTTTTTTTGTTTTTTTTTTGTTTTTTTTTTATATACAGTGGTCCCCCCGTGTTTTTGGGGGATGCGTACCAGACCCCCCCCCCCCGTGAATAGTTAGAACCTGCGAATGTTTGGAACACCTATAAAAAATGCTAAAAACAGGCTATTTTGTTAGTTAAAACTCAAGAAAAAACCACAAAAAATTTTCATACTTGGTTTTTTTTTTATATTGGTTTATTACAAAAAGTGCATTTTATGATGAAATTGATAAAAAAAAACAGGAATTTGGTGGATATTTCTCATAGAAAAAAATACCTCCGCGAATGCCCCAATTTTCCGCGAATAATGCGGGGGGAAACGTTCCCGAGAGAAATCCGCAAATGTGTGAGTCCGCGAATCCGGAGAACGCGAATACGGGGTCCCCACTGTATATAGGATGTCATCCAAAGAGAACAAAGAGAAGTTGTTTTGAGTCCATAAGGTAACAGGGTGTAATACCCTGCTTTACTCTTCAGTTTATGATGGTCTTAACATACGTATTTGGTAAATGTAAGAACAAGGATTGTTCTTTTAACGATTGCTGGGATCAATGTATATTGGTGGGTCAGACAAAATAATGAACATTTACTTAAAATGTAATCAGATACAAAAAATTGATAAGAATAGGAAAAGACAAAAAAAATATTCTTTTAATACTAGGAAAGGAAGTGAGGTTAGGAATAAGGATTTCTCATCTTTTCATTAGGAAGAAGTAAGAGGAGGTAAAGGGAAAATATGGATAGAAGAGATCTCACTTATTAGAAAATGAAATAAAATAGTGAATAGATTAAAATGTATTGAAATGCAAGGCAAATAGGGCAGTGATGCATTGCATCTTTACTTGATCTTTTGAAGTTCCAGTAACACAACCACCTCAGGGAGACTGTTCCACAGTCCAACAATGTGAGGAATAGCAACTCTCTGCTGCCTACCTGTAAAGATATCTTGAAGTAAGCCTAAAATATATGCACCCACTTGAGATTCTGAGGTTTATAAATAGTTGCCTTGTGATTTGCTAGATCAAATTCAGCACTAAAGTCTTCTGTAGATCTGCCGGTATTATTGTGATTTATATACCATAATGATAATGTGTACAGTAATGCTATTTCTCATTCAACAAAAATAAAGAATTACAGTATAAAAGAAATGAAAATGGACTCTGTAAAAAAAACTCTTGCTGGGCTCATGATATACAAAGGAGGCAACATGTCTTATTATACATATGTTTTATTTAGCAGCAAACACATACGTTAGTTCTCATTTACTTTTGCATGGATTTAGTATTAGCATCTGTAGTTGAAAGTCTTGTTACTACAACAGCCTTATGTAAGTATTGCTTTGTTACTAATTTGCATAAATTTAAGTCACTAATTGCATAGTTACTGTAATTAAGTGATTTATATTTTATTCTCAGGATTATCTCTTGGAAAGAGGGAAGATAAGTTGGGAATTAGAGCATCTTCAACATGTAATTTGATATTTGACGATTGTGAGATTCCAGCAGAGAATATGGTTGGTGCTCCTGGCATGGGCTTCAAGATTGCAATGGTGACTCTGGGTAAGTTAAGACTTGTAATACATATTTACAGTAGATTGTAGTTGAATTTTCATTTCTGCCCAAGAAATCCATTCAGTGACTAATTTTGATTTTTGCTCCTTCAATTTCAAAAGGATTTCAGATGCCAATTCCCCTTTTGTTATTGCTTATGATTGTTTATTTGTGAACATTTTCATATTTAATTTTCTTTCATTACCAGAAACAGTTGCCAAAATGTGATCCTTTCATACAAACACAAACATCTTCCATTGTTTGTTGGACTGGTTTGGGCCTATTTTGTCTACAAGTTTAAGGATATTGGGTTAAAAATTATGTAAGAATAAGTTTTGATTTATACATATGCTTTGAGATATGTTTGTCAAGAGTTGGAGCAGCCTGAATGTTGACTGATGTCACATCACTACTTGGATAAAGGTTTTAAGGTTACTGAGATATGCTTTGGTATTGCTGAGGAAAAGGTGCTTTTAGTCAGCTTTGATGGCATTTTCACAGTAATATTTAATATCAGTTATTGGGACAAATAGTATATACTGTACTGACCAGATACAAATGATATACTCCAGTTTGGAGGGTGGTTAAGGAAAATTCCCCATATCTATGAAACTATAAAAAATGGTCATATATTAACCTTTAGTGGATGGGTAAAAAAATCAATGTGCAGCTCCTCAGGTGGTGGTAAACTTTGAGTTCGGCCAATTATGAAAAAAAACACATCAATGGAAAGAGGAAGAAAAGCAAATGGTGAAAGAAAAAAATTCTAAAAATATGTTCCCTACCTTCCACAAGAAGTTGAAAATGACTATTTACAACCCCTTGTGGGGCCTCTTTTTGTTTTATTTTGAAAATTATAATTGCACCTCACACAATATCAAAACAAATAAGAAATAAAATCAGTAACAAATTCTTAGCATATTCCTTGAAAAATATTTATGTAAATTTACAGAGAACGAAGATTCAGCAACTTTTTTTATTTGTACATGTTTTTTTAATATTTTTTTGCACTTTTCTTTGCAAATTACATTTACAACTGACATACTATCGTAAAAGACAAGAACTAAAAACAACAGCAGCCCTATGGTTTATTTATGAGCAAATTTATAAAAGACGTCATATGAGACAGAGGCAATACATTCCCCTTCGAAGTCAAGATCAGTACTAAGCTTGCATGAGCCAACGAGTCTTGATTTTATCCAGTGTAAAAGTTGCCATTAGTGAATTTGTTAGGAATACAACAGAAGTCTGTCCAAGAATATGTAGGGACAATTAGATATGAAAATCCACTGGTAGAAATATGTAGAGTGAGGGTAGAGTTATGGTAGATGAAAGTCAGAAGGAGGTAGAAGTGTTGTAGGAACATAGGCAACAGCTTTCCAAAACAGAAAGTTGCAAGCCCCAGTGGAAAATCTGAGCTTTGACACCTTCAGTGAGTGGTTACCGTAGATTAGGACAACCAATTAAATTCACACAGGTGGCAACGGAAGTAAGAAAAGCCACTCAAGAAGTAGTAGGATGTGTCTTAGTAGAAGTTAAGGAGGAGCTTAACTGTAGAAGTTAGGTTGAGACTTCACCTGAGGTCTCAGAGAGCCAGTGAAGAACCAAGCCTTATACGGGGAGGCTGTGTCAGTGAATCTTTGTTCCCTGTGAAGTGTTGTGTAGTTTGTTAATAATAAGTAAGATAAACTAAGTGGTGTTTAACTTGCCCAGAGTCCTAACTCGTACTCAAGCTTTAAAACTCCTGAGAGATGGGAAAATGAAGGAAATGAATCTACAATGTTCCTAAGAAAAGAAAAACTCAACCACAAACAAATAGAGGAAGGTTATCCCATACAACACTTTACTCCTCAAATGAAACCAAGCTACCGAAGAAAGACTGACTAATCATAAAGAGAAGAGAATAAAAAGG
Source organism: Macrobrachium nipponense (assembly GCF_015104395.2). NCBI lineage: Eukaryota > Metazoa > Arthropoda > Malacostraca > Decapoda > Palaemonidae > Macrobrachium > Macrobrachium nipponense. The sequence continues at coordinate 10,484,968 of NC_087218.1, forward strand.
AAACCCGTACGTACGCAGACGCAACAAATTTATGGGCTATAGAAGTGCAGTGTTCCCCCCGTATTCGTGGGGGATGTGTACCAGACACCCCCATGAATAGTTAAAACTGGCGAATAGTTAGAACCACCACTAAAAATGCTTATAACTGCCTGTCTTGAAAGTTCAGATATCAAATGTATACCTTTAATAACATCCTACTTCAAATATACCTAAAATTACTAACCTATTACTGCATTAATCTTTGAGGTTATATTATTAATATAATTTCAAAGTCATCTTAAACATTTTACCATTAAAATATATACCTACAGCAAATAACAGAGAGAGAGAGAGAGAGAGAGAGAGAGATGAGAGAGAGAGAGAGAGAGAAGAGAACCAATGAAATGGCAACATCATATATCTGACCATCAAGAGTGAAACTATGAATTATTCTGAGAGAGAGAGAGAGAGAGAGAGAGATGAGAGAAGGATAGAGAGAGAGAACGAGAGAGAGAGATAACTCCTAGACTCCGACTCCTTCCCCTCCGCCAATTTGTATATCGAACTGTCATTTACTCCCCCGCCCACCTTCCTCCAAGTGGATAAAAAGACTGGGAATCGCTATTTTTAATTAATCTTATTAATATTTGAAAATTAGTTAAAAGATAAATCATATATTTACACTATAAAACAAATAAACATACATAAGTGAGAGAGAGAGAGAGAGAGAGAGAATATGTTATTGTTACTGTTTAATCTCATAAACTAATATTATTTGTAAACTAGTACTGTATATATTATTTTACTATAAAATGTAGTAATGTCCTTAAAGATATACTTATACATACACTTCCAGCCCAAACAGAGGGCGAGAGTTACCACTAGGATACTATCTCGTGTGGCAAGAGAGAGAGAGAGAGGGGGGGGGAAGGGTTATCCTTATTTCAAAGATTGAAATGGATAGATTATTGTACTTCTTTAAAATACTATCACATAGAAATTTTAAAATTAGTTATATCACTATTATTATTATTATGCGAAAATATTGATAAACATACACATGTACCATAGAAATTCTCTCATCTCAGTAAGAGAGAGAGAGAGAGAATTTACATGATCCTGGGAGGGCAACACACACTCCCCCTCCTGACACATTACTTGATAAATTTGACAGTTGTTGGACCCCAGCCATCTCAGCTTGGCTACCTGGAGTTCAAAGACAAGATGCGGGGTAAAATGCATATTCTTTCATCTTACATAATTTTTTTATTTATAAACTAAAACCTTGCTAATTCACTTTAGTATTTTCTTTAATGAATTTATATTATTGCTGTTTACATTAATATTGATATTTGAAAATTAGTAAATCATTTATCATCCAAAAAACATACATCTCTGTAAGAGAGAGAGAGAGAGAGAGAGAGAGAGAGAGAGAGAAGAGAGGAGAGGAGAGAGAGAGAGAGAGATTATTGTAGTATTTGTAAAATACTTTCACATGATTTTTGTAATTACAGATGTTATTATTATTATTATTATTATTATTATTATTATTATTATATATTATTATATTATATTATATCATGGAAATTATAATAAACATATACATACGTGTACCATAAAAATCTCTCATTCAGTATAGAGAGAGAGAGAGAGAGAGAGAGAGAGAGAGAGAGAGAGAGAGAGAGAGAGAGAGAGAGAGAGAGAGAGAGAGAGAGAGAGAGAGAGAGAGCGCCCTGGAGTTCGAAAGAAAGATGCGTGAAGACTGGGATTTCTTTCATTCTTACATAATTTTTAAAATTTATAAACTAAAGTCTTACTAATTCACAGTAGTATTTTCTACTAATTCACTGTAGTATTTTCTTTATTGAAGTGATTGCTCTTTACATTAATATTATTTGAAAATTAGTAAATCATTTATCATACAAAAAGCATACATCCCTGTAAGAGGGAGAGAGAATTATTAGTTATTATGTGATATTATTTAAATCTTATTAAACTTACTAATACAGTGCATGTATTGATCAATATTGATATTTTAAAATTAGTAAATCCTTTTGTATCATAAAAATGTATTTAGGCATGGAAATAACATCAAAATACACTAATTAGTGATTATTATTGTTGGAAAATCCCGCGAATAGGCAAATTCACTGCAAATAAGGGGTAGATATGGTCCTGAGAAAAATCTGCGAATCCGCAGAACGCGAATACGGGGGCCCCACTGTATTGGCACCTCTTTCCTGCCCAATCCTTTCCAAATCGATGGCGCTTAATATACTCCTGAGAAGCTATCCATCCATTAAGGGTTATGTTCAAGTTACCATGTATCATGCCAGCTGTAGAAAAAATTAAAAAAATTTTAATTATTTATGATGAATCTTCCATACAATGTAAGTTAGCTTATATCTTCACACCTTTATGAGCAGTCAGCATGAAAACAAACAAAAGTGAATTGGTTTTTTTGACTTTTGTTTTGCATTGTGTCATCTACAGTGATAATTTTTTTAGATTCTGTAGGAACAAGTTTTGTGTAAACTGAATGTATTTTCATTTATACATGTGTTAGGAGTGTACTTCTTTTGTCCCCTTGTAATGGTCCTTGAAAGTTGAGGTGGTGTAAAGGGAATGAAAATACTGGTACGTACAGTAATACTAATAATTTTCTGTTGACTTATTTACTGCAGCCTGCTTGAAAGGTTACTGAATTGTTGTGGTCATTTATACTGCTTTTTATCATTTAACGATACTCTTGTTTTATTAATTTTTTTACAACATACAATTTCTATAATGAACTTTCTTTCGAGGTCATGTACAGTTCAGATTACTTTGATGTATAATACAGATTGCCTTCCTCTGAGGTTATGATTGGCTTTTGAAAACATAGCTTTTGACCTATAGGATGCAGGGTAAGTTTTCAAGGCAGTCATTTGTTTTTTGATACCAGAAAATCAGAAACTATTCCTGTCAGTATTATTTTACTGTCTCCAAAAACCATCATCTTTAATTTGGGCAGGACGTGTGGAGTGATAAATCTGACAGCAACAAATCAAATGCAGATTGGATCCACTCTTGAGTTGTGGTGCTCATTTCAAACAGATCTTACTGAAATAGTTTTATCTCATCTACCAAAGAGACATACTAGTCTGACCCATGGATAATTGATAAATACATCACCCACATGACTTAATCTCAGAATGCGTAACATCTTGCAGTTAAACCTGATCTGTGTGTATGTCTAATTTCAACACAATGAATATCAAGTTGGAAACAAGGCTTTTAAAGACTGTATCAATATATTGATTTTATCTAATTGAATTTTCAAGTTGTGGTTTATTGAATAAGGTCTAATGTGTTTATTGAGAGCAAACTTTTCAAGCCATATCTGTGAGATTTAAGAATGCAAATGCAATTTTGGATAAATTACTTTAATTATTAAGGAGAATTTTGTAAATTTTATCAATATTTATCAATACATTTCATCATATAGATGGAGGACGAATTGGAATTGCTGGTCAAGCTCTTGGAATAGCTCAAGCAGCAATTGATTGTGCAATTGATTATGCCAGCAAGAGAATGGCTTTCAATGCCCCAATTCTGAAGATGCAAAGTATTCAGGTAAGTCAAGAAAGGTTTTTGAGAGCTGAAAATTGTTTGATACTCTATTGTTATGCTACTATATACAATGCTAATGGTTAATATTTGTAATGATTAGTTTGCAAGTCAGTAATCTTCTCGAAAAAACTTGTGTCAAGACAGAATCGTAGGTATATAGAATGGTACTTAAAGTTCTATGGAGGTGGTCAAACCTTAAACTGTCATCAAGCATAAGATTAGCCTTTCCAGAATTGAAACAACTGCTGATTTGGAATTGTAGCGATGACAGTAAGAAGGTAGTGTCAGATTCTCTGAAAACATTTGTGTATTTAACCCTCTTATGCCTAAGCTCTAAAAACCAAAACGTCTCTCGATGCCGAGGCGGGTTTGAGGAGCGAGGCGGGAAAAATTTAAGAGAAGTGAGCGCGGAAGCGGAAAAATAAATTTTTCAAAAAATCACAGCGCGCTTAGTTTTCAAGATTAAGAGTTCATTTTTGGCTCCTTTTTTTTTTGTCATTGCCTGAAGTTTATTTTTGTCATTGCCTGAAGTTTAGTAAGCAACCATCAGAAATGAAAAAAAAAATATCATTATCATATATAAAGAAATGCGATATATGGTAGTAAGAAAACAAAATTCATACATAATTGTATTCAAATAAAGCTGTTGCGGAAAAAAAACGGTTTTTTAAAGCTAACGAGTTACTTTTTTTCGTTGTATTGTACACTAAATTGCGATCAATTTGATATATAAAACATTGTAAAACGATCAAAGCAACACAGAGAAAATATTATCACAAAATGATGCATGAATTCGTAACGTGCGGACGTAAATAAATTTTTTTTTTCAAAACTTCACAATAAATCTAAATATCGTTCTAGAGACTTCCAATTTGTTTCAAAATGAAGACAAGTGATTGAATATTACGATACTGTAAGAGTTTTAGCTTAGAATTGCAGTTTTCGACCATTTCGGACAAGTTAAAATGACCGAATGTCAAAAATTTTTATATATATTTTTTTTTTATATGCAAATATTGCAAAAATGAGAAGAGCTACAACCTTCAAATATTTTTTTTTGTGTTTTTCATGAATTTGCGCACATTTTTCATATATGAAACTATAAAAAGCCTAATATGAAAAGGAGCAAATATTAGGAGAATGCGACGTACGCATTTCGGAGATTTGCGGCCGCAAATTGGCGCGTGGAGGGAAAGAAAGTTTTTTTTTTTAAATTCACCATAAATCTAAATATTGTGCTAGACACTTCGAATTTGTTTCAAAATTAAGATAAGTGACTGTATATTACTAGATTGTAAGAGTTTTAGCTTACAATTGCGTTTTTCGACTATTTCGGTTAGAGTCAAAGTGACCGAACGTGGTTTTTTTCTGTTATCGTGATTTATATGCAAATATTTCAAAAAAGAGAAAAGCTACAACCTTCAATCATTTGTTGTTGTATTCTACATAAAATTGCACACATTTTCATATATAAAACTTTATGTAACGGCTAATTTTAAATAGTGCAAACATTACGATAATCGCACGAAAAAATTTCTGATTTTTTCGGAAGAGTTACCGCGCGGACGTAAGGAAAATGTTATTTTTTTTTTTATAAATTCACCATAAATCAAATAATTATTGTGCTAGAGACTTCCAATTCGTTGCAAAATGAAGGTAAATGATTGAATATTACTAGAATATAAGAGTTTTAGCTTACAATTGCGTTTTTCGACCATTTCGGCAGAGTCAAAGTTGACCAAAGGTTGAAATTTTGGCACTTATCGTTATTTATATGAAAATATTTCAAAACTGATAAAAGCTACAACCATTGGTTGTTATTAGTTGTATTGTGCATGAAATTGTGCACATTTCCATATATAAAACTTTATGTAACGGCAAATTTAAAATGGTGCAAACATTAGGATAATTGCACGAAAAAATTTATCGAAAGAATTACCGCGCGGACGTAAGGAAAAAGTTTTTTCATAAATTCACCATAAATTGAAATATTGTGCTAGAGACTTCCAATTTGTTGCAAACTGAAGGCAAATGCTTGAATATTACTAGAATGTAAGAGTTTTAGCTTACAATTGCGTTTTTCGACCATTTCGGTAGAGTCAAAGTTGACCGAAGGTTGAAATTTTAAGTTGCCGAAGGTTGAAATTTTGGTACTTATCGTTATTTATATGAAAATATTTCAAAACTGATAAAAGCTACAATCATGAGTATTTTTTTGTTGTATTCTACATGAAATTGCACACATTTTCATATGTAATACTCCATGTAACGGATAATTTAAAACGGTGCAAAAATTATGTCAAAGTGACGAAATAATTTTTGAGATGTGTCACTGATACTTTTTAGTGCGATAAGAAAGAAATTCGCGCTTGCACGCCTGCGTAAACGATTTGTAAACAAAACAACAACGCCTTGATCCGTTGAACTCCCCAGCATACCCCCCAAGGCCGCATGATTCAAAAGTTTTTGGGTGGTAGGCCTATAAGTATTTTTCCGCGAATTTAAAAAAAACTTTTGAGTCGACGTATAATACGTCCAATCGGCATACGGGAGACATTTTGACTCTACGTTTAATACGTCCAATCGGCGTAAGAGGGTTAAGTGATGATCAGAGTATGGTGGAGACACCACTCCATGCAATACAAAGTACCCTCCAAAGTAGCCACTCAACTGGAAGGAAGAATAGACAAGAGGGATATTTAGAAAAGATAAGAATTGGGGAACCACTGGCCAAAACACTGGGCATCATTTGCCCTTCTTTTAAGCATTCTCAACATATCATTGAGGACCCTCAAGCAAGAGAATTCTAATCCAAGACACTGCAAAGCCATGGTACAGTGTCTGTGGCATTGTCCAAAACTAGGGAGCATTGCTTTGTTTTTGGAGTGCCTTTCTCCTAGAAAAACTGCCTACCATAGTCATCTGTCCAAAATGTAATGAAAAATGAAAGGTGCTGTATCAGTGTCAGCATATGTATGAAGTAAGGCAAAAGAATAGGAATGTAACTAGAATGGAAATCAATTGCAGACTGTTTGGCCTGTAACCGAGGGTGCAAGTAAGGGTTGGGGTTCACAGCATACTAATTTATTCACAGAACATACACACATGCGAGCAGAAATGTAGCGCCTGATGTCAGACAGGTAGGAGCAGGGATTAAGTAGTATAAACATTTGTGTTTGTTAAAAGATAGAAATATACATATAAAATGGTACAGAATACATGACTGAAGTTCATATACAAATGGTTGGAAAGCTGCTACTGCCATTATGATAACAATATATTAACCCTTATTGGACGGACTTGTTCCCATGAGTAGCAATAAGAGGTTTTTGGTGGTGGAGAGACTGACTCATGGCGAGTAACAATATTACACACCATCGATTTGGGGGAATCAGGCAGGAAAGAGGTGCCATTACTTCTATAGCCCATAAATTCGCTAATGGCAACTTTTAGACGGGCTAAAATCCACTGGGTGGCTCATGAGAGAGTTAGTTGGGATCTTGACTTCAAGGGAGGATGTAGTGCCTGTCTGTCTCACAAGACATCTTTTTGTATATATACTGTATGCTTGATTTCTTGAAGTACAACAATTTTGAACAAGCAAAGTACCCCAGGTACCTTATGTTTTCCCTTAAAAACAACATGCAGCCAGGCTGAGGTTTCATGTGGGCCAGATGACTGGTGTTGTACTATAAGTGGCAATTCCTCAATTTTGAAGGGCTAATTTGCACTCATGCCAATTTGATAAGATTGAACCATTCTTTTTACATACTGAGTAAGCCATTTGACTAAATAGTTTTTGTTCAGTACTGTAAGTTTCACATTTTTAACTTTATAAAAGTTTGTCCTATCACTTCCTTACACAGTATATTCATATATATTTTAGTTTTAACTGGTGTGCTCAATTTGCTTGATATCTTAATGTCTTTATGTTTTACAGCAAAAGCTTGCTGACATGGAATTGCGTACTGAATCTGCTCGTCTTCTAACACACAAGGCAGCAGCATTGAAGGATGAGGGTAAACCATTTAGTAAGGTAAAGTTATTGTCCAGTTTTGTAATAAGAACAGTATAGTAAACTTGGTACAGCTAATCTTTAGCATCCTAAATTTTGAAGTGCCCTTAATGGAGTCATATTTCTTTTATTTTATATTACTTTTATTTAATATTACTTTTTTATAGTTTTTTTTATTTATCTGGACACTTGTGTATTTATAATAGTGAAGTAAATATGCTTGTGGAATATACTGTTGGGCCCATATTTTCAGAGATGTGCATCACTGTAAAATATATTACAGTTTAGTTGAATATAGGTATGTACTATGATTATAAATATCAATTTCACGTGAAATGAACAATAAGGCATGATACCTTCCTACAAAATGTAAGTGAAGTTATTCTAAGAATTTATATGCCATACACACTCAGAAAAAAAGATACAAAACTCATCTCAAGCACCGCAGATTCTTTGCAAAGCATAGCAACAGGGCTGACATAGGCAGCCATATTTAGACCCTCCAAACTATGTAAAGCTCAGTGACATCTGTTTGTCATCTGAACCACCATCTGGGAGTACATTAGAGAACTTTGGTGCGCGCAGTGAGGAGGATTTTTAGTGGAAATAGAACTGATGCACTTCCAGTTAGATGCACAAGAACATTGATTGTATGCTTAATTGGTGGTATAATATGTAAATGTAGTATAAGGTATTAAAGTGCAGGTAGGCTTAAAAGTAATTGTGCAGCTCAGTAATCCTGGTAATTGTACAGTGAGAAAGTTTCTGCTGTAGTTATTTCAAATGTACAAAGACTTTATTAGAAAATGTGACTTTTAGATACAAATAGTGGCTATTTTGACATTGTGTTCCTAGACAGAAATTCTCAGAAGGAAAAGGAAGAGGTGCAGTAAGCGGAGGAAATGTTACAGTATTTTGTGGATGAGTAGTGTTCATGCTAGTGAGATCCATCTTGTCTTAGCTAACAAGTCTGTTTATTCTCTGTCTCCCCATTGTACAGTTCACACATTACCTATTCCTTGGCTGCTCAGACAGTAGTAACAGCTAGATTTAATTTTTTTTCTTTTCTTTGAGTTCTCCACTATCATTTCTTATTTTAGATAAGGGTGGTGTGTGTGTGCTTATCAGTGACAGCAGGTCATATGCTTTGAATTCCAATCCAGTCTTTGCATTCAAAAGTATGCAAGTACCATTATTCTTAGGGAAGGTCATGTGGTAATTTTCCTATTTTTCCTGAAATTTATGTTTTTTTCATGGTGATAGTTCTAGTTCAATAGCAAAGATTTCTTTGATATTTTTTTTATTCAGATGTCACAGATTTCATACCTAGAGTTCAGCTGCTCCATTACTTGGCAATAGTCCTAGTATCTTTATGGATTATGTTATTTTAATTTCATAGTTCTATATAATTGTCAAGAGGACGACTTAGATTGACATTATATTTTAATGGCCTTAACAGTTAATCAACATTTTCACTAGACTATTGAGATGTGGAACATTCTACATAAGTGATTTTCACAGCGGTTGTAGGGTGTGCTGACATATGCTTTTATCAAGGTAAAAAGAACTCGTGTCTTGAATAATTTTTTTATTTGTCCAAAATTTGTGTTTAGAATGCATCCCCATTAGTTTGTGTATTAAGTTCATGTTCCCCCTTTGCCATATTCTCTGTCAGGGGGACGGCTTTTGAGTGGCATTTTATTATTTCAAAGGCCAAAGCAGTTACTTAATTAGCATTTTTGCTAGACAATGAGTGATTTTCTGTTATTGTAGGGCATGCTAATACTAGTATGTATATGCTTTTATTAGTGTTGAAAGGAATGGTTGTCATATCTCTTAAAATGTTTTTATTTGTCCAAAAGTTATGTACTTGGAATGTATTCCATTTGTTTGTCACTTATGATTTAGTATTAATATTTTGGTTGCCATTTTTTTTGCTATAGTGCCCATATGTACTCCAAACTTGCATTCTTTGCATGATTATTTGCAATTTTTCTTTTACTATTGGATATCATGGCAAGTTATTTTATGTTCAGTGACTAGTGGTGCGAGGAATCCTCACAATAGGTTTTTTGCTAGGTAGAGTTCCATTCAGGGTTGGTTAAAGCTATGGCCAGAAGTTAGATTAAATAAAGATTGCACAAACAGCTGAGAGTTAATGATCTTCAATGTGTCTGTACACTACTTATCTGTAAATTAATGCTGCTCCTCTTCTATTCTTCCCTTGGAGAATTTGTATATGAAAACATGTAACTGAAGAAGTGTCTATTGTATGCAATGGATTTGTATGGAAAAATTATATTTGTTTTAAGAAATTGTTTTATCAAGTAGTTTGTACTATTTGTTTGTATTGCTTATTTTTTTACTTATTTTGTATTGCCCATTTTCTACTTACCTATTTTTTTTTTCTCTCTATCACCTCCCCATACTCATAGCACCTTGCCATTGGGCTTCAGAGACCAACTACCTAGAACCACTTATATTTCTGCTCTTGGTAGTTGCTCTAAACTAAATCATCTAGGTTTTCTTACCTTGTGCATGCTCTTTTTGCCACCTCACCCAATCTTGCTTGATCTTTGCCAGGTAACCCTTGTGCAGCTTTGACTACATTGAAAAATGGCTAATAACTCTTGCACAGCTTTGACTACTTTAAAGACTACATTAAAAAATGGCTAATAACCCTTGCGTAGCTTTGACTACATTAAAAAATGCTAAACTATTTTCCAGTGATTTACAAGGTCCTGTGGTAAATGGATGGGTACTGGTGGTTAACTTTCCTGCTTTTTATTCAAGTTGGTGGGTAGCCACATAAGTCTCAATCTAGGTAGAAATATGTTGAAAAACCCTTATTACTGTACTTTTTTTTTAGAAAAAATAAACACAATAGAAATGAGTCTTAGAATCAACTTTTAAAGATATGAAAAGTTAATTTTAAGGATTTGTACATTTGTTCCATTTCACAATTTTTATTAAATACTTCTAGTCTCATCAGAACTAATGGGGTTTTACTATACTATAAAGAGAATTCCGATTTTCTCAAATGTAATAAAATAAGTTTTTCTCATACATTTATACAAGAATATTACTGTACAAGTACTGGTTTGAAATAATTTCTATTAATCAGATTAATTCTAAGGATAATGAGTAGATAAAAAAGGTGGTCTGGTATTATTATATAGTATAAAACTTATGGAATTGTTTATCAAACTTCATGTTTCTCATGGACCACCCATATCCTTGTTTAAAAATTCTCCTTTCATGTTTCATTGGGCTACTTTGATGCAAGTTAGATTATTAGAGGCTGCTTTGGAGCCAGATTATTTGTCATTGATCTCGTTGAGTACTTTATGCTTCTTTTATATTGAATATCATGGAATGACTATTCTTGAGACTGTGTGGGGTGAAGGGAAAAATGCGTGGACTTTAGTCTCTTGTCCTGCTGTACAATCTTTGCATTACAGTAGTTAGTCAATAACATAAAAATGGTTGTATTTTTGTAAGGCAAATGCATTGAATGTGTTATAAAACTGTTTACAACTGCTCTTGTGTCCACTCTTTGTCATTAAACTGGTCTAGGCCACAAAAAGAAGGATAAAATAAATGTAAATCTGTTTTACTATGAAAAAATTATAATTTTTGCTTGTTGCTCTAAAGTTTTCTTTGTTTTCACAGCATGCTGCCATGGCAAAACTTGCAGCTTCAGAAGCAGCTACCTTTTGTGCCCATCAGTGCATCCAGATTTTGGGAGGCATGGGCTATGTAAGCGACATGCCAGCTGAGCGATACTACAGAGATGCACGAATTACAGAAATATATGAGGGGACATCAGAAATACAACGTCTAGTAATTGCTGGAAATCTTATTAAAGAATATCAGGTCCTTTAACATTGTCAGTAATTTTTCTATGGATTTTATTTGGTATGTATTTACAGCCGAAGCCTGCTTTATGTAGGTGAGAGAAGTTGCAAGTACCTCCTCCAGAATATTGTATGCATCAAATTAGTCCCCTAAATTTAGATTATGGAAGTCCTACATCTATGTGGAATCTATTTTCATATGCCATTCTCCCTTTACCACCATTAAAATATGGATCCTTGTAAATGCAACTTATCAATGCAATTATTTTAGTGTAAATAAGATTTATAATAAAAATAAAATATTTATAGGTTTCTTAAAAAATGTCTTATTTACTCTTAGCATTATCCAGGAAAGAAAGGAAAAGAAGTAAGCATTATAGATAAAGGAAAGGAGAATGAAAGGTGGATCAAGAAGTTAAATAGGAGCTGTTGTATTTAGTGCCAAATGTTTCTGTGTACATATACTGTATATAGGAGGTAAAGTATGCCTTAATGTATTGAATATTTTTGTGAAGTTAATTCAAGTAGACATTAGTTGAGAATTTGAATGATTGCAGGCTTATAAAACATTTTATAATTATATATTTATTGATTTTACAAAATCATAAATACTTTAAAGGGAATGTAAGAAGTAAATGTCTCAAATTGCAGGTACTTTATAATCATCTATATAATCTAATGGTACGTCAACATTAACTTACACATTCTTGCAATCCCTTGTTATGTGTATTTAGGCGAGATTTTATTTTATGGAAGTAATTTAAAACATGAAGCATAATATACTATACGTAATTGTATATATATTTTTTAACTTGACAGCATAGGATTCTGTTTTTGTAACACATTTATGCTGGGAAATATGGCATCAAGTTATTAGAATCAATGTTTGCAGACGAAGATCACAAATAATAAGGGATGACTCATAGCTCTAACTACTTTTTAAGGTGCATACTTGTATGCGTTATTACTGAACCTTTGAAGGCTGTCCAATATCTACTTAGTCAAGCTCTTGAAGTATATTGGATCCTATTTAGGGTTAAAAGTTATATAATCATATAATCAAATATACATTTAAACTTGCTATTCCAGCCCAGCCCACTACGTTAATATATTTAATTTTTCAAGTATTTCATGGCACTGCTTATTTAACATCTGAATTAAATCCAACAATGTATCTCAAGGGAACAAGGAATATAATTAACATAGTCCACTTCTGCAGACTAAAAAACTGCAAATTCTTATTTTCATAGTCAGGATAATGAGCTTTTCTCATTATTTTAAATGGAAAATATTCTTTATTGTCTTAAATATTAATCAATAGCTCACTTTTTACAGACTTGGAAATATTAAACAATATCATACATGTTTCCCAAAGGTAAAATAATTGCATATTTTCATCCCATATGGATTTTCACATATAAAAGTTTGTCACTAACAAATCTGAATGACACCTTTTCCTATTACATTATTGCTGCGAGTGAATGAATCTTGATGGAACTTGTCAGTCATCAGTGCAAACGCTAATGCACCTTGGAACACGTGTTTCTAAGGGCGTGGAATGCCATTTCTAATGCTACAGAAATTTATCAATGGAAGGCAGGCATAGTTTGTGGTTAAGGTAGTCAACATAATGGTGTGCCAGGACCTTGGTAATAAGAATGGACTAGTGGGAGTCATATAGTTGTGTGACTGGCTGACAAAGCTAAAACTGTTAATTTTATTACCAAGTGTGCATGCAGTAGTAGTCCAGGCAAATTAGCATTTTTAGGGAAAAAACTTAATGCTTTTTATATCTGGCAGAAAGACTCCTCAAGAGTCAGAAAACAAATATCGAAGAGTTCCCCTCTGTAAGGGAAAACCCCTTTGGAAGGTAGCTTTCTGCATGTTTACAGATTTTCTCCAAAACGGGATGCACTATACGGATAAAGGGTACAGGGACAAGGAAATGTATTGAATATTGCACTAGTTCATCTGTGTTTTTTTGCTCTAAATATAGTTTCGACACAAGCCCAAAAGTAGAGGACACATGTTTGCCAAAATGTAAAAATGTGCATTTTGCCCTCCCATCCCATTCAATTACCCTTAAACCACTCTTTTTGTAAAAATGCTATGCAGATGAGATTGTTGAATCAAGATTGCTCTTTCATTAGGTTTCTTTGTTTTCCTCTCAATATTAAATTAATAATGCAAGAGAAACAAAGAAATTGTAAATTCCTAGAAATGCATTTCTATTTATTTCACATAAGGTTTACAAGGGAAAAACTTCGAAATAAAGTTATACTTTGCACATTTCTTTGAGGCAGAGTGCATGGGAAACTGGAAGCTTCATATAGACTGCATAAGAATTATGTTGTTCATTTTCTATGCCACTGGCCATCTATGTGATGTTAAATCTTGCCAGCTCTATCTCCAAGATATGGATTTTCTTCCTTGCAACATGCCACACAGCGAGTTCAAAAAAATTTACGGGGGATAGGTACTTTACCATTCAACGTTCATAAAAGCCCTGGTGTGGTAAAATGGGTCTTCTACTTTACGATTTGTTTCTGAACAAAAGATTTAATATATACGACAAGATACCAGGTTAAAGAGGAGTCTTCACTCTGAAATGTGATCTATAGTAGTACTGTATTTTAACTTTGAAACTACGTATAACATTTAGAGCAAAAAGACAGAGGTGAACTTGTGCCAAATTTAACTTTATTTTTCTGGTCCCTGTACCCTTTACCTGTATGGCGCACCGTTTTAGAGAAAAATTGGTAAATATGTGGAAGGCTACTATTCAAATGGGGTTTTCTCCCCTCCCAAAAAGAGGATTCACCCACCTTATGGAGGGGAACTCGAGATCTTTGTGTTATGACCCTTGTAGTGTATTTCTGCTAAATATATATATACATATAAAAAAAAAGTTCCCCTTATTTGACCTTTTTTCATCTAATTTGCCAGGACTATAGCTGAACTTGCTACCTCTAAGATACCAAGATCTTTAACAAGTTACTCACTGTATGATATTCAAACCTTTTCACACCCGGTGTTAGCAACACTTTCATTTTTGAAAATTCAGTTTTTCATATATATATACCTCGTTACAAGCTGTTCTCCTATTTATTTAAACCTAAATCCATCAAAATTAATTTCTGCATTATTTCAATCCTGATTCAATCCAACCTCAACATTTTCCCTGCTAAATGCTAGTTCCATTACATGCATTGAAGTTCTAGTGTTCCCAGCCTATTTTTGTTCTATTCTAAACCTAGTAATATTTAAGACTCTAACAATGTGTGCATAGCAGACAAGGTATTGGGAAACCATGAGTAGTATCATGGACAAGTAAGAATATTTCCATAACAAGGTTGGAGTGGTTTCATGAGGTAAGTTCATGATAAAAACAACTCTTACTTATCCAGCTGTGGTAAAACTGTGCATACAATTGTCTCAAGAATTCATTCTTACTACTATACTCCAACTAAGTTCATGAAAAATTGTTAAGCTTAATATTAAAATAAATAACAAAACTCTCAAACATACCTGTATTTATTCTATCAGGTAACTACATATATGAAGGCTTCTCAGATACGATTTTACTCATAAAATCTTAACATCTCGGATACCTACATAAAATCCCAGCCTAATGCCACAAATTTCTACTTTATACTGTACTGTACCTACTAACATCACGGCATAGTTTTTCCCAGTTGGGAAGTTAGTTATCTAAGTAACTTATTTTACAGTACTGAATTATACTATACAATCCTAAAAAGATTTTGTGCAAAGGGGTTCTTCTGCTTTTGTTTCACATGACTGTTCTATGACTACTGGACTATTTTTCAAATACTCTGAAGAGCTGGTTTACATAAGTGAATTAGCTTATAAATAAATTTCACAGATTTGAGTATAAGGGCCCTTAGAAATGTCAACCAAATATACTAAAGACACCAGATATTCTGTCTGACAGAGAGGAGAGGAATCCTGTGATGCCTCCTTGGCTGTTGGGTGCTGCTCCCTGTTGTTGATTTGGTCCACCAATATATGGTCTTGGGATGAAGTCATTTCGATTCTGTGGAGATTGTATTAGGTTAGATCTATTCATAGTTCAGGTTTTTAATGCAATGTTACCAGGCAAGTCTTAAAATCTTTAATCTATAAAGTTAGTGATAACTTAGTGATGCTCATTGAAAAAGTATGAACAAGAGCTTAATTTTAAAAGTTTCACAGTACAGTTAAAGTAACAATAACAAGATGTGATATAATGCTGTCTGTCCATTTACTGAATAAACAGAAAACACCTGTGTTTTTGCCAGAGTTAAATCCCTTGAGAGGGGGATGGTTGCTCTCTTTCTCTGTTTTTCTCTTTCAAGTTCTCATCTTTATATCTTTTTCTCTAAATCATTTTATTTGAGATGAAGATGCTCTGTCTCTTTTTGGTGGGAGCACTGAGTTTAATTGGAATGAAAGAATAAATTCATGCAGTACCTCTTCCTTACAGAGACACTATGAAAGTCAATTATTACGACATGAAATCTTAGGTCACAAAGCAACTGCGGTTAAAGGCAACTAAAACCATTCCATTACTTACACATCACTGAAAATTATTACTTCTCAAAGTTTTTAGCCTCTTCTCTCCTTAGAGCACAACTGAATTTGTTTCATGAATACATTTGCTTTCAAAAAGCCCATTTGTGAGTCTCAAAAATGCCTTCTATTACGTATATTAATTTCTGTCGATTAATATGTCTTTCTAATTGGTTACTATGTAACAAGAGCTCTCATACAGGATGTGTTTCTTAGGCTTCTGATGCATTGGCAGTTTCTCATTTGGTGCTTTTTGCCCTTTATGGTGAAGAACAATACATATTGCAACGTTGCCCAGGCTTTGTTCCATTGTTCACCTTTATCTTTTTTTTGCTTCTCCAGTTTCTGCTTTCATGAATCAGCTGAAGGATGATCTAATTTCCAACTAGGCACCAGAATCTTAAGAACAGCCAATATAGAATTTTGTATGGTCTTTTATATGTCTTCTCTGCTCATCCTCTCCCAATGGTTTTTAATGATTTTTTAACCAACTGAAGTCCATGCTGAAACTCCACCCCTTTCCTGAAACCGGTAACCTGCCCAGCACAAGCACTTAGTGCTCTCATGCCTGCTTCAACATATACATACAGATTAGTACAGTGTTCCCCCATATTTGCGGGGATGCGTACCAGACCCCCCCACCCCACGAATAGCTAGAATCCATGAATTGTTGAAACCCCTATAATAATGCTTAAAACTTCCTATTTTGTTCATGAAAACTCAAGAAAACCCCACTAAAATTGTTTATACCTGGTTTTTTAATAGCTTTATCACAAAAAGTGCATTTTATGACAATTGATAAAAAACAGGAATTTGTCAACATTTTCCGAAAAATACTGCAAATGGGCAAATTTTCCGTTAATAATGGGGGAATATATTCCAGAGAGAAATCCACGAATACGTGAGTCCATGAATCCAGAGTGCGCAAATCTGAGGGGTTCACTGTACATATGGCATAGTTAACATCAAACACACATACTACAGTATTACTATACACAAAAATATAATCTTACAAAAGAATTGAAATATCCATGCCAGGGTACTAAACAAGTGTACAAGTAGTACCTAATTTTGTCACTGAAGTATAATAAATCTCAAAGGGATGGCTGAGGATAGCTACTAGGCAGGGACTAAAGTACATTAGGCATAAAATTTAAATGGAAGTAGAATGAATGAATGCATAGGTAAACTATTAGACAACCTATTATATCATACAAACCCTTATAGCATACTGATACTTTGTATGCAGTATTTTTAAGTGGTTAATATTCAAGCACAATAAAACATGCAGCAAATTAACAAGAGAAAAGTAAAACCATAGTCACATATGCTTTGCAATTGATAATACTGTATTGCCAATGTTACAAAGTTGAGATAAAGTGTTCTCTAGTTATCAGCTTATGCAAAATTATTAATTACAATGCTTATGTGAGTAGGTATGTCAGACTAAAGCATGCTGAAAAAGTATAATACTCTTGTTATTATAACCAGCTGTTTTAACCATTTACCATTCTACTGAAGAACAACTTTTTTCCAGCCCATTGCCATGCATGAATTTCCATATTCATCTCACACCAGTAGTCTCAATTCTTTGTGCATCCATTGATTTTCCTCTTGAGCAACCCATTAATCACTACATATGACTAGCTTTCCTACTGTTTTTAGAATTTTATGTACTGTATCTCAAGCTTGCTTAGAGCATATTCTCAAGTTTTTCTTCAAAAAACTAACAAACAAAACTGCTGTAACTGATTCTCTAAGTATTCTTTTGGCACTTGTGTTTGTTAGGTACAGCAGACCAAATTAAACCACTGATATGAATGCATCCTGGCAAACAAGTTGCTAATGAAAATAAAATCCCATGATATAGTCTACTGTATGTGAAAGAATGAATGTACAAGGCTTCATGTACACTCAGGATTAATATATATAACAAGAAAACGCTATAATGGAAATGTCCATTCATAAGGTCTCGATGAAATATCACAGACTAGAATGTGAAAACATTACCACAAAATTATGTAAACATTTAAGTTCAGAAAGTACGGTAGTATCACACAGTTGAATATCACTATACTGTATTGTATCTCATTTGTAAAGTCTCTACAAACTGAAAAGGCAAAATGAAGCTCGTCTTCAGATATAATTAGCATCATGTAAAAAGGCTATACAGAAAGGAGTGATCTACAACCAAGGGCAAAAGTTCTATCAAAACATTAAATAAAAGAACTTCTAATATTATCATGGGAACATAATTCATTTAGTGTTTAAATGTTTGTTTTATAATACTTGATTAGGTAGTTTTTTAACACTTGATTAGTTTGTTGTGAATTACAGTTGTGTTTCTACAAGTATAATTTAAAGAGTGATTAATCAAAATCAGTTTAACGGGTATTATTTATGTTGAATGTTTATTTATAGTGAATGTTTAAACTTAGGCACTTGTGTGTAACACGAAATAATTAAAACTTTTGTATTTTCATACCACTTCACAGATTAGTTAACCAGAAAAATTTGTACATACAACTGTACTATATGTACTGTATTGGTCTTCCTTAAATCCTGTAACTTGTATTATTTGAATAACTGGTATCCACTCTCAGTGGTCCTGAAGAAAGCTTTTCTTTTTGAGGGAGAGAATGATATAACTGTCTTGAATATATATAACTACAAGTATT
The DNA here is from genome assembly GCF_015104395.2 of Macrobrachium nipponense. Classification (NCBI taxonomy): domain Eukaryota; kingdom Metazoa; phylum Arthropoda; class Malacostraca; order Decapoda; family Palaemonidae; genus Macrobrachium; species Macrobrachium nipponense. The sequence continues at coordinate 10,503,681 of NC_087218.1, forward strand.
AAAAAACCAATATCTAAAACGTGTTAAGGCGTAAATGGTTATATAACAATGGTATATTCTCCTATATGTAATCATAGTATAGCATGGAAAATTAACTGAATATCTTAAAACAAGCCTGATCTGATTGATATGATTAACTGATCAACAAGGCATTTGTAATGATAAAAACAGCAGCTAGCCATAGTGCTGGGTTGCTCAATGACACCTGAATTAGGGAGAAAGAGAAACAAATTAATGAGAATTTGTCATTATGAAAGTGTTGGAAGCCACAGAATGAAAATACTCCCTTACCTAAGGAATTATTACCTACTGAATTTTATAAGCATAGAATTGAAACTAAGAGGCCATCTTCCAAGTGTTGTACAACAATGTTACTAATACCCTTAGCAAGAATCACCAATTTTACAAGAGACAGTGATCAGCTGCAACAACTGCAATGATACTATTTTACAGAAAGTAAATACTACATGGCATTAAATCAATAGCCTAATTTTCAAATTGCACAAATCTATCCTGTACTCATTACACAATATGTAATGCAAGAGTTAATAGTTTTTCTTTCTCAGCAGTAAGCTACCTTTACCTATGTCTACCAAGTTTTAAAACCTTTGTGCTCTATGGTTCACAGTATACTATTAAGGAAGGAACACGGTCAAATTATGTTATACATTCACATAGTAAAATTAAACTTGAAAAACATGAAAAATAAAACTTGAAAAACATGAAAAATATATCTTACACTAACAGTTAAAAATCTTCTAGTAATTAATGAGGAAGAAAATTTGAACCTTTATTTTCCCCTGCAACTCTAACAAAGCTGAAAGTGCAGGTGGTTTAACTATGAAGCTAACCCCCAAAATTCTATTCTTTTTGTCATAATAACAGCCGACAAAAAGTGAACTTTGCCTAATGATTCAAATCCCAAAGGCAACAAAAACCTAGAAATTATAACAAAACACAGGTCACTAATGTTATTTCGCAAGATACCAACCATCAAAATATACAACATCAGTGGGCATATGAATTATGAATATGTACCTTATGGCTTCTGTATTACTATCAAAGAAAAGTAGTAAGGTACATAATAATTAGAAATAAACTTTTTGGAACTTTTTAAATGAATAAAAGAAAAACAACAAGATAACTTATGAAAACAGTATGTCCTACCCCTGCTGCAGAAGGAGGAGGCCGCTGCTGGTTGCGTGAAGGTAGTACATCTGGTCCCAGCTAAAATAGAAGAAATTAACTAGACTCACATTCATTACTCTTAATTACTTCTCTAGACATTAGCGAGTAAATTAGTTACAACAAACAACTTGATATTTACATATATCAGATGGAAGAAATCTTTGAGAAAACCAGGTATCACTGTAGTATTTAATTAACTGATTGACAGGTACTGATAGATTTTAGTAGGTAAATTCATTCCAATAGGCTTTACGAGTGCACAGCTACATTAAACTTCTGTCTGCATGGGAAAGCCTTCTTTGTCCCATTGCCTGGACTACAACCAAAATTTCCTAGAGTAAAATGAGAGCAAAACTTGTAAAATAACGAAAGGCTACCTTTAATTGGATCGGCAGATAGCTAAACTAAATTAAACGGCTATATTAGCAACGAGGACAAAATATGATATGTTGAGGTCTTACACATAGTTAGCAAGACGCTTACAGTATTACACTACAGAGCCTAATCTCCTTTGTACAGTTACTTTCACATAATAACTAAGCTGAAGAGGAAAGTTGCTGTTAGTTGGATAAGTTTGCTAAACTGTTTGCTACAAGTCTGCTACAATAGCAGCTCAGATTAGTGAATAAACCGCCTTTACATTATCTTTTGTTTAAATTGGGGGTTCAGTCAATATATTGTGTTACATTTACATTAATGCAAAGTGCTCAAGACACTGCTTACCTCTTTACCCAACAGATCGTGCTAATTACCATGATCCCAATAATACTGGGAATAGGTCTAATTATCCAGTGACAAGAAGATGCTAACCTAGCCCACATTGTAGCAAAATTTCATGGAAGTTTCAATTAATTATTGCAGGTTTCAGCACTATTAAATACCTAAACTGCAACATACTAAATTGAGTTGAATCCTATTTACTGTTTTCAACAGGCAGTATTGAAATCTATACCAAAGTTGTTTTCAAAATTAGTGAGCTTAGGTTGCCAATCTTAGTTCCCATACATTCACAATAAGGGCATCAAATAACAAATCATTGCCCATGTACACTGAACCTCCATCACAAGTTTTTATATTAAAAAAATAAATTCTCTTAAGTGCTATTTCATGTGATCTGGTGTTTTGCATTTACTATTGAAGATGAATACTGAACTCATCTTCAGTGAAAGGTCCAAAATACCGCCCAACATTATTAGGAACTGTGACTTCCCATGACCATTAGTGTGTGTATTACTCGGAAGAGATGTCCTCTTTCATGCAGTAGACATTAAGGTCCACCAAGATCATGCAATGAATAAAATTAAGCTATCACTTATTTCCCCACTAAAAACTGCTTATAAATTGCGCAGTAATTGTGGTAAATCTCTAATGTAATCTATAGTTAATCCTTGGTATTACTGGCTCTTGGGTTATTTACCATAGCATTAAAAGGATGAATTCTCATTTCATTATAAGTCACAGATAAAAGTATTGAACTAGGTTACAAACATGGATAAAAGATGATAAATCATAACTGCAATTACTACTGAATTATGGTGTAATTACGATAACTTATTTAATTAGTAAAAGAGAAAATTTACAGAAGGCAAGAAATACTTACAGGCGTACGGTATAGTGTAAGGTTCAACAAAGTAGGATTGGATTCTACCACAACAAACTCTTCTTCATGAGGCTGGAAGCCTTCTGCATATATCTGAAATATAGAATGGAAATAACATCATAAAGGTTGCTAAATGAGCAAAAACTTATGCTAACACAAGGTAAGCATAACAAATCAACTTGTATCATATTGTAAAGATGTAAGTCAGGCAATACTGATAAAACACTACTGAAATGACTGAAATTTCAAGCCTATTATACAGTACAAGATTTAGTTGCTTTACCAACTGTTTATACAATTTGTATATAATGAAAAACTATTGATACAATGTAGTATTTGCTTATAATATATATACGTACAGTATATATACCTATATACTATAATTAGTAATATATATACTATATATATATATATAATATATATTATATATAGTATATATATATATATATATATATATATATCGAGCTACAATGTCCTTTAAATATCTAATTCGCCTCTACCTCGGAATTATATATTTTCATATATGCTTAACCGAAGGGGAATTTTTTCTCGATAATAGACTTGCCTGGATCGGGATGCGAACCCAGGATCCTTTCAAGTCCAGGAACGTCAGTGGAAGCTTTTACCTACTACACTGACGTTCCTGGACTTGAAAGGATCCTGGGTTCGCGTCCCGATCCAGGCAAGTCTATTATCGAGAAAAAATTCCCCTTCAGTTAAGCATATATGAAAATATATTAATTCCGAGGTAGAGCGAATTAGATATTAAAGAGGACATTGTAGCTCGATGTATGTATATGAATCACGGAAAAGTGATATGACTTATATATATATATATATATATATATATATATATATATATTAATATATATATATATATATATATACACACACACCGATCGTACTTACAAAGTAGTACACTACTGTATAGTATACAGTAAATTGAATTTTAAGATGATAAAATGTAATAATAGTGTGGTGACTTCATATCATACTGTACTTAAATAAGCATGAAGAGCACAGTAGTAACCAACTTAAAAATGATCCAATGTAAACTTTCTTAAAGAATTTGTGTGCTTGGTTTAATCTTACATTTAAATACTAACAACATTCAAAGCTATGTCATTTTCAAGTTGCATTCACTAAAATAATCTCAACGTACGGTTAATCATAAAGTTGACACACTCGAGATGTCGTTTCTACCCAAGAAAGCAGCTGCTCTGATAAAATGGTTAATTCCAATGAAGCCTAGAGAGAAATTCACATGACAAAACCACAGTTTTCACAGACATTGGAATCTAATATTGATGTCTATTTTAGTTTATGCTAGAAAATCAAATTATACAAAATGAGATACATATCCTTTAGCTATAGTTTAGTAATACTTTGCTCAAAATGCTTCCACATACTAAAGATGAGAGGTTTGTTTTCATAAATGCAAATTTAGTTAGTTCCTCTCATAATTCTTTAAATCGCATCCTAATGTTGGCACGACTTCAAGTAAATTACACACTGTATTTGCTACAATTTACCATTACCTTCATAATACCAATTACATCCCAATTAAAATTTCCCTCTGTTACAATCTTAAATCTAAAATGTCAGCATTCATTAATATGATATTTAATTAACTGCATGACCAAAACTGATGAACATTGATAATGAGTCACTGAACCTTCCATTAGAGAAAATCCTCAAAAACACATACAACAAGATTCTATTCAAAATTGCATCTGAGTTACATAAATGACTAATAGAATTTTGTAAGCAGAATTCTCTTGTTTTAGGATACTTAAATGACTAACCTCTAATGTATAAACTCCTGGCAGAAGAATACGCCAGTATTCTCCATGTTTGGTTGTCTGGAAGCCAACGTCTCTGCTCTTTATTTTAATAGAAGCACCTTCAATGGGGTGGTTTTCCTCATCTTTTACAAAACCACGAACACCACGGTGGACTTCACCCAAGTACCGAACTAGTGCCTGTTCACATTATTATTTATAAATATTTATAAATATGAAGTAGAATGCATTATTGTAGTCAAGAGTGTATTATGTACGATATCAATTTCACAAGTCTACCTACAGAAGCTAAAATCTTACAAAAATTTTGGGTTTCTTAGTAAAATCTTGCTGTTTGAATATTCTTTTCATATGATTACCACAACCAAAGAGTATAAGAATGAAGTTGAAATTTAGCTGCAAAATATACTACTATACTCTTGTATTCACTAAATGACTAACAAATTAGCAAAAGATTAATGCGAGTGAGCTTAGCTCCACCAAACAAATGAAAAAAGATGTAATATGAACCATCATGGACAATTTGGTCAAGATTAACTGCAAAGATTACTACTACAATTAACATCTGGTGAGAAAACAGGATCAAGAATAATTAACCCACCCTTCTATGGGTCTTCCCTTTCAAAATTACAGTAATTATTTAAAAAAATAAGGGCACGAAAAACTTAACGACCTTTGAACAATCTCCCAAAGTGCTGTTGCACCTGTAATAATACACTAGTGACCTGAGTGCCACGAAGACTAACCTTTTTGTTATCTTCCCAGAATTTGGAAAGCTCATCTGCTGGTGGATACTTGCAGCAAGAAAGTTCAATTGTTATATCCATGCAACCATGCCAGACATAATTGTAATCCTGCATTCCACCTGGTAGAAAATGAATATACAGTATATGGTAGTATGTATATAGTCAACGTTATTAGTTATTCTTCTCAACATAATAAAGTTTTAAGTTATGCTTAAATAGTGAGAATTTTACCAACTACAAATTTTGTAGGAGTATATGACAGAAAAATATAACACTAAAAGTCACTAAAATAGGTACTAAACATATCAACTAAGCTATAATTTCATACAGTTTTAAATACAGCAAATACCAAAAAACACCAGATCTAGAGTATTAACAGTATAATTTTGAATGAGGGAGTATTTTATAACGTACGTTTCACTTCGAAATTAATGTCATGATAATTTTGCATTTTTATTATACTTGATAACATTTCCAACATCTCACCTTCATGTCAGTATTACTACATCTCTGCAAGAAATCTTCCCTCACACAAGGCACAATCCCAAAATCAAGAGAATGAATTTATTGTAAGTAGGTAGTACAACATTCGCATTGTCAATTAAGTACAAAAACTAATGAAACGGCATTTATTCCTGTGGCACGAATGTGACATTTAGTGTAATGTCACCCTTTGATAATTAATAAATTCCAAGTTTGGGCGCGTATGACTTTCCTTCAGTTAATTTTTACTTTAATACTACGATCACTCTTTTGAGCTCCATGCTGACTACCAGCGCCAAGAGAATGAATGAATGCTAAAACAGAAATAAAAGTCAGGACAAATCTCGGTAACAACGAATTTCAGATATATTTTTGTGTGATCTTCGAAATAGGCATAGCTACTATTAGGGTGATGTAAAGGCACAGCATAAAATCTTTAAAATCTTAAAACATCGAGTTGTTGCATTATATATAATAGGTATAATAGTATATATAACCAATGAAGTTTAACGAGTCAAGACGTGAATCCTGCCATAATACTATTGGCAATTACTCGTGCTAATACTGACAAGTGCCCATGCACTTCCCAGTTTACCATAAGAATAAAAACAAACCCATAGCCATATAAACAACACAATACCTATCTCACCTGTTAGAGGATACCAAGCAGCTCCATTGGTCGTCCCGTTCTGGAAGGTGGGCGCTCCAGGCTTGCACGGGAGTCCCAGGTGCATCGTGGCATGATTGAAGGCATACATTCCTGCCAGATGCTTAAAGACGTCGTCGTCGGGGGTGAGGGAGGGGGTGGACGTGAACTGCTGGAAGACTGACAAGTTGACACGGATTAGTACGATCAGGTCCGCTTTCTCAAGCCGAGAAAGAGAAGAAGAAAGTCCTTACGAAGAGGGATTTTTTCTTTTTCTTAGCTACATCAAGAAGTCTACGTTTCGTCAGGGAGTATTATACGTCCTCGTGGATAAAGCTTTGAAAATGTGTCAAGACAAGGGAAACAAGGAAACGAACCGGTTACAGCAAAGGCTCAGTCTAATCAATTTTAGTTTGTAGGTAACAAGTAGATTTTACATACGATGTACACAAATATATTTCAAACGATCCTTGTTCATTGTTCATCTAAATTATGCTGGGCACATGCCAGAACTGGCATCCCATAAACTCTAGGATTAACAGCCAAGGGAAGAAAATCTTGCGTGTTAGTTACTACACACATTCCTTAATGCTGGCACGGTTCCAAACGTTTATTCAACCTTACGGAGGCGTTCAAAATGTTCAGAGTTCGAACGCCAGTACACTCCACAAATTTATCTAGATCATAACTGACTTGTTTCCCCAAAATAATTTCCTGTCTCTACAGAAAAGAACGAAAGAAGCTGAAGGCCCGTAAAGCTGATGGTATATATGAAATCACCATCAAGAAGCACGCGCGAAATTATATCAGGAATACTTACAGCTGTGTAAAGACACTAGTACAAAATATTTGTAAATTAATATCAAAGGACATTAGTAACCAACTTATAAATGTATATGCCAAGTACAATTAAGTGACCTCAAAATATATAACTTATTGAGAACTGATAATTAACTATTGTGTTCTTGTTACGTCTAGCTGAACTGATTTCGTTGTAACAGGCTACCTAAGTAAAATGCTGCATGTTTTTGGGGTTGTTTTTCCCGGTGGAAAATGAGTTCTAATCCATGCTCACCCGCACAGACAATCCTCAATCGAAAGTCTTCAAAGTTAAAGAGAATAATCTTAACATGGAAGATGTATAAGTATAACACTCTCTTGTATTGTCGAATGGAAAAGGAAACGCAGGCAATCAATGTCAAAACAAAAACGGCTTTTCCTCAGTGTGGCGTCATCTGCACTGACAAGAAGTGGCACGTTTCGACGTTGCTCTTTGTATAATAATTATTATCACTGCAATTACTCTAACATTCGATGCTGAACTGCCAATATGCAGCTAGAACTTGAAGGCCCCAGAGGTGTTCAAAGGATTTTGTTTCAGTGATGTGACTATAAATACAACAATACATCATTTTGTACGGTTATGTTATTCCTTGTATGTGGGCACGAACGACATACATAAAACGCTGATAAAATTTTGTATGTATATGCAAGTGTGTGCATGCGAAAACTACAATATTTCCTAACTTACAAATGACTACCTGGAGAACAATGCTGACAGTTTTAAAGAAGAATTGATAAAATATGGTTGAGTTGTCAACTTGTCTTGTCTTAAGTGATGTGTTGCTGGAGTCAAAAACCACTCTTTAAACAGAATGTGCAGAACATCTATTGCTACCTACTTATAGGAGGCATTTAAACGCCACTAATACAGGTTATTACAACATTAATACAATGACTGATACGTACTCGATGTGAAGACCTTCCAAAGTCTATGTTTGAAAAGCAAGATAAAACGGTGCCAATGAAGAAATAAAATGATGTCAAATCAAAAACACTGCAATTTCGCCAAAATGAAAGCAAACGAACAAAAGACAAAACTGAAATGAAGCATCTGTCTGCTCAGCATAACAATAAAAATTCAACATAAGCAAGTTCATGCAGGTGGGTTTCAATAAATGGGGCCAATGCAATGAGTCGAGAAATAAAAACAAAAGATTTTTTAAGCGTGTCTGAAAATTCAAACGCCTGTGTCTACTTTCTGACACACACACACACACACACACACACACACACACACATACACACACACACACACACACACACACATATATATATATATATATATATATATATATATATCTATATATATATATATATATATATATACATAATGTATGTATGTATGTATATATATTGACAAAGAAGATCAAGGGCAGGAACACGAAGAGATTCACATTATGCTTTAATCCTACGTTTCGTGACAACATCGCCACATCTTCAGGGATTTTTCTACAAAATAAAGTATAATATGCTAACATAAAATAAGAGCTGATCACAAGATCCAATAGTTGAAAAGTAAAATCAGTTTAATGGTAAAATTAAACAACCATTCCTCTGCTGTCCCATTGTTTTTAGCCTAATTATTCTGTCATTCCTTGTGCCTCTTGACTTTGTTTACTTTAGTGTGTTTTTCATCTTTGATGCTGAAAGGTTGGTTAAGTGTTTGAGCTGTTTTTGGCTGAGGTTTTGTGAATATTATGATTTTTATGATATTTGTTATTACTTTTATGTTTGTGTAATTTAGCTGAAATTTTTAAATGTTCTTCTCGTCATTTGTAAGTTGTTTGTAAGTGTGCATGTAATTTAAGTGTGAGAGTTGTAATTTTACCATAAAACTGATTTTACTTTTCAACTATTGGATCTTGTGATCAGCTCTTATTTTATGTTAACATATTATACTATATTTTGTAGAAAAATCCCTGAAGATGTGGCGATGTTGTCACGAAACGTAGGATTAAAGCATAATGTGAATCTCTTCGTGTTCCTTCCCTTGATCTTCTTTGTCATGTGAATAAATGCCCTGTACGTCTGACCTGTGTTATATATATATATATATATATATATATATATATATATATATATATATATATAAATATATACACACACATATTCAATTATTTTTATTTGTTCAGTAATCCAACTTAAATTTCACAAAATATGTATAAATCATTTTACTATGCCATTACCCCACATTACTCAATACTCGTTTCAAGTAAATTCACACTTAAAAGCCCTAAAACATATGGAGTAAAAAAGGATATGCATACAGTAAACTCATAAGACAATCATCTTCTACTTCGAATACTACTGGAATGAGAATATTGCATGAAGTTTGCAATAAACATCTACAATTTAACCTATTATATTTTTTGAATTATATGCAATATTTTTTGGGGGATATCATTTTCCCAAATACTCACAATGTGGTGTAAATGCCTATCCAAGCATTCATCGAGAAACGTACATAATTCACAGACTCAGACACGCCAGCGTTTAAGTACTATAAAAAATGGAAATAAAAAGCCATGCTATGTCAAAGCTATGTCAAAACAACTAACAAACTGACAAACCAGATTGACTCAAGGTCTTCATGCTTTATGTCACATTTGTGATTAACGGCAACTTTTTTTGGTTTAAAACTCCATTTAATTTTTGTTTTTATAATATGAGAGGAAGTCATTCATTTGATGTGCTGGATGAATTATAATGTTGTGTTTAGCTCTCACATTTACCTGCGAGTGTGAATTACCCACGCAACAATTTTAATCACTCTGGAAATTTACTTATTGAAAGCGGTGTCCCACCAGCAACCTCTGGCACCTTACGATCATTTTGCTGCCAAACTTCGCGCCCAAGTAGCCGATATCATTCCATACTGGTATGAATACAGGCGGCTTGAATTTAGCCACCGCCAAAGGCTATTCGGTGCCAAGTTTGTCAGCAGAGTGCCACAAGATGTCATAAAAAGGTGCCAGTCCGACACCGCCTGCAGAAGAGTAGTACATCTGACGATAGAAACACCATAGCTAAAGACACGTTTCAAACATCTTCCTCAGAAGGAACACTACAGGTGTGCATATCAACACATCTCGCTGATATTGTAGCCTCAGGCATAATCTACAAGGCAATATCCACGCATTTCCAAACGAACGCTATTGGGACGTTATATCAAATACTGACATGACAAGTCTCAATGAAGAAAGTAATAGGCAATGGTGGGTGGATGTATACAGCAGACACAAAGCAATCGCCTCTGAGCACGCAGAAGTTTCTGGTCATGACGTCACCATACGCTGGGCCAATCACAGGCTTGGGATTTGAATGATTCTCTAGTCTAGGCTTGTCGGTTTCCGTCAAAGTTTTGTTACTTTGTGACACTTTTCAAATAAAATTTCAATACTGTGCTGCAAAAGTTAAGAATGACCTCGGACAATGTCACGGTAAGGAATTTTGTTTCAATTTCTTCTCTAGAGAACCGCTGGAGATTTTACTTTCTAACAAAATGATGTAGTACTACACGGTTACACAGTCATGTGTTCAAAATTCAGCATCATATTGTTTAGAGGATAGTGTATTTTAGGAACAGCAATCTAGAGCCATGAATGACCATTATTTCTACTTTTCTAATACCACACAAAGTTTTCTGAATGAATAACAATGCTCTAAAATAAAAATAATGGACGAATAGGTAAAACAACATGAACCATGTGGTACTTAGTACAAGACAATTTCTCTTCCTGGTCATTCCGTGCTTGGGACTTAATGACGACCTAAACAAAGCACAGACATAGAACAAAATAATTAAAAAAAGATCAGAGAGTATCACATCCGCACAGATAACGCCTCGGTAGTCCTCAAGAGAGCTGTTAGCGCCAATGACGGACCAATCGTAGCGCATGACGTCAGAACCTGCAGAAACCATAGTAAAGCATGGATGGCATCACAGGACCTGCTAACCAAAAGCAGCCACGCGGGACACACAGGCTCCAAGAGACAGAGGAGGAGAAATGAGTTGGAAAATAAAACTTCATAAATCTAACTCACCAGCCGCATAATTAATCTCTTCCCTATCGGTGTCCGTGGTAGTCGCATTTAAAACACATAGGAGGCGGCTCCAATCGATAGCTGTAAACCAGGCCAACCCAAATCTCATTCATCTGATCAAAGGGACAATATTTTTCTCTTTCTCTGGACTTCTGATAGATTGTCAGATAAAAAAACGGCCTAATAAAGCATCTCTCTCTCTCTCTCTCTCTCTCTCTCTCATCTCTCTCTCCTCTCTCTCTCTCTCTCTCTCTCTCTCTCTCTCATCAAGTCTCCAGATGCAGCTGAGCCAGGAGTAGGTGAGCTGCAAAGCGGAAATGGCGCATGCGCACATATTTGCTCAGTATTTAAAACTCACATACTTTTTTTTTTTTTGTCTTTCAGGTTTACTTGTAGAATGGAGATCAAAGGATCATTTTAAGTAATCATTAAACCCAAGTGGGAAGGTATGGGAGAGACTAATAATGCTACAGGTACTTTGTATAGTTGTCTATCTCGACTAAGACACAAGCCACGCCCCTCAGCACAGTAGTAGCCTTTGTCGGTAGTCCTGTGAGACTAATGACAAACATTTTATTCACGGCAGTAACGCCAGTTAACAGTTGAGTTAGATCAATTCACTTTCATTCGTGGCAGTTTATCACTAAGTTGTTGACCTTTCCTAGACAGTGAGGCCCCAAGGATTCTACCAGGGCAGTTATATAGAACTAGTATTTATATTTACAGTCTTGTTTGTGTTTTACCGTAATCCCCAACTAGGCTATAGTAGATTCACATCACCGGTGCATCTGATGTCTAGACCAGTCACTTACGATGCTCCTGATTGGCTGTTGATAAGCCAATCACGGAGCTGGAAACTCTCAGTCTCTCTCATGGGTTCACATAGGCATGATGTATGTTTCACTTCTCCTGAGGGATACGTCTTTCAAAAGCATCCCCCAGGAGAGGTGATACATCCTGTCTATATGAACTATTTCGAGAGAGACCGAGAGTTTCCAGCCCTATCATTGGCTTATCAACAGCCAATCAGAAGCATCGTAAGGTATTGGCCTAGACATCAAATGCACGCCTGATGTGAATCTACTTTAGTACTAAACACCCCTCTGCAAAGATGGATACATACCGGGTTAAAACCCTTGTGGGGTTGGGGAGGTGGATGTCACTATCTAAGAAAGATCCCAATTTGTAACTACTGTAAATGTCCCACATCCCTGGCTTTTGTCTTAATTCATTATTCAATCATTATCAAAATAGTAACAGAGAAGAATATTTTTTCGCTTATTAGGATTATTTCAACTTACCCTGGGGTCTACTACATACTTATGGCTATTGCCATCATCATAGACAAAACTTACTTGTAGGAACGTCAATACTCTATTACACAGGTCAAGATGTTCAACTTGATATATAATGATAGTATACTAATAATAATATGGTAATCACTACATCTACGGGATTTCTTGTCCTTATGGTCACTAAGGAAAAGACAACCTATGGCTTCAAGACACTGAACATGCAAGATCAGTAAAACAGAATCAATTGAAAGGAGCAAGAGACAATATACAAAATTGTGAAAAATTATCAAAATAATCACTGAAATGATAGTGAAATGCCATTAAGTTATATTCAAATTCGCCATTCAGAAAAATTCCTTGAATTTAGCAAATCAAAAACTACGTAAGCTGTCTAATAGACATCAGTGGGACTTATTGGTTTGGCACAACTTTTCAATATAGAAATGCTAGATTTAAATCACTTACATTATATACCAAAAATGAAAAAGTTTTAATAAAATTTCTCCAGTAAAACGTTTAAAGAAAATCCCACTGATGTGAATCCTGATGGATGCAATAAAATATGGAAAAATCCTCTGAAAATCAGCTACTAAAATATTAATTTAAACAAGCCATGACAAAAAAAACCTTAGTAATCGAAACTTTCTAATCCTGATCATCAAAAAAAAAAAATAATAATTAAGATTAAACAAAGACATTACTGTGGAATCATTCTAGTGGAGATCGGCTGATTAAGAATGGTACTACTAAAACCCATCTATCATCATTGTTGATTATCTATATAATATCTATTTATCTAGATGAGTATTCGTGCGCAGTTTGACTATTAGCACTTCTATCAAGTTAATACTGAAAGCATTTAAAATTTGCTGGTAGTAACTGAATGCGGAGCGAAAAACTGATTTTGAAATATATTAGGAAAAACCAAAAACATCCAATGCAGATATCACTGCTGTTGAAGAGTGGTTTGTTATTCGAAAATACTGTAGACAAATTTATAAAGGTTGCCAATAGTCGAGAAACCTATTGTATGTGTGTGCTTATATATATATATATATATATATATATATATATATATATATATATATATATATATTATATATATTATATATATATAAGGCATCTATATTAACAATCTGTGATATATATATATATATATATATATATATATATATATATATATATTAGATCGTTAATACAGATGTCTCTATTGCCGTGATGTATTTCGAATGAGCTAACAAACACAAAAGTACCAAAATAAAAGAGTTCCAGAAGGCTCATACACAGATCTGCAAAACTAGTATAAAGAATATCTAAAACATTTCGCAGTAACTCTAAATTCTAATGAACACTGAACATCTAAAGCTACTTTTCTGTAACTGTTAAGCTGCCTATAAAGCTGCTTCTATAAACGTACATAACATACATAAACGTATAAAACTAGCGAAGCGAATATAAAAATGTAAAACTTCTAGAGGCAAAAAAAAAAAAAAAAAAAAAAAAAAAAAAAAATTTTTTTTTTTTTCTAAACATTCTGAAAAGTATCTAAAGCTTCTCGCAAGTCTATAACTGACGACACAAAACACTTTTCAAGGGACAATACCTGCACACAGAGGCTTCAGGTTGCAGTCCACTTTTGCAGAGGCAAGAAGGAAAAAGCAAAAATGTTAATCAGTACAATACACAAACATTACATGACCAAAATCCCCTTTCAAGTAGGTTTTCAATCACTTGCCGATCAGTGATTTTACGCCACAGAGCTGATTCGTTTTCATTCTCTGTGCACTCGCGTAACAGGGATTTTCTTCCGTGCAGCTAATTAGATAAGTGAAGTGGATGACAATTTTATTAACTGGGAATATTAATCCTTGATTTAACAGTTAGGTGAGGAATGTGGGAGTGAAGACTGCTTTCTCTTCCTCCTTCGAAGTCACTGCTTTCAGCAGGAATGACTCATTGATGCTACACACACACACACACACCTAATCTCGCTCTATCATACGAGAAAACTTGATTATAGAGTTAAATCGTAAATGCTGAAATTTACATCATACAGTGTTCCTTACGGTATTCCCTGTAACACTTCTTCTCTCTAACACCCACCCACCCTCCCACACACACACATACACAAACACAAACACACACACACACACACACACACATATATATATATATATATATATATATATTATATATATATATATATATATATATATATAACTTTAAAGAAAGACATAATTAAAAAACATGAAAGAATAATAAGAAATTACAAAAAAAAAAGAATCAGCTGACTCACTCGTATTGGGCGAATTATCGAAGGGGTACGAAGCGACCAGGGCCCCTCCGTGGAGGTTGGCGGAGAGGACGAACTGGATTTGGAGACCCACTGCTTCACGGCCTCCGTCTCCGGCTGGTTCCTCTTGTTGTTCTGCTTGAAGTAGTCCGGGAAGTTTCGGTTCAGGTCGAAGCCTCGGGCGTTGTACCTACGGGAAGACCCGGGTACGTTTTACCCATACATACTATGTTCTTTTATATATATATATATATATATATATATATATATATATATATATTTATATATATATATATATATATTATATATATATATATATATATATATATTATATATATATATAGATTTTAGGCATTATGCCAAACACTGGGGCACCTAAGGCCATTCAGCGCTGGAGAGGAAGTTGACAGTAAAAGGTCTGAAAGGTGAAACAGGAGGAAAACCTCAAAGCAATTGTTAGGGGAAGGTGGATAGTACGATGGAAAAAAGAGAATAGGAACGGAGGCACAGTAAAAGGAATGAAACTAGTTGCAGCTAGGGGCCGAAGGAAAGCTGCAAAGACCTTAAGTAATGCCCACAGTGCACCACATGAGGTGCACTGACGGCACTACCCCCTACTGGGTATATAGATCATTATTTAACATAATCAATTAGGCGCAATTCAGGGCGATGAAAAATCGCCGGCTCTGTATCGTGATCAGCTGCTGTTGCAGTGTGGAGTCTGTGGTGGGAGGTTGAAACCAACTTCTTTGGAAAACTTGAATTTCAAGTCAATGGCCCCTTTGGTTTGCTTGTTCCGTGTGAATAGGTTTCATCTACTGAAATAATAATAATAATAATAATACCACGAAGACGCTAAGTAAATCGAAGCTATTCGACCTCAGTGACCCTCACAGTTGCAACAGCAATGATTCTAGCCCATTATAATGATTCTGGCCCATTATAATGATTCTAGTCCATTATAATGATTCTTGTCCATTTAATGATTCAAGCCGATTATAATGATTCTAGTCCATTATATTGATTCTAGCCCATTATAATGAATCTAGCCCATTAAAATTATTCTAGTCCATTAAAATGATTCTGGCCTATTATAATGAATCTAGTCTATTATAATGATTCTAATCCATTACAATGATTCTAGCCCAATTTAATTATTCTTGTCCATTATCATGATTCTATTCCATTATAATGATTCTAGCCCATTGTAATGATTCTAGTCCATTATAATGATTCTAGTCCATTATAATGATTCTAGTCCATTATATTGATTCTAGCCTATTATAATGATTCTAGCCCATAATAATGATTCTAGTCCATTATAATTAATTTTAGGTCCCCTTATTATTGATTTTTCTAGCCTATTATAATGATTCTAGGCCATAATAATGATTCTAGTCCATTATAATGATTCTAGCCCATTATAATGATTCTAGCTCATTATAATGATTCTAGTCCACTATCATGATTCTAATCCATTATAATAATTCTAGTCCATTATAATGTTTCTAGCCCACATTAATGATTCTAATCCATGATGATTCTAATCCATTATAATGATTCTAGCCCAGTGCTTCTAAACCTTTTATGACCACGCCCGCTCTAAGAGTTGGTTCTTCCTTTCACGCCCCCCCCCCCCCCCTTGCATCTCTGAGTCAAATTCCCTCCCAGATTTAAAGGAAAATAAAAAAAATGAGAAAGAGAAGGGGTTTCGAGGGATAGGAAGGGAGGCCAATAACATGGTCAGCTCAACGAGCCTAACTAGAGTAGTAGACTAAGAACGTAACGTTACAAAGCGATACTTTTGCATTTTTTTCATTACTTCTGAATATATTAGTTCTCACTCTTGTTAAGATAATAACGAATATAATTTAAGAATTTTTTTTTTTCACTTTTCGTTAGGGCTCGCGCCTCCCCTGGAAACTGCTGACGCCCCCTTAGGGGGCGCGCCCCCCAGGTTAAGAACCACTGTTCTAGCCCATTATAATGATTCTAGTCCATTATAATGACTCTAGCCCATTATATTGGGCGTCACACTTCTTATGACATGATTCTTAACCAAACAAGGATATTGAGGGAATAATTAAAATCATGTACACGAAACCAATTGGCGTTAGTCGCCCAGCCAAAGGGTGACCTTATCACCAATGTCCTCTCACCTTGGGCCGTGCTATGTCTTTCCACAGTCTTGGCTTTGAGTACTCGGGTGCCGTTTATTTTCGTGTCGATAAATTCTTTAGCTTTGAATTCTCTACTTACATATTTCAGCAGCTTATTGTGGGTCCATTTGTATCTGAGTATATATATATATATATATATATATATATATATATATATATATATATATATAATATATATATATATATATATAGTTACATACATACATACCATACAATGCATATATGGGTATGGCAGTAAGTCACGAAGCACGAAAATATGAAAGGTAATGATTCCACAAATAAAGACAAAATCCACGAAGGCCTTTCGATTTCTTGTCCTTTACTTGGTTAAGTAAAGGACAAGAAGTCGAAGGCCTTACAGAACTCGTGTCGTTTCTCTTTCCTTCGTGGATCATGTCTTTATATGTATATGTATATGTATATATATGTTATTATATATATATATATATATATAATATTATATATATATATATTATATATATACTATATAATATAAGGAGAACCAGAAAAACTCTTAAGTAGCACTCACCTTCCTTGACCTCCCTGGCACGTGCCCTCGCGAGCCACTTCGAAACCATCCGGATTCATAGAGGGCATGATGTGGATGCGGGTGTTGTCCAGCAGCCACCGAATGTATTCATCCGTCGCGTAGTTCTTCGCTAAGTACTGCGGCAAAAGGCAAAGAAGAAGAAGATTATTAGTTCATGAAAGAAAAGAAACCGAGAGCATTGTATTAGATATCGAAACGCTCTGATAACCTGGTTATATTTATTCGAGAGTGTTTTCTGATTTTTTCTGTTTTTTTTTTCTGTTCTAAAGCAACCATGAATGTACGATTCGCTCTAATAAATTTACTTTACCCCATTGCTACAACTACTATTTCTGCTACTGCTAAAACAAGAGTAAAGCTATAATGATATTGTTATAAAATTTTATGCTTAATACTGACATGATGGGGGGCACTAATTTAATATCTCCTATTAAGTATAATTTCTTTTTTTTTTTTTTTACAATGAAAACCCCTCCGACATAAGTTGTAACTAAGGTTAGCGACATGAATAATTAGACGTATATCTAATTGTTACACAGAGGGCAATTACAACAGCGTAATTACTGACTATACGAAATATGGATAACGGCATTTATGTATACTACTATGATTAAAAAAGTAAAGCCCACAGAGGACCAATGTGAATGCTTCAGTAATTTTGTATGTTCAGATTAGAAGAATATCGTCCAAGAACGCACATTTTCTCAACAGCACAGTGTTTACTACTGATCAGAGGGGAATGTATTTTTTTCTTTGCAACAAAGGAAGGAATGCAAGTGACCTTATGAATGAATATGTCTCTAAAGGTGGTGCATATAGCATAAGAAAGGTGTCATGCACCGTTTGGGCACCTTACAGTAGAATGCTTTAACCTGCTGTCAATGTTTTCTTAGACGAGTGCTAATTCTAGAGGTAAACACCTTTTTCCTACACAGGCGAGAAAACTGAAGTTACAAGAATCTGGGTGGTACTAAATACTGTCGACAATGTTGGCTACATTGTGGGCACAGTTTTCCGTGTCGAGAATGTAGCCAACGGTTGTAGGTCCACAATAATATAGTATGTGAGTATATGGTCTTTAATGGATATTAAAAGCTTTCGAACCTTGTACTAGGTTCGAAACCTTCTAATATCCGTTAAAGACCATATAATCACATGCTATAATATTGCGCACCTGCAACCGTTGGCTACATTGAGGAGGCGTTCTAGGAGCAAGAACCCGTTCGAGCACAGAGTTGCTTTCATTAATCGAAAACAAAATTCATTGGTTACTCGGTGCAAATTTGGGGCAAGATGCACACGTGTGACACCACCGCCACCGCCCGCCCGACGAAACGAAACTCACGCGGAGGAGAGGCACTCAAAACAGTGCTCCCGCCGCCATAAACGCAATTGCAGGAGGGAGGACCATCGTACTAAACCGAGCGAGAGTCAGTGATGCCAACCCCTCTAACCCTCCATCTCCTACAGGGGACGGGGAATTACCCTACATAACTGAAAATGACCCCAACATTCTGCGGCTATGATAATAAATAAATCTTTAGAGTATGTCTGCATGCAATATCATGAATACTAATAAGCATATTGATCTAAACCTACCTTGTTACAATTACCCTACACTTAAAAATATTGCTCCGCTGTTTAAGATTTTGCCCAGATTACCCTGCGCGTAGGGACAATTACCCACCAGTTGGCAACGTAGGGCAATTACCCACCAGTTGGCAACGTAGGGCAATTACCCACCAGTTGGCAACACTGGCGAGAGACCGTCTTACCTCTATCAAGTGGAGCAGCATCTCCCTCCCGATGGCCTCGTTCCCGTGCATATTGGCGACGTACTTCACGTTCGGTTGGCCGACGATGTGATCGTAAGGGGACGACGACACCACCATCACCCACAGGTCTCTACCTGCACAGAAGAAGAAGAAAACGTCGACTGTAAACAAAGTGATGGGCCATGTAAGCGGTTTTTACGAAGAGAGCCAGCGGGCCCTGAACTTATTTTATGAGATCGTCTCTTTCCCTCCTCCCAACTTCTCCCGATGTTCTTTTTATGATGAAGTTTACTTTTTTCCTTTTTTTTGTTTGATTTACAGGAATATCGTAGATGGTTATGATACAAAGATGAACGAAGCCTCACACGATCGGTCTTAGAATGCTCAGCTTAAAGGCTTAAAGGCTCCGTGTACACTCATATGCATGTATACATACACAGTACACAATCACGTGGTCTTCAAGTGTACGTGTGTAAGTATATATGTAGGTATGTATGCAAGTGTATATGTATATGTGTAGGTGTATATATATATAATATATATATATTATATATAAAATATATATTATTTATGACCTTAGAGAGAGAGAGAGAGAGAGAGAGAGAGAGAGAGAGAGAGAGAGAGAGGGAGTGGGTGGGCGGGTATAAATCTAGTGCCTCCCGAGGGGCCAAACCATCTTTGTATTCTGGAAGTATGGCTCATAAAGCGGCGTGAGATTGCCCTGGGCGTCCCTGGCCGGGCTTTCATCTAGAATTTAGGGAGTGCCACCTAGGATTAAGCCCATCCCTATGGGGCATTATTTTCCGGTAGTGGATCATTCCCGGGCATTTCACAGAAGGGCGTGTCGCTCTCGTCTTGAGAGAGAGAGGAGAGAGAGACGAGAGAGAGAGAGAGAGAGTAGTAGTAGTATAATATATATATATATATATATATATATATATAATATATATATATGCTATTGGATCACAAGTATATATATATACTATATATATATATATATATATATATATTATCATATATATATATATATATTATATATATTATCACATCTACATCTACTGTTCTCTCTCTCTCTATCTATATATATATATATATATATATATATATATATATATATATATATCTATATATATATATATATATATATCAAGAGGCAGCAGGAAAAATGAAAAGCAGCAGTACCTAGAGCTTTCGTGTATTCTTGATACACCTCATCAGGGTATAATTAGGTGTATCAAAATACACAAAAGCGCTAGGTACTGCTGCGTTTACATTTTTCCTGCTGCCTCTTGATAATATATATATATATATCTATAATATATATAATATATAGAATATATATATCTATAATACTATCTATAGATATATACAAACGCAGGAGAAGAGCGAGAGAGGGAGAGAGAGAGAGAGAGAGAATAGTAGATGTAGATGTGATAATATATAATTAGATATATATATATATATATATACATATATATATATATATATAGTTTTATATATATATTATATATATAATATGTGTGTGCGTGTGTGTGGAGAGAAAGAGAGAGCGAGAGGAGAGAGAGAATTGCAGATGTAAGTGTGATATATATATATATATATATATATATATATATATATATATATATTATATATATATATAAATATATATATATATTATATATAGGTATATATATGTATATATATATCTATATATATAATCTACATATATTATATATAATATATATATATAGATAAATATATATATATATATATATATATATATATATATATATATAGAGAGAGAGAGAGAGAGAGAGACGAGACAGAGAGAGAGAGAGAGGACTATTCATATTATTCGAAAACAATATAAAGCCATTTCCTTTTAGCAACTGCCGCTTAAACTCGACTCCTAGGAGTTTGGAAACATTTCCCTTTAGAAAAATATTCGACGAGACGATACCCAAGAGACTATAGTAGATTCACATCAACCGTGCATTTTGACGTCTAGGCCAGTCCCTTACGACGCTCCTGATTGGCTGTTGTTAAGCCAATCACAGGGCTGGAAACTCTCAGTCTCTGTCTCGAGAGTTCACGAAGGCAGGATGTATGTTCCACCTCTCCTGAGGGATGTCTTTCAGGAGAAGTGGAACATACATCCTGCTTAGGTGACCTCTCTCGAGAGACTCAGAGTTTCCAGCCGTGTGATTGGCTCATCAACAGCCAATCAGGAGCGTCGTAAGGGACTGGCCTAGACGTCACATGCACGGTTGATGTGAATCTACTATAGTGGGATCTCTCCAGCCCCAGAGACCACTGAATGAGGGAGACGGGACTCTGGCTTCCGAGGAGAGCGTTCTTGAAAGCCGAGACGGCCGGAATCAAGAGGCTTATTTCACTGCCAGGTGGAAAGGAAAGCTCAAATGTCGCCCCTTGAACACGCCCCGCCGGCCCGATTCTCAGATTGAACCTTCCGCCCCTTGTGTAGTACTATGCGTATGTGTGTGTTTGTGTGTGTGTACACATCTCACGCATGTTTACTTTTCGCGCTATTAACTGTTACAAGAGCCTCAGGTGGAAACATTATACACACACACAGACACACACACAGAGGATTATTTTGCTTCTGGTATGCAAATTTCTAATCCCAATGGACGCCACAGAAGTCATCGGAACACATCAGATTTCATGTGATAATTTTACGAGAGAGAGAGAGAGAGAGAGAGAGAGGGAGATTATTTTGCTTCTAATATACTAATTTCTGACCGTTCTCACAGTCTAATCGACGCCATAGAAGTCATCGGAACACACCACATATCATGTGCTAATTTCGATAAACAACGAATGTAAACTATAGCAAGAAAACGTAGTACTTCTATGATAAGGAAACTCGACAGAAAGAGCTGCAGTTAGTCTTATTTCTGTTTGGAATAATAATTAAAACAATAAAACTATTTGCTGATCCAACACAATGGACACTGATAAAAAAACCTCGCAGTGATACACCTAAGGGGTTTTTAGGACCTGGGTGTAAAAGCACGCACATTAATATATATTAATATACATAAAAAACAAACATGAACTGGCTAAAATGAAATTAATACATGGGATAAAAAGAAATTATATGGGAAACTAACACTAAGAAAAAAAAAGAGGTTCGTTCTGTATTACGTGTCGCGTCTGTAACCGCGAAAGCCTATCTACAAAGGATACACAAAGTCTTTACTTCCTACTAATTCACCCTCTCTATCTATCTATCTCTCTCCTTTAAAGATTGCTGCTAACTCTCTTTTCCTCTCTTTGGAATATGAATCCGCTCTACCTCTACAACAGACTAGACCTTCTCAGCTTCTCTCTCTCTCTCTCTCTCTCTTCTCTCTCTACTTCTTCTTCTTCTTGTTTTCATTCCTAAACCTCGAAATTATCCAGAGAAATATGATCAAGCCTCGTGAACGACAATCGAGTAGGAAGATGAGATCCGTTATTAGCTGGAAGTCTTCTTCTGGCTAGAGAGTCTCTCTCTCTCTCTCTACAAAAGCTATAAAATGTCAAATTTTCATTAAAAGAATCACTCCTTATGAAGACTCCAACCCACCTACATTGATTGTTATTGACGAATAAAAATACCTCATGTTGGATTAATTTTTTTTTCCTTGTTTCAGTAAATCACTGGAGTAAAATTGAAGAAATAAATACTAAGGAAAAAGAATTCTTTCACGAGATATTCTCATCGCAATAAATATAAAGAAATAACTAATCGGTCGAATTTAAAGAACTAATAAATTGAAAAGTATCAAGACCTGAAAATAGAAATAAGAAGGATATGGGATATGCCAGTGGAAATGTACCTGTAATCACAGGGACGCTAGGACGCACGATTCCAAGATCCCTGAAAAGGAACCTGGAAAAACTAGAGGCTGAAGTA
>NC_087218.1:10532029-10534529 GCF_015104395.2 Macrobrachium nipponense
TGGTTCACCTTATATTGGTCAAACTTCCCAGGGAAGACTGTGAGTAGTTCTGCTCCAGTAAAGATACGAGAGGATTGAGTAAATGAGAGAGAGAGAGAGAGAGAGAGAGAGAGAGAGAGAGAGAGAGAGAGAGAGAGATAAATTCAACCAACATCAGCAAAAAAGAATATTGTACAATAAATTAATCTAGAAACCAAAAACAAAGTACAATCAACCCCTTCACCTGAAAACAATGTCGTGTACCAATTTGAAACCTACACCAAATATACACAAAGTAAGGGAAGTCGAAACAACACGCAACACTGACCAGAACACCACTTAAGCAAAACAATACCAAATGTCAACAAATGACGAGCAACGAAAGTGGAAGGAAAGACAGAAAGGGAAGCGAGAGAGAGAGAGAGAGAGAAGAGAGAGAGAGAGAGAGAGAGAGAGAGAGAGCGAGAGCCAGCAGCAGCCGCACCAGGTAGTACCTCCAACTGAATTAATCCAAGTTAGAACGAGGGTCCTTAAGCATGCATCTAGGCCTACGAAGAGGTCCTTCGGAGCTCCTTGACCTACTTGGGGGGAGACTTCAAGGATACGGGATGACATAGAAGCTGTAACTGACCCGTAAATGATGTTTTTCAACAAATAGAATGGATCTAAATGTGTCTCTTTCTTTAGCTGTCTTCATTCGGCGCTCGGGGAAAAATAACAACACGATTCAACGACTCGAAATACCGTCTTTGTTTTTTTATTTTGTTTCCGCCTCTGGTTTACTGATAATATAAGGGTATAGTATTTGTGTTCACAAAAACCTTTACTGTATCTATATTAAAATATAGGGTTTTAAATGAACCTTTAACTTCTTGTACTTCATTCATGGAAAAATACATTAATGATTTCTTTTGCTGCATTTCAGGATCCGTTTGTGACAAACGCGTTTACCGGAACGTTGAGAGAGAGAGAGAGAGAGGGAGAGAGAGAGAGAGAGAGAGAGAGAGAGAGATAACCGGATCTTAATAGCTTTTCTCTTCCGATGTTTTTGCTTCAATTTCGACAAACAAAGAACGTAGTAACGACTTGGTTCTTATTTTTTGTTTGTCTTACTTCGTAAATAACGTATACTACCGATTTTGAAGACTTACCTACGCGTTTATCAACATACACATTCATACACACACACGTCTGTAACAGGTCAAAAGATTGCCCGGCCAACTCATTTTCAAGGATGTGTTCTCTGAAATACATGGACACGTACACGTATAATGAACATTTAAACTTGTAAATACTTACAAAATAATGAAGAGCTACACACGCACACACATACATACATACACACACACACACACACACACACACACACACATATATATATATATATATATATATATATATATATATATATATATATAGTATATATATATACATGTATAAACTTATACACACACACGCACTTGTAATAAGTATTGTTACGCCATGGTACATTTTTGACATAAATCAATCAATCAATCACTTGTAAATACTTACAAATTAATGAAGCGACATCATACACACACACGCACACACACACACACACACACACACACACACACACACACACACATATATATATATATATATATATATATATACTATATATATATATATATATAATATTATTTATACACACACAAACGCACACACACCCTACGACATTCACCTAAGGCACGCACCCAGCACCACTCTAAGCTAAGTGATCGATCCAATCTCTTTTCCTTCCTCCCCAAAACATCATCATCAGCTTTCCCTTGTCTCTTCAAACGTAACTTCTGATATCGCCGTTCGTTCGCCCTTCATTAAATCCCGATTTTTTATTGTCAACGCCATCTATTGCAGGGCCGGGTCCTCATTACATTTTCGGCTGCTGCCCGTTATTGGTCGAAGACTTCCCCCAAGGACTCCCCCCCCCCCCCCCCCCCCCCGATTCTTTCACGCCCCCATTGCTCTCCACTGCTGACCGTGCATTGCATTTGTTCCATGATTCGTTATCCATTTCTTTAATTTTACTTTTTTCGCAATTACTCTTCTATCACACACTGACGATCCAGTTACTGCGTGTCACGAGCGACCTTTTTTTTTTCTTTCTTTTTTTCATACATGGATATTTAAGTCGTGGTTATATCGACTACCGTGATTCAGAAATTTGGTGCGAATACACAGTATTAACACACACATGTTTATATATATATATTATATATAATATCTATATATATATATATATATATATCTATATATTATATATAATATATATAATAATATATGGGATATAATCCACAATGATGTAAAATCCTTATGTGGTTATAAAATATATATTTCTTGTAGGGTAAATTAAAGCTTTCGACCATCAGCTGTGGTCTTGTTCATATATATATATATATATATATATATATATATATATATATATATATATATATATATATATATATATAATAATACAATAGATATATAATATATATAATATATATATTATATATAT
>NC_087218.1:10544529-10557029 GCF_015104395.2 Macrobrachium nipponense
GGAGGCGGAGGAGAATTAGGGGGGAGGGAGCAGGAGAGAAGGAGGGGGTTTGAAGGGAAGGATTTTTGGAATGGGAGCGAGGAAGTAGTCCGTGAAGGAAAGGGGCATTATAGCGTTGGGACGAAGAATAGGATTTTTTTTGCTATTGCAAAAGACAGACGTGAATTTAGGATGCAAATGCTGATAGTTTTTTTACGCACACAAAAAAACAACAACAGCAACAACAACAACAAGGCATTACACATTAGGAAACGGCGGCAGAATGAAAGAAAATCATACTTCTGAAGCACCTGTCGTTTAACCACGTAGTTATTTCAACAGAGAAACCGTCACCTAAAACGTACGTGAAATAACCGGCTGGGAAGAGTCACGCAAAAGAACGCAAAGTATTGCAGCAAATTAACACAGTGATTAAGTCGATTTCATTGGTGTACGGGTATGTGTGTATTTACACATAAACATATCTTGAACTTCCCTTTATCTAAATATCTAAATCTTTCCTTTAACTATTATTTTCACCAATTTGTTTTCCATCCACTATAATCCAATACAAAACTTAACCAACTTTTCCTCGCTATGTCTACTGTCCAAATGTACTTGCGTATACTCTTTTTTTGGAAACCATGCATATATGCACATCCAATATTCTACCCCTTTCCAAACTCAATTCTACAAGATTCTTTACTTCACTTACTTCAGGAACACAATACCTGCTTACAAAGTCATCTCATTCTCTGGCGCCTACCTTAGCATCTAAATCACATAGTACAAACCCCCTTTCACATTCTACAAACAAGCGTGTCACTGATCCAAAGAAATCCAAAATACAATCTCTTTCACCCTCACACTTCTCTGACCCTTCCACGCTCAATTTTACTCATGCAATTCTTGAACTAATGCATCTGTACTATTTTCACGAGTTCCCAGAAAACTTTCCTAATCCCAAAAGTGCTACAACTTCCCAGCTCTACATCTTTCAGGTGCCACAAACATAATCATCTTTCGTCCTTCTAATTCCTGTCCCCATTGTCCAATCACCTTTGTCTCACTCAGCTTTTTCAAAAAAGAAAAAAAAAGTACCATATATTTCTTATCTGCACAACACCCATGTTGGCAGTCACTGGAGTGAGAGTGCGGTCTCCACCACCCTCATGTGACGACGTTCATGTGCCATAAAGGAGACACTTCCGCCGCCCCCCCCCCCCCCCCCCCCACCCCCCGAAATTTACATACATATCCGCATTGGGACGCATTGCAACAAAAAGGTCGTAGTACCACTTACTGCCAACACAGTAGCAGCCCACAGCAAATGGGACTTACACAATGACTGTCGGTTAGCGGGGGGGATGGCCCGCCCTCAAGGAAGGCCAATAAGGCGTCATTTGGTAACTTACGTACTTGGGGGTCATTTCCTCCGCCAGTGGGTTCATAACCCTTTTTACTAAGGGGACCTTTTCCTTGTGGTACAGAATATACTAAAATCCCCTGATGTTGTCACATCCCAGGTAAGCAGTGACCAGGTGTAGTGCACTTTAACTACTAAGGCTATATACAATATATACCATCGCATCCAATTCCCTGTGACGCAAAGGGCTACTTTAAAACTCCGGTTTTTCTAAATGTTACTTTTATAGACATCGGAAATGATGATCTAGGGATGAAGGTGTAAGCCCCATGCCTTTCTCAATCCCAGCTGACCCCAACCACAGCTGTGCACAAAAGACTAATTCCTGTTCACATTAAATATTAACAGACACAATCAAATATGATGGAAAGTGCTTAAATGTCTCAGATTCCCAAGAGAACTTCAAAGCCTGGCCCTCCCTGCCAGGTGATACAAGTATCATGACCACTATATCACGAGTTCATTACATAGAATTAAATAAATAACATACATATATACATACATACATCCATATACTAATGAGTTACGCGTCATTATCATGTTCCACTCTCTTAACCCCATAGAGATGGCACAATGTCAGCAGTTCCACTAACAGGAGATCATCAACTTAGTTTAACCCTAGTTTCTCTGTCTCAACCCAGTTACGTCAGGTTGTCACTATTTTTTTTTAAAGTGACGTAATGACGTCGGAAAGAGGTAAAAGTGTGTGGTTGATGAGTCGGGGTACAAATGGGGTTCACTCAACCGTGCAACATTCCCGAATGTTGGAGAAGAAGGGTGGAGAGCGGAAATGAATGCTATATTATTATTATTATTATTATTATTATATTATTATTATTATTATTAGTAGTAGTAGTAGTAGTAGTAGTAGTAGTAGTAGTAGTAGTAGTAGTAGTAGTAGTAGTAAAATCAATAATAAGTCTTTTATCAACTTATACACTGAGGCGCAACGAGAACTTTCTCAGCTCTCATTAAAACTGAAACCTGTCAAGGCTCACAAGAACTCTGAATAGATACTAAGGAGGTTTAAACAGAAACGTTATTATGGGTTTTTTCATTGCAATTATTATTATTCCATTATTTATTATTATTCTTATTATTATTATTATTATTATTATTTATTATTAAAAAACGTATTACGACATTCACTCTTCAACTGCCAAAATAAAAGGACATAAGTTCTTAATTAATTTTATATAAAATAAATGGCCATGTGTGAAAAGATAAAAATGACTAAAAAAAGTGAAGAAACTCTGAAATACGAACAATTTAATAAAGTAAAAAACTGCAGAGCATAAATATATTTACTTAAACCTTCGTCAAGAGAATAAATCCCTCTATTTTTTATCAAAGTGCGCCACTTAACTTGTAATGAGCCAAACTACCTCTTATTATTATTATATATTATTATTATTATTATTATTATTATTTATTATATATGTATATATGTGTGTGTGTGTGTGTGTGTGTGTGTTTTATATTAGTATATATATATAGTGATATATATATATATATATATATATATCATATATATATATATATATATAATATATAAAACTGGGAAACATTTTCTATTAAAACAGGAGAGAGAGACAGACAGCAGTAAGAATGATTATGAAGAGTAGTAACAGTACTTGTAATGGTAGTAGCAGTTGTGCTAGCTGCAGCGCCAATTTAATTATTGTCATAGGATGCGAAAACGCCAACACCTACTAACGTCGCCCTCTTTAAATCTGTGACGAAGAGAACAAATTATACATAAAAGGTACAGAAAGCAGCAGCGGCGACAGGGGAGTGTCGCATGCTCCAATAAATCGGGTAATTGCGGAGGAGAAACGTCGCTAATTACCATACTCGGGTTAAAACACGCGCCGAAATTAACGGGCGCTTTATTTAAACGGAGCGGGAAAAGGCAGAATTCGTTTCATGGTTCAGATTTTGTTGGAGGTATTAAGATATGATGCTGAAGGTTCCTCCCTCCATTTACTGAATGCTCTACTTATCATTTGCTTGTAAGCAAACTCATCACACTCTATTGTGTTACCTTTATCCAAAACAGCTAAATATATCATTAGATGTAGTCATCACTTGAAATAAGAATAGAACAGAATATTGAATTTAGGCTAAAGGACAAGCACTGGAAGCTATGAGGTCATTCAGCGCTAGAAAAGAAGTTGACAGTAAGCTGCCTTTATCCAAAACAGCTAAAGATATCATTAGATGTAGTCATCATTTAAAAGAAAAATAGAACAGAATATTGAATCTACCCTAAAGGACAAATACTGGGACCTTTGAGGTCATTCAGCTGTAAAAAGGAAGTTGACAGTATTAAGGTTTAAAAGGCGTAACAGGAGGAAAACCTCAAAGCAGTTGCGCTATGAATCAACTGTTAGGAGAGGTTGGAAAGTAAGATGGAAGAAAGAGAATATGAATGGATGTGCAGTAAAAGGAGTTGCAGCTAGTGGCCGAAGGGACGCTGCAAAGAACCTCAAGTAATGCCTTCAGTACACCGCGTGAGGTGCACTGAAGGCACTACCCGGCCCCCCCTCCCCTTCCCACGGGGATCACTTAAAATAAGACATTGCATGGTTGTGTCTACACAGCATCTGTACCTCAGTGGATTTAATCTCTTTACAAAATCCGGAGACAAAGAGACTCAGGGGTTCAGTGTGAGTGGCAATGGGTCCAAAAGAGGCCCGGGGGCGGGAATGGTGTCAGTTTGGCATATCCTAAAATCTGCAACTGAACGCAATGATGTTATTTAATGACCTCTGCATTTAAAATGCAGAGCGAGCGAGGGTACTTCCCTTCTTCCTAATTCTATTTATGTCCTTCTCGATAAATTCCTCCTAACAACATACCGCAAATAATCATTATGACCTTGCACGCTCCCCTCTGTTCCCCTCGGAACAGTATATCATCATTCAAATAAACCATTCTTTATTAACGTGAGTTTCCTCTCCCCTCACTCTCACTCTCTCTCTCACTCCCGGCATGAAAGTGGACGATAAATTTCCCAATCAAATTACGGCCAATATTCTCGCTTCCATCTTCAAGGGGCAGAGCTCCTGACGGCCAAGCCTACTTGGAACAAATGGAATATCCTACCAAAAGGGAAAATACAATGGCGTTGCACTGGCTAAGGTCATCGACGCCGGAAGAGCGGAAGTAATATTTACTATAAAAAAAAATAAAATTAAAATTTTTTTTTAAAAATCGTAATATTCCAGAAGGGAATGGTATGAGAGATTGATAAAAACAAGTTGACCCACGGCTTTGCGACGCCTACAGAGACTGCAGAAGACTAAAGCATACAGAGGCAAAGGGCCCAATCTTATTCTGAGGACCCGGTGGGACTACACACACCGCAATAGTTACGTAACACTTGCCATGGCCATTGTTTGGATGGGGGACCACTGGTGGGTGCCGACCGCCTTCGGCACATGTGCTGCCATGATCATTACTTATGAGTCTGTTAGGACCTGCAATCATTCACAAAGATGCCCAACAAATCCAAGAGAATGAAGTGGCCGAGGGTTAATTTGTACCGTTACATCCTCATTGCACCTTTTCTTCTCCAACTGTCAAGGCCTGTCTTGTGTAACGTCATGAATTCCGACTAACATCAGGCCCGTCTCCCTAAATATTTTAAGGACACCTAAATTCTCTTATGCAGGTCTCAATGTTAGCTTTTACGATTCAATTTCGGGTCGTCATGAAACGCCATTTTATTATTAGGAAATTTCTATATTAATTGGTGATGGTAAAGCCCTTTGTCTGTCCTACAACCTGGCATCTTTTTGAACAAAATTTTTTACACCATCCACAATATTCTCTCTCTCTCTCTCTCTCTTCTCTCTCTGTGTTAACAAAAAATACCAATTTAAAGAGATCGTATGCTTTACTTCAAGATGTTTTCAACACAATACAGTGGATCATTTTGGACATCCCTAACCTTCCTCTCTTTAAACAAACAAGAAAAAGGTACTAATAAGATTGTACTCATAACATTCCCATCGTCCCACCTTCCTTCACACCCCATCCCGCCCCCTCGTCTCAATTCATTCCTCGCTGTGGAAATAAAATTTCTATCAATTCTGCTCCCGGTATAGAAAACCGAAACTAACTAGATGAGATTTTATTCTTCCTCCCTTCCTCACCCACCCCTCCACCACACAACCTCCCCCTCTTGGTGGAGGGCCTCGTCGAGGCACTCCCCGACACCCGGGGCGGTGAAAGCATACCACAGTATTACACTCCCTCTGAATGCAAAAGAAGGAAAGGAAGAAAAAATAAGGAGGAGGACTTTTCAACCCCATTCTGTCTCAGATCCCACACGGAAAAGAAAAATACAAAAACCCACCTGATGAGACTTTCGTCGTAATACTGGGGGTCATACTGCGGCAGGTAGTTGCTAGGTGGTTCCCTCACTTCCTGCCCTCGGATGTACTGGATGGCGGTGAGGTACACGTAGAAGAACCCCACCACAATCATCATCAGGTACCACATCGCCGGCTTCATCTTACACCACCAGCGACTGTCAGGAACGAAGGGAAAGACAGAGGTTAGATCTTCTGAGGTTTCGATTCTTCTTTTTTTTTTTGTTATAAGAGGAATATTGATAAACATGATGGTGATTGCAATAATGATCATACTTATGATGATAATGACGTGATTATAAATGCAGTACCATCAACACCCACAATATATAATAATAATAATAATAATAATAATAATAATAATAAATAAATAGAAGAAGAAAAAACATATAAAAGAACCAAGTTTGCATTACTACTAGTTCTCTCTCTCTCTGTCTCTCTCTCTCTCCTCTCTGCTCTCTCTCTCTCTCTCGCTCTCTCATATCGGGCAAATACCGCCCATATGAAGAAAAAATACGCCATCTCTTAGCAAAAAAAAAAAAAAAAAAAAAAAAAATACGAGTGAAGATGCAAGGAAATCTCTCTCTCTCTCTCTCTCTCTCTCTCTTCTTCTCCTCTCTCTCCTCTCTCTCTCTCTCTCTCTCTCCTTCTTTTTCTTCTTCTTCTTCTTCCTAAACCTCACAATTATCCAGAGAAATATGATCAAGCCTCGTGAACGACAATCGAGTAGGAAGATGAGATCCGTTATTAGCTAGGAAGTCTTCTCTCTCTCTCTCCTTCTCTCTCCGTCTCTCTTCTCTCTCTTCTCTCTCTCTCTCTCTCTCTCTCTCTTCCTCTCTATATATATATATATATATAATATATTAGATATATATAATATCTATATATATATATATATATTTAATATATGACCTTACGTTATCGGAAGAAACACAAATTACGTCTTAAAAAAATAGTCAAATGAAACCTATATTAGTAGGAGAATAGTCCATCTACTTTTCCTCTCTCTCTCTCTCTCTCTCTCTCTCTTCTCTCTCTCTCTACTTGTCTTGCCATACTTCCACAGTTGCCTGGACCAAAATAAAATAAAATAAAATTAAAAAAAACTCACATTCTGGGCAACCAACCACCACCGACTCCTCTTCACAATCTGAGCGAGAACAAACAAGCGCAATTGAAAAGCGACTCCGAACACGCGTTTTGACTACGCTAAGTAAATATTTACTTCTCTTGAGAGCTTAGTATATACCTTTCTTTCTTCCTTACGTGCCGAGCTTCCTCAATGCCAGCTAGCTCTCTCTCTCTCTCTCTCTCTATTGTATTATGATCTTCCATCTTTCTTTTACAGTGAGTATGATTCTCCATCTTTTGAATGAGAGAAATTTCGAGCCCTCTCCGAAACTAAGGCAAGGTAAGTCTCTCTCTCTCTCTCTCTCTCTCTCTCTCTCTCTCTCTCTCTCTCTCTCTCTCTCTCTCTCATGATTATTTCCTCTGAGCTATTTTCAATTTCCTACCTATAGCAATCCATACCTTATCACCTGTCATGAATTCAATTACTGATAAAAAAAAAAGAAAAAAAGGACAAGGCGTGTTCCACACCCCAGCTTCCTCGGGACGCGTGCAAGATTTTCCACTTAAGCATAAGTTTCAAACATCACATCCCTAACTTTTAAGATAAATTAAAAACACGCTAAAATTCTACGCTGTTTAACATTGACACATCATATATATAATATATGATATATATTGTATGATATTGCTATATATATATATATATAAGTCTATACTAGATATACTATATACTATTACTATATATATATGTGTGTGGTGTGTGGTTGAAAATGTATGGGTGGGGGGTGGTGGTTCTGGTTGGGTTGTATAAATGTTATGCAAACCTGTTTATCTACAGCCTTTCATTTGCGTTTTGATGCTGGATTTTCCCCGATGTCATCCTACAAAAACCTTGTAACATTCAAACCGGCAGTTGTGTGTGATCGCATACAGAGAAGCAAGAGCTGTATGAGCGTACGATTAATCACGGAAGGAAATAAAATAAAAAGTCAATATCAAAGTGGACAGCCATATCAGCGAATCTCCACCTAAACTACGGAATAAAATCTTGTATTGGTGTTTATCGATTCAAGCTTCTGTCAATGAGAGTGTCTATCTGAACGCCCACGCCCGGTTGGAAGTGGACGCCTCCGTTTTGAAAAGACGAGAGAGAGAGAGAGAGAGAGAGGAGAGAGAGAGAGAGAGAGAGAGAGAGAGAGAGAGAGAGAGAGAGAAGTTGCTGAAGCCTGCAAGTAATGGGTGACAATCTGGAGTTGAAATCAAGGACAGTGGGTGATTGTCGATTTATTTTTTTTGTGTATACTTGACAACGAAAAGTTTATTGAATCGAAAATCAAATTTCCAGGAACAAATATATTAATATATATTATTTATTATTAATATAATATATATTAATATATTTAGTTATATATTTTATTTACATTTATCTAATCTAAAATCTAATTATCAACTCCAGATGATAATTCATTAATAAAGACATTACAAGATAGTTACAATAGGAATAGTTTCAGGCCGTTTCGAAATATCAGTGGCACAAAATGTATATCAATGTGTTACTACGTAGTACATATATGCATACATACATTATATTATCTATATATATTATATAGATATAGATATAGATATATTATATATATATATATATATATATATATATATATATATATATATATATTTATAATATAATGAAATTTACATAGCTCAGCAACTTCCAATTTTGCTCTTGACAAAGGTATCGGTTACCATTACCTCAGCAATATTCGAAAAAACGGAAAAGATGAAAACCGATAGTTTATTTATACCTCGACGCCGACCCCTCTATTTGGTGCGGGTTCCTGCCCTTCGCATGGTGGGTATGCGGGCTTTCCAAAAATAGCTCACACCCCCCCACCCCCACCCCAACCATTACTTGCGAATTCCAGAAATGAACCACTACACGGAGTCTCTCTCTCTCTCTCTCTCTCTCTCTCTCTCTCTTTCGCCTTTTCTAAAGGCAGGAACTTTGAGTTTCATGTCCGTAGTCAATAAAGTCAATATTTTACGTCTGATTTATGATCTCTCTCTCTCTGGTCAGACATTTGACAAAGTTTATTTCAGTATCGAATTCAATATAGAATTGAGGCCAGAGGCCAAGTACTGGGACCTAGGAATCATTCAGCTATGAAACGGAAATTGACAGTAAAAGGTTTGAAAGGTGTAACAGGAGGAAAACCTCAAAGCAGGTATATACACTATGATTCAACTGTTAGGATCGATGGAGAGTAAGATGAAAGAAAGAAGAATATAAAAGGATGTACAGTAAAAGAAACGAAAGGGGTTGCAGCGAGGGGCCGTAGGCAAGCTGCAAAGAAATTTACATGAGTACGTGGGAGTAGAGATTTTGGGTGAGATCAGGACCAGGGGACTTTTGAACCACAGGGAAAATGTAACAAGAGGAGTGTGCATCATAAATGGAGGACACTTGATTTGCACGAGAAAGTTAATATTGGAATGCACGAAGGAACCGATGAACCAACTTCCTCTGCGGAAATGAAAATACTGAATGGAAATGAAAGAATAAAGGTGGAAGATGTAGTAGAGATGTATAGTTTACTCAGTCCTCGTGGTGTAAGGTCTGAAAGGGTGAAAAATCTTGAGAAATGCAGAAAGATTAATATATAAATACATACATATACATATATATATATATATATATATATAATATATATATATATATATATATATATATATATATTGACATACCATAGAGAGAGAGAGAGAGAGAGAGGGAGTGAGGAGAGAGACGGCCGAGGACCGAGAGAGAGAGAGAGAGAGGTGCATAGGAGGACATTAAGAGTGTCTAAGTTCATCAGATGCACGTAATAATTTCTCCTTTTTTTCCATTCTAACCAAATACAAAAACATCTTTTCATTTTTCCTTCAGCGTTCTGGAGTCGCTTCCTAAAAAACAGGAAAAAATGATTGGGTAGTTTATTTAAGGGAACGATATATACAGTAAATATGTATTTATATTATATATGTGTGTATGTGTGGTATAATTTGTGTGCATGCATATCAGTATATAAGCACACAAAAAGAAAGGAGGCTTATTGTCCCATCCGCTGGAATATCTCTTTCTTTTCCGTTTCTGAATGCCGGCCATCTTTCCTTCCTTCCTTCCTCCAGATTTATTCATCGTTGCCTAGTCACCATCTTCGTTTCCTCTCATCGATATTCAATACTGCAGGAATTCACTTTGTCCCCTGCGAGGGATTCCTTCACAGTTTTGTCTCCCAGATACAATAATGTTTGCTCTACTTAGGCCTTAAGCTGAATTTAATAGGTTCCGTGAACTAGCATCCTCAGGTAGCCCAGATTCGAAGAAAATGAGGTAAAATGAAATGTAGAAAAAGTATGGTCTAACAATGAAGGAATTGGTAAACGTATCACCTTGGGGTTTCCATTTTTCCTCGTACGAATATCAAGGCATTTGGCTCATTATTCTAACAGGAAGTTTCTCTCTGGGCATCCCATTTCGCCTGTAGCGTCCTACAGGGTAACTGTATTTGCTGGCATTTTGTTGCTCTCTTCCTAAATGATGCCAACTACCGCTGACATTTTTTAGTTTTCTGTAAAAGAAAACTATAGAGATGACTATTTGTCTGCCGTCCGCACTTTTTCTATCCGCCTTTAGATCTAAAAAAACTACTGACGCTAGAAGGCTGCAAATTGGTATGTTGATCATCCTCCCTCCAATCATTAAACATACTAAATTGCAGCCCTCTAGTCTCAGTAGTTTTCAATTTGATCTAAGGTTAAAATTAACCATGATCGTGCATCTGGCAAGAGAACACAGGCCACCACGGCCGGCTGAGAATTTCATGGGCCGCGGCTCATACAGCATTATACAGAGACCACCAATGATAGAGCTATTTTCGTTGGCCTTCATTACACGTTGTATACAGAAAACTTAATTACGCCGAAGAAAATTCAGAGAATTTTCTACTAAATTTTTGTCATTACTGGAATCACTGACCTTGGTGATTTGTTGTCATTTATAATTATAATCACTACGATACTACGATTGTTGATAATTGTCGTCGTTCAAAATGGCCCTATTCACTGTTTGGCTCCTGTTTCTGGTACCCAATATTCTCATTACTGTTATTCGCTACTGGTAACATAGCTATTCATTATATCATTCCGGTTATCGACGATTCTCTCTCTCTCTCTCTTATTGTGTAAATTCCAGAGGCCATTTTCTTCACCCTCTCACCCTACTATTCAGTTACCAAAAGCATCCAGATCTCTCTCTCTCTCTCTCTCTCTCTCTGTATAAATTCCAGAGGCCAATTTTTCTTCACCCTCTCACCCAACTATGTCAGTTCCCCAAAAGCATCCAGATCTCTCTCTCTCTCTCTCTCAACCACGCGACGTCCGACGAATGATGACTGTCCACCTTAGTTGGACCCCCTCTGGCCAATATAATCGTTCCCCGAAACGATGCGATAGGAAAGAAATAGTGGTTCCGGGACCTGCAAGACCTCCTCCTCCAACGAGGCGGAGAATGAGAACGGCCAAGTCTTTGTTTGTATTCTCCGCAAAACGTGACGGAAGTTTCGGTTCGAAGTTTGGCGTTGTTTAGACGCTATAAGAATCGAAAGGGACAAAAAACGGGAGACGAGGAGAAAATGACTTTCGCGGCAATCACTCGAAAGATGAAGAGGGAGGAGGCGAGGCGGGGTTGGTTGGATGAGCAGAAAATGATGAGTGCGTGGAGACGAGAACGAAAAAGGAGAGAGAGAGAGAGAGGAGAGAGAGAGAGAGAGAGCGGAGGGGGGGTCTTCACTGCCTTTCCATCAAAAGATGTATAAGTGCCTCTTGAACATGGCGACTTAACCTTCTTGTACTGATTCTTCATATTTTGGTTTGATGTCAATGTATTGGAACATACTCTTCCCTAAACACTTGTGAATGTGTACACATACATACACATACACACACATCTTAACTTTTGTATCTCTGTAATTCTTCGCATTTCGTCGAAAGTCTTGAGATTCGTAAGTAAACGAAGATATTTTCCTTCCGGGTGGGAAAACTCTTATCCTATAACACTATACCGATGGAGTTTCGATCCGTAGACTCCACGCATGGATGGAGAGATTATGAAATGAATATATTACGGCCGATCGAGGATCGAGAGCCGTCCAGTTAACTAGATGAGTTTCCCACTTCCAGAGGAAACTCAAGAACACCACGAAAGCATGAAAAAAAAAAAAATAAAAATAAAACTCTCAGAAGCATTTCATTGGTAAATTACTTATCTTGAAACGATTTATAAATCAGTATTGAACAATCTACTTAAAATTAAATATATTCACAGAGATGGCATCTCTTTCACAACGAGTAAAAATAAATAAAAATAAAACTCTAAGAAGAATTTCATTGGTAAATCTTTTATCTTGAATCGATTTATAAGTCAGTATTGAACTATTCGCTTAAAATTAGATGACAAACTTGCAGAGATGCCAATTCTTACAAAACAGAACATTATAATGGTACCCTCATAAACAATATGCATCCATCCATACATACATACATGCGTACTGAAACGTCGAGTGTACGAGCGTTTTTATTTATTATTGACTAATTAATTCACTACCAAC
>NC_087218.1:10559529-10607029 GCF_015104395.2 Macrobrachium nipponense
ACTAGAGAAGAAGAAAGAGAGAAGAAGAAGAAGAAGAAGAAGAAAGAAGAGAAGAAGAAGAAGAAGAGGAGGAGGAGGAAGAAGAAAGAGAGACAGAGTGCACTGGGACGGGGAGGGGGGGGGGAGGGGGCGTGGGAAGAAAGCCAATGTACGAAATAAGGTGAACGTTTCTTACATTTGCTTTGTATTTATGGAAGCTGAGAGAGAGAGAGATGAGAGAGATAGAGGAGAGAGAGAGGAGCGAGAGAGAGAGACGTGAGAGAGAGAGAGAGGAGGAAGGAGAGAGAGAAGAGATTTAAAAGTTTAATATATATAAAATATACAATATTATATATATTATATATATAATATTAATATATAATATAATTATAATATATATATTTATAATATATATTATATAATATATATTATATATATATATAATAAATATATATTATATATATAATATATTATATCTATAGAGAGAGCGAGAGAGAGAAGAGATTTTAAAATTTTATATATATATATATATATATATATATATATATATATATATATATATATATATATATATATATAGAGAGAGAGAGAGAAAAGAGAGAGAGAGAGAGAGGCGAGAGAGAGAGAGAGAGAGAGAGAGAGCTGCACCAATAACAAACTAAAAGGAAAACTGCCGATAACAAAAAGAGATAAAAGAACAATGACTCTGAATCAAATAAATCTCCGAGAACATGAAGCGTGACAATCCCAGCGACAGCTGGAATGTTTAGAAATGTCTCATCCTTCCAGATTACCTTTGGGCAGAAAAATTTCTCTCTCTCTCTCTCTCTCTCTCTCTCTCTCTCTCTCTCTGCATTCCATATTTTCACACCGCCTCGTGACATTCAGAAACCCTGTTTACCAGATCACTCAATCAACCAATCACATTAAAACTTTGGATTTCAAATCTCATTTCATCAAGGGTTCTTCAGAGAATTAAGAGAAGCTCCATGAGACATGATATAAGTGCAGATATAATCATACAGCTTGTTTTTAATCTCAGAGAGTAATGAAAACCGTTGCAGCTGGATATCCACCCCCCCTCCCCAACCTCCCTTCAACCATAATTCATGCGGTTTCATAAGCCTTCTGGTTCAAAATGATAACAAATATATGTATCTAATGCGATGACTCTACCTTTGTGAAACTTATTTACGTACAATATATACCGGTACACATACCCACACACTTTATATTATATATACACACACACACACACACACACACACACACACACACACACACACGCAAACTTGATACCGCTAATCAGTCAAAGGAAAAAACCTGAGTTCAGCACGTTATTATGCCAGAAGGGATTTACATGAATAATCATGAAAAATGTTTAAAAATTAATTTTTCTAAAGAGTTTTTTTTTTTTAATTTTGGTAGGAGGAAGATGGCAAAACATTCTTAAAGATTCAACTCAGCTTAGATTATGATCTACGTTGTAATCCCCTCCGTCAGAAAGTGAATGATTATGAGGTTAACATCTCTTTTACGCTGGTCCCAAGCCCAGACAATATACCAAGCGTTGATCCGAATGGCATCGAAAGCAACCAAAACCTTGGCACTCTGTTGCACGCGGCGATGGCTCATCACGATCACGAATCCCAAAAGCTAATATAACAAGAGAACGTCAATATTAAACTATCGCCGCTGGATCCTGACGCGTAACATGATCTATCGACTATATCTTCCTGTACTAACATCGCCCGCATTTCGTTGCCACTCGCACGATCAATATTCATGGCAGTTTCGATAACCTGCAGTTCTGCTCATGCTTTTAGCCTTGTTCCCGTTATGTCATCGTGAGGCAAATTACCCACAACGGAAAACCTCATTTCCATATTGATATTCACGTCCGGAAACTCATTTTCCCTCATCTATTATGAACTGCATTGTTTTTGGTTTGTTTGTTTGTTTGTATTGTGTTTTTATGTTGCGTGGAACCGGTGGTTATTCAGCGACGGGACCAACGACTTCACTACGTGACTTCCGAACCACGTCGAGAGTGAACTTATCTATCACCTGAAATACACATCTCTAATACCTCAATGGAATGCCCGAGAATCGAACTCGCGGCCACCGAGGTGGCAGGTCAAAACCATACCGATCACGCCACTGAGGCGCTTATGAACTGGAGAGAGAAAAAGAAAGGGCGTAGGACAGCTATTTGGTAGGATTACTTGTCTACTCCTGCATTCTCCCATTAAGTTTCTTGCATCACTAATTACGACTTGTTTTGTTTTGGTGATCATGACAGGTTTACCTACCTTCCCTTTTGTTTTTGTTTTTTTCTCTCGTTCACAAGGTCATGACTAACCTTACAATGTTACTGCTCCTGTCGTGCAATATTCGCGGGTCATGTGGTTTCACAAAATGTTAAGTTTATTGCTTTCTTAGGATGATTTTAAATATTATGTTTTAACATCCATGCTTTCGTGATGTTAAGACGATTTATCTTAATATTATTACTACTATTACCATTATATAATTTAACGTTACCGTGATTTTTTTTAAGATTCAAGGAATCAGATTAAACGTTATTATTATTATTAACACATGAGCATAATTTCTTTAAAAACATAGATAAAAGGCCTTTATCTTGCAAAACCAAATTGATATAAAAAAAATTACGAACATCTATAATTGGACACGGATGAACATACTGTAGCAATACTACAAAATATCAGTGCTGAAAATACACTAATTTTTAAAATGACAGCAGTTGCTGGAACGAAATCAGTAATTACTGTCGTCACCTATGCTGTATCTTCATCCATTACCCGCTTACATATTCCCGAATTGTAAACGAGTACAACCGAGTACCCGGACCTTCCCTGAAAAGAGGGGCGCCACAGCTTGAAAACTAACTATAGAATCTTCTTTAAAAAATAATCTCATTATGTTTCCCACACCCAAGTTACACACGCCACGCCTCTTTGAAGTTACGTAACCTAACCTAACCTAAACTAGGGGCAAGAAGAAAGAAAGAAAGAAAGAAAATACCGGGGCTGATGCAATTCTATACCTGGTTCACTTAAGGTAGATTCTTGGGTGAGTTGATTGGCTGGGAGCTGCCTATATACCTCCCGGTACCAGCCAATCAGCGGCAGCCAAACAAACGTCTCCTAAACATGAGGCTCATCCAAGAATCTACCTTAGGTGAACTAGCTATAGTATACACATCAGGAATCTGCAACCCTCTCACGTCGCCAGAGTTGTTATGTATTCACCAATGCCCCGTTTGTTCGACTGTTTGTCTGTCTGTCTGTCTGACCACTTCATAAAATGATAGGCTACTGATATATTTCAAGGAAATTCTGTACAGGGGTCGGCAATATGTCAAAGAAGATCCGTTTCGATTTGAGAAGGGGCTGGATGTGGATCCGGTTTCTCTTCCACGAGTTTTCGGAATCCAGATTCTTACTGAAGATCGGAATCCAGATTCTTAATGACGATCGGAATCCAGAATCTTACTTATTCTTACTGACGATCGGAATCTAGATTCTTACTGACGATCTGACGATTGGAATCCAGATTCTTACTTATTCTTACTGACGATCGGAATCCAGATTCTTACAGACGATCTGACGATCGGAATCCACATTCCTACTTATTCTTATTGACGATTGGAATACAGATTCCTATCTGACGATCGGAATCCACATTCTTACTGACGATCGGAATCCAGATTCTTACTGACGATCGGAATCCGGATTTTTACTGACGAGTCTTCGGGATTTGATTCCTTATTGACCAGCCTTCCACATCTGGCTGCTTATTTACGAATAAGCTGACAGACACACAAACTTCGACATTTTCTTCCTACCTTCGGTTTCCCCGACGCGTACAGTCGAATGTCATTCAAGTCAGAAAAGTCTATCTTAGTTCAACCAGACCACTGAGATGAATAACATCTTTCCTACGGCTGGCCCGAAGGATTAGATATTTTTACACGGCTAGGAATCAATTGTTTATGGCACCTACAGGTTATTGTGGGATCCGAACCACATTATCCCGAGAAATGAATCTCTAATCACCAGAACTAAATTCCTCTGATTCCACGTTGGTAGAGCGGGGAATCGAACTCGCGAGTACTTGCTTCCATCGGAATCGAGTTCTCTTCCTTCCCGCCTCCATTTCTTGTGCTCTGCAGGCCTGGGCTAGAGAGGGGTCTCTGGGTTGCCTGCCTCCGAAGTTTTGTGTAAAATACATGAAGTACCACGGAAGTCCGGTGAGCGAGGGGAGCTGAGCTCGACCTTCGAGGGGAGCCGATTCGACCTTGGAAGGGGGCGTGGGGGCGGGGGAGCGGGAAGAGATAAGGGGATAGGGGACCAGCGCGGAGTACAGCATCCGAAAAATGGGTAAGGATGCTGGATTGCCAGAGAGAGAGAGAGCTTGGTGGGCTTTGGAGGGGGTAGGGGAAGTTGTCAGAGGGGGAGGGGAGGGGGAGGGGGTGGAAGAGGGGAGGTGGTGAGTGTTCGGAGTTACAGCGACGTTCATTTCCCCTTTAACTTTACAAACATCCCATGGCATACATTGCCTGCTACCCAACGCTGTGCCGCCCACCATGACACCGGGGTCTCTACAGAAGGTCTCTCTCTCTCTCTCTCTCTCTCTCTCTCTCTCTAATGTAACATTTCCTGAGACCATTCTGCTCAACTCCCTTTCTCTCTTATTGTATAAAATACCAGGGGCCATTTTCTTCACCCACTCACCCTACTATGTCGGTTCCCAAAAGCATCCAGATCTCTCTCTCTCTCTCTCTCTCGTCTCTCTCTGCTCTCTCTCTCTCTCTCTCTTATTGTATAAATTCCAGAGGCCATTTTCTTCACCCTCTCACCCTACTCTGTAGTTCCTAAAAGCATCCAGATCTCTCTCTCTCTCTCTCTCTCTCTCTCTCTCTCTCTCTCTCTCTCTCTCCTCTTTCCCAACTCGTTCTGTTCTATCTCTCACCCTGTGACAATTCCTGAGAGAAAGCGAGCTTTTTCTCTCTCACTGTAACTAATTCCTGATGCCGTCTCTCGAAGCGATTTCACAAGCCATTCTGTTCCTTCTCGTTTCAATACAGCAATAGGAGAAAAACAATAACTTTGGACGACGCTCAAAGGGCGGGAGATAATTTAGCCTGAGATACTTACTAATCTTATTCTCCTTCGCCCTCTCTCT
Organism: Macrobrachium nipponense; assembly: GCF_015104395.2. Taxonomy (NCBI): domain Eukaryota; kingdom Metazoa; phylum Arthropoda; class Malacostraca; order Decapoda; family Palaemonidae; genus Macrobrachium; species Macrobrachium nipponense. The sequence continues at coordinate 10,564,720 of NC_087218.1, forward strand.
CCCCCTCCAGCCCCAACCCCATCCCCTCCCCCATTATCACAACGTTCGAAAGCGTCCTATTCACGATCCCTCAATAGACAATTGCCGATCGTTTCAAATAACCCTGGGAACAATAGTCAGAACAACAGGACAAGACTTAAGACCGCGATCAGATCCATTATTCCCAAATGTTGATGACATCAAGGGCTGCCATTAACAGCTAATGCATCAAATACGTCCTTCTTTCTTATCAACATCTACTTATGCAGGAATAAAGATTGGGTGCCTCATTAGCTCAATAGCTTCAATGCACTTTCATGCTGAAACAGATGCAACATGAAACACCTCAGAATTTTAATGCTAGGAGCGTTGGTTACTGTCAACTGATGCCAACACACTGGCCTTCAAATACTATATATCTCAAGTATAAAAGACCCGCCAAAACACTCTGGTTTAGAGCTAAGGACTATAGTTTCGGTAGACTGACTTCCACCCTTATCGAGTAGTGAATGACAGAAAAAGATGCTGTTTAAGATTAAGCCAGCCTTGTGCTGGTACGGGCTCTTGCTCCTGGAGCAGCCCGTACGAGGAAAGGAAAAAGTTACATTGGCGAAATATATAGTGGGGGGGATATGCCCTTGGGTGATGCCTGGAGTCACCGCTAAGCCGACATTGGTTCTACTAACTGTCTTGATCCGCTTCAGCGTTGCCGTAAGGAAGATATTGTCTAATTGGTCAGAGTCCCAGGCTCCATTAGAAAGGTTGAGCCTATTATCTTGTTTTATCAGTGAGGATTCCACCACCTATATCTATATATATATATATATATATATATATATATATTATATATAGATATATCTATATATATATATATTATATATATATATATATATATGTATGTATATATGTATAACAGAAAGATAGGTAGCTAGATATATAGATATGCCACATTATATATTTCTAATTTGGTGTCCGTTTGTTTGACAGATTGCAATTACATCGACTGGTTGAATTCATGTCCCATATTTTTTCTCCCTCTTGATACTGAGTTTATAAATTTAATATGATTCTGTTTAATTTTGCTGCACACATTCTCTCTCTCTCTCTCTCTCTCTCTCTCTCTCTCTCTCTCTCTCTCTCTCTCTCTCTCTCTCTCTCTCTCATCTATCTGGACCAATTGCCGAAATTAAACGTTCACATGACGAGTCACGCATTCTGCTCATGACCATGTAACAAAAAATAAAACAAGCAACCCAAACAAACAAACAAACAAACAAACAAACAAGCAGCTTCCTAGCAAGATCTAGGCCAGCGAACACCATCCATCAAATACCGTCTTCCGACTGTGAGGCCTAAACTCCAGGTCCTTAGGCCTACTACAACTTCTCCTGAAGTTATTACGACGTTCCAGCCTCAGAGGAGTTGGATGGTCATCCAGGGGAGAATTCTCCAATTTTTTTATATATATCATAGACGAACTCTGTTTTTGAAAGTTTGCCTCGCCAGGGAATGGTGTTTTAGGTCACTCCGATGGGATTTTGGTGGGTCCAATACTTCCCGGACATGCGAGCGTACACACACACACATATATATATATATATATATATATATATATATATATATATATATATATATATATATATATATATATATATATATATATATATATATATATATATATGTTTGTGTGCGCGCGCGCGCCGTGTGTGTTGGTTTACATGCAGTCTAAATATTAAGTGCACAAACGCTTTCAAACTGAGGGAGAAAGAATGTATTTGCTCTCTCTCTCTCTCTCTCTCTCTCTCTCTCTCTCTCTCTCCTTATTCTGTTATTAGAATTCTATGTATGTCTTATGTATGGTACGTATTATATATAATAACATTAATTCTTCACGAAAATAAAGTAACCTCGTTGGTACGATATTCATTATTGGCACGCATGCAGGCTATCTCCCTAAGAGCCAGTGCGCAGACAAATAGGTCACCAATAACGTTAAAGTCTTCAGAAACGCGTCACACAACGGCAAAAGATTACCAAACGAAAATATTTTGATGGGACGTTCTGCTCGTTGTCATGTCACCCGAATCCCCTGCCAGGTCCAGTAGGTCAAAAGTGCAAACGGAAATATCAAAGCTAATCTCGGGAAGACACCGCTCTTCGTCATAACACAAGAGCGCGCACACGCGCGTTGAGCGAACGGTAGCAATTGTCATACACACACAGACACCAACATTAATAATAATAAATAACTAAGGGCTGTAGAGCACGTCAAGGCTATATATACATCCTTTGTTCTCCTTTAGCTTGGCATCCACTCCATTTAGTCATGTCCTGGCATCGTTCATATGCTATAGCATCATTTGACTTGATAATTACTGATTTGACTGATTCGTCTCTCTGGCCTTTCGTAACGAATGCTGCCAAATTTGTTCTTCAGGTAAGGGCCATTAATTCTGCCTTCTAGAATTATTTGTATAGTGGACGATTACAATATACACATCGTTCTCCGTTCACTACCAAGCTTTGGAATTCTCTTCATACACCTGTGTTTTTTTTTTTTTTTTTTTTTTTTTTTTTACTCGTGTAGTCTTTCTGTCTCTAAGAGGCAGATATCCCGATGATGCCTTTACAATTAAGCTTTATTCTTCTTCCCTCCTTTATCCACTTTCTTTCATATCCCGGGTTTGGTTTTTCAAATTCAAACATGGGGTTGGGGTGGCAGTAGGGTTGCCATGACACTGACCTCTGAACTCGAGGAAAGTTTCATGTAAAATCAGCAACTTTTATACTTCCGTTTTCTCGACCTCTACGAGCAAACCCTGACATTTTTTTTTTTTTGACTACTTCTGATTCTTACTTTTTCCTGTCTGGGCTAAACACGGGCATCAGATTGACAGTCTAAAAGGCGTCTACATTAAAACAAACAGAAATAAATAAAAATAAAAACCAGAACAATAATTCGCAGAAGTTTCTTCAGCGCAATGTAGTTTTCTGTCCGCTGGTGGCCTTAGCCACTGCCCATGAAACTCTTAGCCGCGGCCCATGTAATTCTTAGCCGCGGCCCATGAACTCTTAGCCGCGGCTCATGTACTCTTAGCCGCGGCCCATGTAACTCTTAGCCGCGGTCCGGCGGTGACCTATGTTGTTGGTACCTATAGCTCTGCCAGAAGTACGATTATGGGTAACTTTAACTTTAAATTAAATATAAAAAAACTACTGGGGCTAGAAGGCAACATTCCCAGTTCTGTGGAGCGGAGAGAAACGAGAAAGGATCTCCCGCGAGTGACAGACAATGGGTCCTAATGAGGCCCGAAGCTAATGGATGTCCTCGATACCGAAGATTGTTTGAGAGGTTGCCTTTCCTGCGTGGGGAAACAAAGGGGGAGTTCTACTCCCTTCATGGTCGTCTCGGGCCTGGTAAAACAAGGCGCCATCCGACCTCCAGCTTACTCAGGGCGAATGCTAAAATCTAAAGTCAAATGGAGAGTTGTTTCACCAACGAAAATTGAAATAAATACCCTATATTTTATTAGAAATAATTGTTCTGTAATGTTTAACTTGCACATTATTTATTCTATACATTTTCATTTTTATAAATAAATCATAAATATCCTATCCTAAAATTCCTGTATCTTTAACATGACGCGAAACACCTTTTCCAGTCCTTTTTTGGCTCTTCCATAGACCTTTCCTATTCCCCCCAAAAGAACAACAACAACTAGTAGTTTGTAGGTTTACTCCTCAAGTAAGAGACAAACAAACACAAAGTGTAGACAAGAACACGACTAGCGGGAGAAAAATCATTTTTAGATAATTGACACTTGGAGAATGTTTGGAAGGAACTTGTATTTTCTCAGCGGCTCTCCAATGCCTGATGACAGTTTGAGAAACCGTTCTCTTCCGAGGTTGGGGAAAAAACTCTCAGAGCGCAGAGTCGATGAAAAATAATGAAAAACGCAGAAGAAAAGGAGCAAGCAATGGAAAATAGCTGTGATTTCTAGAAAGGGTAACAAAAACAATAAACATATAAATGATAAAATAAAAAGTACATATAGGAAAATAATGGTAAAAATAAAAATGAAAATAATGAAAATAGAAATAATAAAATTAAACATAAAAATATTGCATTTTCTTACAAAAATGGCCCAAAGAATGTATAGTGATTCTAAAGGGCCAATTTTTTAAAAATAATTTTCAAGGCGAAAAAAAGAAAGATAATAATATAGAGGATATTGAAAGGAGAAATGAACGCGTTCAGTCTCGAAAATATAACTGAAATCGTGACGTCAACCGGTGAAGGTTCATAACGCCATTGAATGCGAAGGCACATGAGGAAGCCTATATAGTTATATCACGTATGTGAAGAACAGAGACCGTTCTTCGCACTGTTCCCTCTCCCCTCCCCCCCCCCCCCCCCCCCCCCCCCCCCCCCCCCCCCCCCCCCTTTTCCCCCACCCCCCCCCCTTTTTCCTCAAACGCCATCTGTTACGAAAGGAGGAACGATCATCACATTCGTTGTGTCTATGAGGTATTTGAAGGAACTCATCTGTGTCTATAGGAATTGCGTGGCGGCTTCCGTCGTGCTTAAGGCGTGACGTCACTTTCGTTTCATTCATGGAAATATATTAAATATATTATAGCTTCTGTTGAAATTAAAAGCAATAATACGTTACTTCCTTTACGATTCAAGCTGCAAGTCGCTTCTGCTGTATCAAAAGCATTATCCGGTTTTTGTGACGCGTACAGCAACGTTGTATCTAAATCAATTTGTTTTTGAAGTGTTGCTTCTCCTGTATCAAAAGCATTATGCGGTTCTTGTTACGTATAACGCAATGTTGTACCCAAGTTGACGTACTGAAAGCACCAGGGCGCTTTCACTGCATCAAAAGCAACACGCCAGTTTCACTGCGTCTATAATAATAATAATAATAATAATAATAATAATAATAATAATAATAATAATAATAATAATAATAATAAAAAGTAGGGGAGGGGGGGAGACAAATCCTCCACGAAGTTGGACAAAACCCCCCCGTTCAGATCGACACTTAACAGGTCCTGAAATAAAGTGATCTTCGCTGCTGCTGCTGGTCACTTCCAACCTGAAAGCTGAAAGGGCTGAATGAACAAACAATCGGTGTTTACATCGAACAGCGGAGGGAGAGAGAGAGAGAGAGAGCCTCTTCGCAAAAGAACAGCGGCGTCCCCCGTTATCAAAGGGAGTCGCAAAATAAGAGGTGTCATCAAAGCTGAGGCATTTTTAGCGCGCGATGCAATAGTGTGTATAGCGCTCGGTGATCGCTGTCCCCGTGTTGGAGAGAGAGAGAGAGAGAGAGAGAGAGAGAGAGAGAGAGAGAGAGAGAGAGAGAGAGAGAGACGTGAGTCGTAGTCTGCCTAGAGGTAAGGAGAGCAAATGTGCTCCTGTAGTCTTTAAGATGAGAGAGAGAGAGAGAGAGAGAGAGAGAGAGAGAGAGAGAGAGAGAGGTGAGTCGTAGTCTGAGATACGATTTCTGTCGCATTTACTTCAAATCAAATTTTATAAGTCTGAAGGAAGCCTAAGATCGTAAGTGCAATGAATTAGGCATTACACAAGAGGTAGGGAAAGCAAAAGAGCTTACGTAGTCTTTAAAATATATGAGAGAGAGAGAGAGAGAGAGAGAGAGAGAGAGAGAGAGAGAGAGAGAGTTGGGAGCGGGAGCCCGTCCCAGCCAAGTAACAAAGGTGATATGAGTAAAATGATCTGTCTCATCACAGTAATCCCTTCTTATTTATCGTACGAATAGAACAGTCACGGTTGGAGAGAGAGAGAGAGAGAGAGAGAGAGAGAGAGAGAGAGAGAGAGAGAGACATGACCACTTCCCCAGGCAAGTAACAAAACACCATCAGATAGAAGATTATACCCAACATTCTGTCTTCTCTTTTAATCACCGCTCAGAAGAGGCAAGAGGGACTTCGAGTCCAACTCGCAGTATTTACAGTTACGGATTCGCTGGACCGTGGCTCGTAACTGAATGGTCGCCTAAAGCAGTTAATCCCATATAGCGGAACACCTTTTTTTTTCTTTTTTAACAGTTACCTGGACGTCTGTGAGTAAGCTCGCTACCGAGACGACTTGTAAGCGGTAGTTCACAAACTGGGTTATCGGTAAGTAGGAGAGCAATATCAGGACTACTATACTCTTGTTTTTTTTTTCCATCTGTCCATCCGCCTGTTGTGTTTGCGCATGGTAACACCCAGATATCCTTTTATGTATCTAAAACTTACACATAGCGTAACTATTTAAAGCCCGGGACGCAGTGTTACCATACGCAAACACCACAGGTGGATGGACAGATGGGGAAAAAATAGAGTATAGTTAGTATAGGTTCTCATCCTTGAATACCGGAAAGGAGACCGGCACCGTCGCTACCTACTAAATAGTAGGGGAAGTTCACTGCTATGGATATCTAGTAAGTAGCTTCCTACTTGAACGACTGCTGTTGTGCAAAAGTTGGTCCCACCTCCTGCTACCGGTTTCCTTAATTTATAACCTTAGAGGATTTTTAACTTTCCAGGACATTTCTAATTTTCCCTTTCTCGAGAGTTTGTTTTCTTTAGGCCTGGGCTTGAGTCCCAGGGGATCAGTGGTCGTCGTTCACTGTTGCTATGTTCTTACAGTTGGAAAAAGTCCGCTACGATCTGGTACGTAATTCCAACTTCTCCATGATGTTAATAGTAGTCACCTCAGAAAACTCGTGTGTGTGTGTGTGTGTGTGTATAACGGAACCACGAAAATATGGAACGTGATGAATTACATAAATACAGACAAATTTCCACGAAGGAACGAGAAACGATGGAGATCTACAAGGCCTTCCGATTTCTCTCGTCCTTTTACTCAGCAGACAAGCAGACAAGAAGTCGAAAGGAGGCCCTGTGGAACTCCATCGTTTCTCTATCCTTCGGAGAATTTGCCTTTAGATATATGTGTGTGTATATATATACGTATGTGTTTGCATGTACACTATATCATATATATATATATATATATATATATATATATATATATATATATATATATATATATATATATATATATATATATATATGCGTGTGTGTGTGTGTAACACAAAAAACCCTAGGGAAAAACAACCCCCAGTGACGAAACCTCCCTCACAACCCGACCATTCTCACCGGGCACATGTCAGGCCCCTGGTCTTAACGGCCCTTTATTCCCGCCACACAGCTCGGCTGCTGCAGGTGGGGATGCTGAACTGAAGGCACTGCCAAGCAACCGGACATCGCAATAGAGAGCATTAACGCAGGTGGCTACTATGATTCGCGAGATGGAGGAGTGAGTGGGCAGCATACTCGACAGCTCGAGAAGATGTGGTTCCTACAAGTGGGGGTTTCTTTCTGCTGCAGTAGCAACGGCCATGAACTTCCGTCACTGTTCCACCTTGGTGGTCCCAAGTGCTACTACCCACCAGTTAGTCGCATTGAGCTGATATGCTGCTTTATTACGCTTTTGCAATTTACAATTTTAAATTCGTCCATTAACTTCCATTTTCTACAAGTATATCTTACTTTTACCAGACCACTGCGCTGATTAACAGCTCTCCTAGAGGGCTGGCTCGAAGGATTAGTAGATATTTTGACGCATCTGGTTTTTTATCTTTTGTTTGTTTGTTTGTATGGTGTTTTTACGTTGCATGGAACCAGTGGTTAATCAGCAACGGGACCAACGGCTTGACGTGACTTTACGTCGAGAGTGAATCCTATCACCAGAAATACATATATCCAACCCTTCAATGGAATGCCCAAGAATCAAACTCGCGGCCACCGAGGTGGCAGGCCAAGACCATACCGATCACGCCACTGAGGCGCCAATTGGTTACTTAGCTTATTGTGGGATCCGACCCACATCGAGAAATGAATTTTTTCACCAGAAATAACTTCCTTTGATTCCTTGTTGACAGAGCGGGGAATCGAACCCGGACCCCGAGGTCGGCAGTCGAGCACGTTACCGAACTCGTCCAACGAGGAACTTCTATTTTCTGTAATGACTGATATTTGGTTATATCTATTCGCATTCTACTCCCTTCGTCTCTCTCTGATTCTATTTCTATTTAACAGAGAGGGGATTTAGCAGAAAGTTTATGAATTATCGACTCGTTTCACAGGAATGCATTCGCATTATGAATACAAATCGTTGTACACTCGGACTCAACGAACTACAGACCAGATCGGGAGAACCCTGAGGAAGCTTAGCGAAAAGTGAAGAATAAACAAACAAAACACCATCACCCTCGACATCCCAAACGACGGCGCGGAACAGCGAATGAATAAAACACCAGGAAAATAGCGAGCGACCTCAGGAGACAAACAGATGTTAACCACCGCAGAAATTCCTGACCCATAACGGAGAATTCCGAGGGACAATGCAGTCGTCGAATCCCCATAAACATTAACAGTCCAATGGCAGTCAACACCGGCCGTACGAGGCGCGGGATTGGTTGGGACGGCTCCATATGATATGAAATACGGGTGACATTTAAGGGTTCCTCATTGTCAAAAAGCTCGAAGCCGCGATATTTTTGCTGTTAAATCACGCGCGAACGTTTGGCAAATATACAAATAAGTTTCCCCTGTTTTCTTCTGGTTTCTTGCTCTCTTTATTTTTTGAGGGTCTTGTCTTTCTCTCTTTCCTTTTCTGAGGGTCTTGTCTTTCTCCATGCACCAATGTACACACAATATATATATATATATATATATATATAGATAATATATATATATATATATATGTATATTATATATATCTTAAATCCACGGTGGAAAGGTAAGTGAAACAGGGACTTGGAACAAGTACTTTCGTAGTGTATTCTACAGGCCTTTTTGTATATAAAGGCCCGTCAACTTCTTTTACATTTAGTGTGAACTTGAAAATGTAGAATATACTACGAAAGTACTTGTTCCAAGTCCCTGTTTTTCTTACCTATCTACCGTGGGTTGAAGGATATTCTCAAGTAAGTGGATTTGAATGTCTTCTTGGGTTCGCGCCTGGGACCAGGCAAATCTATTATCGTGTAAAAAATTCCCCTTCGGTTAAGCACATATGAAAATATATTAATTCCGAGGTAGAGCGAATTAGATATTAAAGGACATTGTAGCTCGATGTATGTATATGAATCACGGTAATGTGATATGACATATATATTCATACATACATGCATATATATATATATATAATATATATATATATATATATATATATATATATATATATTACACAAGGTCTATATAATCACACACACGTACAATATACACACGTATACAGCCTACGCAGACGATGTTTAAGAGTTGCTGCTCATGGGCAGAGAAACAAACCGATTTCGGGGCATGAAGACTGCAACTAACTGTATGTAGTACCGTAAACAAAGTCATTCGTCACCTTCCGTCTCTCCGATAGATTAAAAATTTCGCGACGAGCGACTCGGTCGCAGCGCCTCCTCTGATAAACGATCGTGGCTGATTGCGGTTGATAAGACACGCGTCATCGAACTTTTCAATTATTATTTTCACTGTTTTCTTTGACACCGCGACGCTCTGCAGCGCCAATGTCAATTCTCCTCATATCTTTTGACGTTTTTTTTTTTTTATTTTATTAACGTGGCTCTCTTTAAAAAAAATAAATAAGCTTCATTCTCTTTTTGTGTTTAGGGAAACGCGCATCCGGGGAAAACAATAACGCGGATTTGATACCAAGAAATTACCCATCTAAATTTTATAAAGTATTAAAAAGGCAAGTAATAAGCCATAACATTAAAACTGTTATAAAAAAACACTAAATGGCTCATCAAGAATGGGGTACATGACCCATTAAAGATCCCACAATACTAAAAAAAAAAAAAATTGCAAAATGCAGAAAATGCAAAGCATTCCCTCTAAATATAAAGTTAAAAAGGGATAATTCCAAATAAAACATTGTAAAAAAATTCACGAAGGATTATCAAAATTAGGCAAATCAAGAAATAGCTATAATCTGCCATGGACTGTAAACTGCCTACCTTTCAAAAAAATAAAGACCAAATGATACACACTGTAACCATCACAAAACATTCCTCTCAAAATGTCGGGAACCCCAACCAGATGCCGTCATTGGTCAAGAGGAATTGTTCTGGCCTCAGTAGCCAGAAAGAGCAGAGAACCAATTTCACAGAGGAGTGAAGGGTTCACTAGAGAACTTGCAATACCTCGAGCTTCAGTGACGTCTGATACCATGCTCAGTCTTTCTTTGATTGAGCAACATGAAAAAATCCAAGTAAAAAACAATTTAGAATTTAAACAAAATCTTCCGGAGCAGTCTAATTACCTAGCAAGTAATTTTTGGCATTTTTGTTGTTTGTTTGTTGTTTGTATGGCGTTTTTACGTTACATGGAACCAGTGGATATTCAGCAACGGGAACAACAGCTGTACGTGACTTCCGAACCACGTCGAGAGTGAACTTCTGCCACCAGAAATATACATCTCTAATCCCTCAATGGAATGTCTGAGAATCGAACTCGTGGCCACCGAGGTGGCAGGCCAAGACCATACCGATCACGCCACTGAGCCGCTGTATTTTTGTTGTGACTGCTAATAAAATGAAAAAAAAAAAGTGAAATTGACCGATTTTACTTTTTATCATTATGGCATTTTTTCCCAGTAATTATGGTATGCCAAACGAAAGACTAAAGGGACATAAATTATATTATATTATTCCCGATTTTTTCAAAGATATTCATTGTCAAAATTCACGCCACGATTCTTTCAAATGATTTCTGGAATCGACTGGTCTATGAAATAGTAAAAAAAAAAAAAAAAAAAAAAAAGTGAAATCACTGTTAACAACATTGAACTGTTGAAAACCGAATCAAAACATTTGATTATATATCACACAACAATAACTAGCTTTAATCTTTTACTTCCACAAGCTAACGTTTATTAAATGGGCCACTAAAACCCTTTTAAATGATGATTCTCAAAGTTTTTACGGGAAACTGGAAATGTGAATGAAAATATTCCTTGAAGGTGATTCTACAAATGTTTTCCAAATGGTATTCTGAGAATATTCAACTACACAAGGAAAAGAAGGTGATTCTACTACTATTTCCTAAATGGCATTCTGAAACTATTCCTAGATGGTATTCTGAAACTATTTCCCAAATGGTCTTCTGAAAATATTCAACTATACAAGGGCAAGAAGGTGATTCTGAAACTACTTCCTAAATGGTATTCTGAAAACATTCAACTATACAAGGGCAAGATGGTGATTCTACAACTATTCCCTAAATGTTATTCTGATAGTATTAAACTATACAAGGGCAAGAAGGTGATTAAAAAACTAGTTGTTTAAATGGCATTCTGAAAATATTCAACTATACAAGGGCAACAGATAAATGACACTCGTCTCTCACTTAATCACGAAACGCTTTTACAATCACTCAGTTACGACTGACTGACTGATCATCTATACACACACACACACACACACACACACACACGCACAATCAATCAAATTGAAATAAATGTGCAATTTGGATATCCCATTCATCTCTTAGCAACCTATCATACGCCATAATCAAAATCGGCTCTGCGTCGAGCAACTGACAAACGAGCATTTCATGACGGTGAAATTCAATGGCCTCTCAGAGAAGCCAGGAATGAAATAATCCAATGCGGCCCCAGATCATTCTCCCTGAAGATCTCCTTTTACTAGAGACGCTTAAATTCCTGCCGTTATCTTCTTCAATAATAAAACCCAAGTGGATCTTGTTTGTCCGCCCCGGGTGGGGGGCAGGTAGGTAGCGGAGACAATTCACATAAACCCGCTCTCATTCAAACCTGTTTGTCCGCCCGGGTGGAGGCTGGGCAGGCAGAGAAGACATGACAATCAGCGCCGGGTTCCAGTACAGCAAAGCGCGCGCCATCAAGCTTGTGTTATAAAGTAATCGTCTATTCTCTTATTATATCACTGACTATTCGCCCAAATTCAAGTCAATTCGACAAAGTGGAACAAAAGAGGGGGGGGGGGGGGGGGAAGAGGAAGAAAGGACGGAAGAGCTTAAGGACGAAGGACCAGACAGACCTGCCTCTTAAAGAAAGGAAGGTTATGAGTGCCAGGAAAACACATACGAAGGAAGAGAATTCCAAGACTTGAAATGCAGTAGATAGGAAGAAACCAGAAAATAATTAAATTCTTTCTCCCTCGCTTTTTAGTTTTCTATAAAATAAAACTATTGTGCCGGATTTGTCTGTCCGTCCGCCCTCAGATCGTAAAAAACCACCGAGGTTAGAGGACTGCAAATTGGTTGATCATCCACCCTCCAATTCATCAACCATGCCAAATAGCAAACCCTCTAACCTCAGTAGTAATAATCTTATTTAAGGTTCAAGTGAGTCATGGATCGTGCATCTGACAGCACCTTCCGGAGGCATGGGACGCACCCTCACTCTACCGTATCTGGTGAGCAACTGAAACGCTACCAGTCGTAGCAGATGCTTTTATACAACCTATACGTTGTGCCGAAAACTTCGGAGCATTTTTTACTCGATTTTTCTATTCCCCCCTTAACAGGTGAAGACTTTTAACGTAAAACATATGAGTTATTACAATAAAGAAGACAGAATCTCTCTCTCTCTCTCTCTCTCTCTCTCTCTCTCCCTCTCATTTATTGCACCATCGACCAACACTTGTTACCTTCCGCTGAGTCTGCAAAATCCTGACCGGATTCCAATGCGATTCCGTTTGATTTGGGGAAGGTTTGGAGCCGAAGCCTTAAATCATCTTCCCTGTATGAGTGGATAATCTTCCTCGTCTCATTTTCGGACTTGATGATTAAGAAGAAAAATCGGCTGATAATACTGTCAAATAAGTTTTCATTTCTCTGTCTACGTGGGTTTATGGTACATTCAAATAATTCTGGCGAATGAAAATGGGAAAGCATAGCCCTGTTAGTTATTAATTTATAAGCAATAAATAAATAAGAACATACTTATCAATTATGATTCCCCTTTTGTGAATAATAAAGTTAAGCGCGTATAAATGACAATTATATATATATATATATATATATATATATATATATATATATATATATATATATATATAATGGGAAAGCATAACCTTGTTAATTGTTAATTTATCAGCAATATATGAATAAAAACACAAACTCATCGTTTATAATTCCCCTCTTGTGAATAAAACATTTATGTGTGTATAAGTGACAATATATATATATATATATATATATATATATATATATACATATATATATACATATATATATATATACATATATATATATATAGATATATATATCACATATATATATTATATATACTATATATATATATATATATATATATACATATATATATATCTATATATATTATATATATATATGTATATATATATATATTATATATAATAGTATATATTATATATATGTATAACGATGTGTACTCATACATAAGCAATTACGATGGTCCCCGAATGCTGGGAAAGACTGACCACTAACAACAGTTAGGTCAGAGACTACTAAAAGAGTCACGGTGCCGTAAATAACACAGTGAGTTGAGATCAAATCACCATATGGCAAGTTTACGAGGAGGTATACGGGTTCTGCGCACGTGAAAAAAAAACAAAAAAAAAAAAAAAAAAACAAAAAAAAAAAAAAAAAGTTCGTTCCTAACGGGTAACCACATTAAGGCGACTGAGTATAGAAGTCTGCACGAAAATGCCTTCCCATGTGTGTTTCTGCCTCCTCCTCCTCCTCGTAACCTGCATTATAATGGAAGAACGAGCGTGTATTTATTATCTTTTGACGCACAAGCCAACGGGACCCCCCCCCCCCCAATTCCTATATCCCTAGCTGCAACACTCTGCCATTCCTTTTACAGAACCTCCATTCATATTATCTTTCCAGACGCACATTGAACGGGACCGCCTGCCCAATTCCTAAATACCCCCCCCGGGGGGGGGGGGGGGAGGGGGGGGGGGGGGGGGGGGGGGGCGTAGTGCCGTCAGTGCACCTCACGGGGTGCAGTGTAGGTATTACTAAAGATTCTTTGCAACGTCCATTGGCACCCTAGCCGCAACCGCCTTTTCATTCCTTTTACTGTACCTCCGTTCATACTATCTTTCTTCCACCTTTCCTTCAACTACCTACTCTCAATTTCCTTTCCAACGCTGAATGACCTCATAGGTCCCAGTGCTTGGTCTCAACTCTTTATTCCATTCCATTCCAATGCCTATATGTAGGCCAGGCCCTAATTCAACTTGGAGGAAAAGAAGGAAAGAAGCAAAAGAGAAGAGATACATCTCAATTAAGCCTCTTGAATGAAGAAGGTCTAAAGCGTCTGGGGAAACGAAGCAAGGAAGTGCATCCCAAAGCCTGGCTGAAGCGGGAAACCAATATCCACGTAAACAGATGACTACGCATTTCCCCAGAATGAATGTGGGAAGAGGTGGGGCAGAGGGTGTTACACAGCCGTTGATTAGAACTGGCGCGTCAGGTGCAAGTTTTCTTTACCATTCCCCGCGTAGCCAAGATTCAATTTGCTGCCAAGCCAGAAACTTGATTCCAATTTGCTGCTAAACCAGAAACTCCGATTCCAATTTGCTGCTAAACCAGAAACTCCGATTCCAATTTACTGCTAAACCAGAAACTCCGATTCCAATTACTGCTAAACCAGAAACTCCGATTCCTTTCAAGTGCAATGCTAAACCAGAAACTCCGATTCCAATTTACTGTAAAACCAAGAAAATCCGAAATTCCAATTTACTGCCAAACTAAACCAGACTTCCGAATTTCAATTACTGCTAAACCGAAACTCCGATTCCAATTCCAATTTGCCTGCCTAAAGACCAGAACTCACGATTCCAAGTTTGCTGCTAAAACCAGAAACCTTCCGATTTCTCCAATTTGCTGCTAAACCAGAAACTCCGATTCCAATTTACTGCTAAACCAGAAACTCCGATTCCAATTTACTGCTAAACCAGAAACTCCGAACCAATTTGCTGCTAAGCCAGACACGAAGAAATGGAAAAATCGCGAGAAAAAAAAAATTTCAAATTATGGAAAACTCGTGAGAAAAAAATATGTCAAATAATGAAAAACTCGCGGGGAAAAAAATGACAAATTAGCGGTTTAAGAAGCAAAAAATTGAAAGTCTTTGTAGAGCATCCCCGCAAATAAAATAAATTAAACAAAAAAAAATAAAATAAAATAAAATAAATAAATAAATAAATAAAGGGGGGGGGGGGGGGGGGGGTTTTCTCTTGCAATTGAATGCAACCGACTGAGCAAGTCAATGTCCTCTCTTGCTGTGCCAAATACATATTCATTACTCCATACTTATTCTTGGGAGTAGTACAAGATTACGGCGCACATCATTTACCTCTTAATAATCCTAAAACATTAATTAATAAACAACAGCGAGAACTGTGGGTTTTCAATGGACACTGTTTTGCATAAATGAACAGTAATCATATCTTGCAGTGCGGAATTTCAAAAGTTGCCCTGCATAATTTTTACTACAAGTTTACGTGATATTTCGAGGAAGACGAAACGTACAAATAAATCTTTTTCAAACCGAACCGAGATCTTCACAAATTTCTGAGCACACGAGGAAACGGCGTATCGCTAATCAGAATGTCTGGCTATTATGTTTAGGTTCCCCAACCAACAAGAAAAAAAAAAATACAGAAGGGTAAAAGATGAGACGCACATGTCGCGAAAACAAACGGTTGTTGTTGGAAAATGGGGACACTAGTCCACTCGACACTGACTTGAGCAGGTATAGGACATAACATCAGCTGTTTGCTGCAACGTTGCCAGTTTCTCTATTTCGGTCAAACAAGTTCCCGAACCGGGCGGTGGATTATATTAATGCAGCTACGAGAGAAAATGTAATAAAAATAAAGTGACAGCAGGTATTTAAAAAAGAAAAACATGATGATGGTTTATGATAAAAATTCCGTGTTAATAGACAAGTGCAGTGTTGCCACTTGCTCTCCATCCACTAGGTTACAAGTTAACGGTACTTCTGGCGTGAGTTGCCAGGTGATTTTCAATATTCACGTTTTCCTTCTGATAATAAGGATATTTACCTTCTAATTATGAACAGCATCATTCAAGTTCATTATGATCCTTAGCATTACATACGCATAGAAAATATCAGGCTCTTTCACAGGAATATTAAATGAAACCAGTAAAAACCATCGGTCACTTGCAAAACCTTGAACTTGAGGTGCTCTGTAGTCATTCAATATCAGTTTTAAATGTACAAATATTTCTTTAGCAATGCCTATATGTTTCCGTCTGCTTCAATATCCCATTGTTACTATGAAACGTTCGAGTGCACAAAGAGCAAAAATGAAAATATTATAAAAAATAAATATTCTATTGCAAGCAAAGTAATCGAGTATGATGCTAATCTTGGTGGCTTGCAAACCTTTAGTTTTGCATCTGAAATAATGAGCTTAATGCATGTTATGAATAGTGACTGACAGAAATTCTTGCAAACACAAACACCAACTTAAGCTCTAATGTAAGTATAAACAAACAAACAAATAAATATATATAAAATATAATGCATATACACATTATATATATCTAGTAACAAGAGAATCATAAAATTCATATATACCCACATTCACAGACCCATAATATATTATATATA
This sequence comes from Macrobrachium nipponense, assembly GCF_015104395.2. NCBI lineage: Eukaryota > Metazoa > Arthropoda > Malacostraca > Decapoda > Palaemonidae > Macrobrachium > Macrobrachium nipponense. The sequence goes on from NC_087218.1 coordinate 10,581,401, forward strand.
TATATATATATATATATATATATATATATATATATATATATATATTGTCAACCAGATATAAATACAGACAAAATTAACGGGGAAAAAAGCAAAATGAAAGCCACGTCTTAGACCGGAGGTAAATGCACCCCAAGATACTTTCTATGGCTGAGTCACGGGAACCTTCCGGAAGCTGAACAGAAAGGAATTCTGGAATCAGACATCCTGAATGACGACGAAGACGCCAACTCGAGACTACCAAGGTCTCGGAGACTAATCTAGAACCGGGAGAGAGGTGACGAAGGTAGTCGAGGAGGGAGTACACGGCGGAGGTGGGGCTGGTTTGACCTACATAACTCTCATGAAGGGAGGGAGGGAGGCAAGGAGGGAGGGAGGAAGAATCTTGGGAAGGAGGAGAGGTAGAAAAATGACGAGGCGCATGACCCTTCGTTCGAGTAACGCCAACTACTTCTGTGTGGTTAGTTTAAGCGACCAATTATCTCGTCTTCTTCGGGATTGATGATGTTCAAGGAGCGCTTTTTTACTTGGTTGATCGTCGTGCCGATATTACCATGCGTTGTTAACTAAATAACTGCTATAAAAATGAACGTTAATATGGACACACACAAAAAAAAAAAAAAAAAAAATTACGCGCCTTGCTCGAAGGCGCAGTCGTACTGACATAATTTTACGAATACGCTTGAATTTAGAACAGCGTATATAATCACTATAGGATTAGTTCTTTCCTCAAAAAGAAGCTTTGCAATTAGACTTAAATCAAAATACACATCTGCAAGAGGATTGTATAAGTTCTATAGGATTCGTTCTTTCCTCGAGACGAAGTTTTGCAATTTGAATTAAATCAAAAGACAATACTAAATATACATCTGCAAGAGATGGTATTTAGATTTATATATCTTGTGGACGGACAACCTCGAGCGAGGACATGTTGCCCATCCAATTTAGCTTCGTTGTTGATTATTATTATTATGCTATTTCTGTCTATTTTCATCAGCTTGAGTCGACAAAGCAAAGGAAAAAGCCTAAATAATGAAAAGGTGAAAATCAAGAAGCTATTTCCGGTTACTAGTTTATGCTTGGTTACAGTATTCGAAAAGTACTTGACATAAGCGAGCTCAATGACCTTTAGAGAGAGAGAGAGAGAGAGAGAGAGAGAGAGAGAGAGAGAGAGAGAGAGGCAAACAGATATTAGGAATGTTATTCATTTACAGTATTGATATAATAAAATCAATAAAATGGGATGATGAGAGAGAGAGAGAGAGAGAGAGAGAGAGAGAGAGAGAGAGAGAGAGAGAGAGAGAGAGAGAGGCAAACAGATATCAGGAATGTTATTCATTTACAGTATTGATATAATAAAATGGGGATATGATGAGAGAGAGAGAGAGAGAGAGAGAGAGAGAGAGAGAGAGAGAGAGAGAGAATACTTCCATATACTTGGATAAACCTCGAGCAACCAAAGAAACGCTATCATGATAAGTACAAATGTGAAAGAAATTATATAAAAAAGATATTCACTTTAAAAGTAAGAAAATGTACAGAGACGCAAAGACACCAATAAACCTCAGGAAGATAGAAAGAGAAGGAAAAACATAGGAACCAGAGAAAGAAGAACTTAGAAAAAAATGGAAACCGAAATAAATAAAGGGAACCAAAATACGAAAGAAAAGAAACAAATGAAAATAAAACTCGCAAAGGAAGGAAAAAAAAATAAATAAAACGGGGAAAAGCAGAGCAAATAAAACCATTAAAGGAAAGGAAGACGTGAGAAAAAGGGGGAAGAAAACAGAGAGAAAGGGAGGAAAAAAGAAAGCGAAGAAAACCGCTACAGAAGAAGAAGAAGGAAGAAAATGCGTCCTTTGGTGGAGACTTCAACGCCGGCGGTTAATGAGGAACAACCCCGAGACCATACCGTTATTCTCGCCGCCTCTTGGATGGAGTTCGGTATTTAATGCACGATGTGTAACCCACGACAGCTCTTTACATGCGGCTTCCTCGGAAAAAACACTATATATATATATATATATATATTTTTATATATATAGATATATATATGACATAGTGTTTTCGAGGAATAAAAAGCCGCATGTAAAGAGCTGTTGTGGTTACACATCGTGCATTAAATACCGAACTCCATCCAAGAGGCGGCGAGAATAACGGTTATTGGTCTCGGGGTTGTTCCTCATTCTAACTAATATAAATATATATAGATATACAATATCTTGATTATTAATATATATATATATATAGTATATATATATTATATATATATTATTATATTATATATGTATATTTACATATCATACATATAAAAATAATTATAAAGTAATAGATATAAATATACATAGTATATCTCTGTATTAATCATATATTAATAATATATACATATATCTATATATATATATAGATATATATACATATAATATATATATATATAGATATACATAAATATATATCTCTGTATTAATATATATAATATATGTACATATATATACATAAACACGCATACATGTAAACATACATAATTTTGGGGGGCTTGTAACTAAGTTCATTGACTCTAGGATTGTTCCTAAGCAAAGTTCATTATAAGTAATAAAAATAACAACTAAATAAATTGATAATTTAATAAAATGGTTCGCAAATGACGCCGAGATAACGGCAAACGGCAAATAAAAAGCCATCCTCGTCGTGGATATATCTAAGCACAGTTATAATTTTAATAACGTTTTTTTTTCGAATTTACACCAATTCATAAATGCATCGTGGTAAAAATGGATACTTTCTAGTATATAGGAAAAGTGCCACACATTTCACTGCAATACTTATGGTATACTCGGTTCGCTCAAGCGTTCTGAAAAGACCAACTTATTCATTTGGCCACAGTTTCTCTACAGTATATGTATACGTGTACACGCGGACACATGTATGCGTGTAATAATTATATATATATATTATATGGTATGTAATATATAATTATATATATATAATATATATATATTATATATAATATATAATATGATTATGATGTATGTAATGTATTGTTATGTGGTATATATTATATATAATATTATATCATATATATTCTATATAATATATTATAGATATATATAGGCCAACCTTTATTTGCTGTTTAGGCTCTGGTAAACATTGAGAGTAATAAATCACACACACACACACACACAAACAATTACTACTTACTAAGTATTATATAATATATATATATATATATGTATATTATATCATATACTATATCATATATATATATATATATGCCTATAATTTATAATAATATATAATATATATATATATGCCATATTTGCTTTAGTTTTAGGCATCTGGTAAACAATGAGAGTAATAAATTCAACACCACACACAACAACACACACACACACACACACACACACACCACACATACAATATCTATATATATATATATATATATATATATAATATATATTAATATATATATATATAATATATGCCAATGGTTAAAGCTCTGGTAAATGGATTAATACATCACACACACACACACATACATATATACTTATAGATAAATAATATATATATTATATATATATATATTATATATATTAATATAATATGACCATAGTTTGCCTGTTTAAGGCTCTGGAGTAAAACATGAGAGTAATAAATCAGACACCACACCTCACACAACATACACACACACACACACAATATATATATATCATAATAATATATATATATTATATAGCCGAATATTTATGCTATATATAAGCGATTTATTATATTATATACTATATATATAATTGGCCAATCTGGCTGTGAAAGGCCTGGTAAACATGAGAGTAATAAATCAGCACCACACACACACAACACACACAATACAATAATAGATGTATATATATCTATAATATTATTATACATATATATATATTTAATATTATTAATATAGATACTATATGATTTGTACTCTCATATTTACCAAAGCCTAAACAGAAAATATGGAATACGAAAAAGTGTTAAAACATCTTACCTTGAACTCCAAGGAGAAAAAAAAAAATAAAGTTTCTATCCTTTCAACTTGGGAACGAAATGTAAAAGTAACCGGATTGAAACTTCAGAAATAAATCCTGGAACTTCCTCGGTCTGTCAAAACAAAAGAGCGTCGGAGCGACGCATGCGCACACCCGGACGAATTCAGTGCGCGAGCAAGACTGACGGCTTATAGCTCTCTCCAGCACCTCCTACAGTCTACCACTCTACTTACATTCATCAAGTACTGTTGCTTTCAGCGTAGCGTTTGCTGGTAGGGGGATGGAGAAGGGGGGGGGGGGGGAGGGAGGGAGAGGGTGTTGTAGGGTTAGTTCCAGAATTAAACGGAGAGCGGAGATGTGTTGGGGGAAGGGTGGGGGAAGGCCTATATGTATAGGCCTTGGGTGGGGGATGGGGGTTATTCTCCTTTCAAAAGAGAACACCCGTTACAAAGGTTTTTATTTATTTTTTTCCTCCATAGAAATTATTGTCCTGAGGGCATACACTAACACCTGGGTGCCTGCCGTAGCAGGTGTTGGCGTTTGGACAGCGGATTTCGAGCCTCATTATAACCCACTGCCATTTGCAACTAATTGTTCAGGATTGTACGTCCCCGCAATGTTTAATATCTTTTAATTAATCAAGGGCATGGATTCTGTGCTCAATTCTTTCATCTGGTCTTCCAGCCCTGCCCTGCTAGGCTGCCCCAAAACACTAGGTCACGGGATTGTTATGTTCCAAAAGCGTCTGGAATTCACTTGTGATCGTATATGGAAGCATACAAGTGACAATGGATGGTAATTAATAATAAAGGAAAAATATAATCAATTAAAAACAAAATCCCCACGTATAAATTAATAACATTTACCATTTTTCAAGTGATCATTGTTATCGTTCATAATTTCCCTGACTTTGGATTAAAAACAAAATCCTCACGTATAAATTAATCAAAATTTACCATTTTTCAAGTGACCTTATTATCGTTCATAATTTCCCTGACTTTGGAATTCACTTGTGATCATATATAGAAGCATACAAGTGACAAAGGATGGGAGTTAATAATAATGGAAAAATATAATAAAAAAACAAAAGACCTATGCATAAATTAATTAAAAATTCTTAATTTTTCAAGTAATCTATTTATCGTTCATAATTTCCCTTAATTAGAGAATATTATTCTAATGCTTCAAGACGAAGAGACAGCATATGTGATATACACAAGTTCTGAAAAAAAAACAAAAAAAAAGTTCCACATGACAGCAAACAGGTGTCACACTTTTCACTTCGAATTTCTTCAGGTTTATTTACTCATTCCTGTTATAAATTCCTTCTCCCCTTACATTCCAATTTCCATTCCCATTCACTGAGCCATCGGGAAAGGGAAAATGAGTCGGTGAAAATGAAATGTGACTGGAAGACATTTTGAAAAAAAGGCAAAAAGTGGAATCAAATGAAGAAAACAGAAAAAAATAAATTATAAACCTAAAATAAAAAACAGGAAAACGAAAAGATATCAAAAGTAAAGGAAAGGACAAGAAGGATAAGGAAATATGGGAATCAACGAATAAACACTGAATGAAAAGAAGCAAAACGAAAACATCAAGTGAAAGTTGAAAGTTCAACGACAACAACGGAAATTTTCAAGGGAGCAAATTATGAAATCAAAAAAAGGAAACAAAGAGAAAGTAATAAACTACGACCAAAACATAAAAAGTGAACGAAAAGAGGAACTGAATGAGAGAGATTCACGAAAAAGGAAGAGTCAACAGGGGAATAATAATAATAAAAAAACAGGAATTATAAGTAATCCTCGAAAACTGGTGAAATCGTAGCAACTGTACAGCAGGAAAAGAGAACAATTGCTACGGGGAGGGGGGGGGGGGGGGGGGTGAAGTCAAGAAGTGAAAACGGCCACGTCGGGGAACATTGACCAAGAGAGAAGGAAAGTAAAAACAAGCAATTGTGGAAAGAAGCCTACAGCTGCAACGCCAGTTTACCAAAACAAATCAATCAACCAAGTCCAGACAATCTGCGGACTAACTGTCTGATTTACAACATCACATTCAATCAGGGAACGCACATTTTATCAACATTCTCCCTTCAATTGGGTAAGTAAAAACAATGCGTGATCCGACCTCCAGCTTATTCAGGGCACGTGCTAAAATCTACGGTGAAATAGCACGTTGTTTCACCAACAAAAATTAAAATAAATACGCTATATTAGAAACAATTGTTCTGAACTATTTAACATACACTATCTACTTTTTACATTTTCATTCTAATAGATAAATCATTAATATCCTATCCTAAGTTACATTCCTGTATCTTCAACTCAACGCGGAACACATTTTTCAGACCTTTTCAGGCTCTTCCATAGGGCTTTCCTAACAACCCTCCCCCCCCCCAGCCCCCATCAAGAACATCAGCAAGAACAACAACAACATCAACAACAAAGTAGTTTGTAGGCTTACTCCCCGGGTAAGCGAAAATGAAATAGAAACTGAAATAAAAGTCAATCATGAAAAGAAGAGCAGGTTTTGTTTTAATTATACACGCCGATTAGGCGGGCTACCCAATACCCTCATCTACACCAGGTGTGGAGTAATTACGAAAAAGATGTGAAATGGAGCAATGTGGCTTACATTGGTTAAATGAACTAAAATGGCTTTGTTTACTGCTACTCCATTTTTAAACCCGACCTTTCATTCCAAATAAAAGGTTAACATAACAAAATGCCAATAACACGTCTATGGAAGACCGAGTCTACTCTCCTCGTGCAGGCAAAACAAAATATCTTTTGTTATCCGCTTCATTTTCCTTAAGACCTGGCATAAATAACCAGTCCCTTTTATGACGCCTCAATTAAGGTGTTGTATCTCCTACACTGTCTCTATTACAGAGAAGGAAGCTATCTGGGGGGAGGGGGAGCGTGGAGAAAGAAAGACAAAACATGAAAGAGAAATGCAGTCGAGATAACAGGCTGCCAAGAGTTGCATGCAAGGAGTAATTCGGGTGTTATCACGTCCCTTCCGGTTCCATGAGCTGATTGTCACAATATCCGAGGATGTCACGCGTGTCTCTAAGTCTTCACATTGCATCTAGGTGAAATAACATTACACCTAGGTGAAATAAAATTGAATCTAGTTGGAATAACTTTGCTTCTGGGTAAAATAAAATTGAATCAACGTGAAATACCATTGCATCTAGGTGAAATGAAATTGTATCTAGGTGAAATAACATTGCATCTAGGTGAAATACCATAGCATCTAGGTGAAATAACATTACATCTAGGTGGAATAATATTGTATCTACTTGAAATACCATTGCATCTAGGTGGAATAACTTTGCTTCTAGGTAAAATAACATTGTATCTAGGTGAAAAGAAATTGTATCAAGGTGAAATAACATTACATCTAAATGAAATAACATTGCATCTAGGTGGAACAGCATTACATCTAGGTGGAATAACATTGCATCTAGGTGAAATAACACCGCTCATCAACATTGCATGTAGGTGACATAATCAAACGCAAGTTCTCTCGCAAAGAATAAACGAAAAGCTATCTATCTATCTCACATTCGTGACAGCGGAACAAAATATTGACGAAAGCTATACTTGGCAAATTAATGAGGCATTGCCTGACTGACTGCACGAGTGCTTTCAAAAGCAAACCTGGATGCCAGACCAAAAAGAGACCTGAGCAGCGTGACCGAGTCGACTAATTATCGTCTGAGGTCACATCCCTAAACCAACTGTTAATATTAAAAACAAGAACGAGCAGCAAAGTGTCGTTAAAAGAACGATGTACGAGAGAGAGAGAGAGAGGAGAGAGAGAGAGAGAGAGAGAGAGAGAGAGAGAGAGAAGTTTGGCGGGGAAAAGTTATACAATATCGAAAGCAGATGAAAGAGTCGTCAAGAAAATAAACAATCAATGCAGAGAGAGAGAGAGGAGAGAGAGAGAGAGAGAGAGAGAGAGAGAGAGAGAGAGAGAGAGAGAGAGAGAGGGCTATACGGTAATGCTAAGTATAGACCAAAGTATTGTTATATTGTTAGTAACACAGCAATCAACACCAGACAGAGATCGCTCGATTTTTGCACGCAGATCTGGCAGTGGGACTATCAAGGTCTTCGATACGAGAGAGAGAGAGAGAGAGAGAGAGAGAGAGATAACCTCCCAGGACAGGGTTATGGAGGTGTTGTGTGCTTTCGTGGGGGGGGGGGGGGGGGGGGCCAGACTTGTCATTCGTTTGTCGGGGCACGAGAGAACCTGTCTGGCTGATTGGGAAGCGGCCACCCCAGGGGAGCTTTCCATCAATAAACATTCGGTGTGAATAAAGGTCATCTCATGAGGGTCATTTCCCCCCCACCTAGGTGCCGAGTAAGAGGCTCTCCTTCTCTCTCTCATCTCCTCTCTCTATCTCGTATCCGAAGACCTTATTAGTCCCTGGTGCCAGATATCCGGGGCAGCAATCAAGGCGATCTCTGTTCTGGGTTGTTGAGTTGCTGTGCTTATTAAAAACAATATAACAACACTTCGGGTCTATAACTTAGCATCACCCGTTGATCAGCGCCCTCCTCTGTCTCTCTCTCTCTCCTTCTCTATGGTGGTGTTTGTGTGCATTGATTGTTGTATTCTTGACGACTCTCTCATCTGCTTTTGATATCATATAACTTCTCCCCGCCAAACGTCTCTCTCTCTCTCTCTCTCAGTGGGGCTTCTCGATCCACCGGACCCGTGAATAGTTAGGTTGGGTTTGGGTCCGGGCCTTCAGCCGAATGTGTGTCAAATAACTACATGCGACATTGTGTAATGATGCTGATCTCTCGTTAATTGCCCCTGCAATCTTTCTTGTTATGGAGGGAAGATAATGAGGAGCCACAAACAGAAACACAGGATAAAATTCGCAATGACAAAATTGAGATGGGAGGCTTCTGAGGAGGAAAGACAAGGAAAGGGAGGGAGAAAGAAAAAAAGAAAATATTAGGGAACCATATCAATAAATCATATGAATGTTACCACCCGCAGTCAGTTATTTCAATCATGTTTATTTACAGCGAAAAACAAAAGCAAAAGAAAGTGACGTGGAGCTAAATAAACAAATATTTATAAACGCCGCATCACACCATCTCATTCATAAACAACTCGGGCTGAACACGGACTTATGGGGAATGCAAAACCACCAAGAGAGAACAATTCCTAACTTTCCTATTATCTTCGCCTGCTGCAAAAACCCCTCTAAAAAAGCCTTCTTTCCTACATAAATAAGTTAAATTATGAAAATATATGCACTTATTTTTATTTTTCCCCTCCGATGGGTCAATCGTTCCAGAGAAACACAAAAACGGGACATTTCCATCACAGATTCCTTTCGAGCAAGCTTCTTGCATCTCCAGTAAACTTTCGATTCGAAGGCGTTCCCCGCTCGGAACTGTGGATGACTCGTGAGCCACAGTTCCGTCGAACCCCATCCTTCCTTCCTGGAAGCCACCCGGCGAATTGCGAATCCGCTTTAAGGGTTTATATTTATTTATATTTTTGTTTTTTTTACTTTTCTTTTTTATTTTTGGTCATTTTTATTTTATTTATCCGTAACTTACCTTTTTTTATTTACTTATCTCTTATTTAAGTATATCTCTTTAATTTTTTGGTTTATTTTATTTATTTCTATTATTTTTTTATTTTTTACAGCCAGAACTGTTAAGTGGTAACAGGTTTTTGTTTCTAAAACTCGTCAACACACAGCAAAGCAAAGCGACCTTTTCCACACAAAAGAGCTCTCTCTCTCCCCTCTCTTCTCGTCTCTCTCTTCTACTCTCTCTCTCTTGGGTAGCCATCTTGCTTGGGAGACGTACCCGCGTGAAAGTCCACAATAATCAACAGAATATCACAAGTTCTAAAACATTACGACTAGAAATTTGAGAAATATCTAGAAGTGTTCGGAAAAATGAACTATCGGTGATAAGATTAGTTGTGGAAAATCGTAGGATAATGGCGTCTTCTAAGTTAGTTTCTAAACGTGCTGAATACTATAAACTCAGAACAAAGGGGATGGCAGTAAGTTCCAACTGGGAAAAGGTGGCCGGGTAATTCGGCAAAGGTGGCGTTCCTTGGCGTTGTCGTTAAGCAGATTCGCAAAGTACGATGAGGTCGCAAGGAACGGGAACTTGGCATTTCTCTAATCTATGAAATTAAACAGCAACAGTCCCTAACCAAAAAGATACAAAAAGCATTCATAGAGATATATTTAGAAGGATTATAATCCTTTCAAAACTGGAAACAAAATCTAATGAAAACAAATCTTGAAAATAATTGAAGAAGTTCCAAAATAAAATCCAAGTGGTTCAAGGAGGACTCATAAAGAAAAATATACAAAATAAACCAAAAACATATTCCTGACAAAGAAAATGAATAAGGTTTGAATTTCTTGTGAATATACTAATTGAATGCATTAGGAAAAATGAATGCCAAAAGCATGCAAACCCTGTGTTAAGGTTTGGTTATAGCATAGTCAATCCACAAAAACCTAACATCAGGAAAAACTGTGCTGCATGCAACATTCCGACCCATCCACAGTTGTGCTGAGGTAATACAAAGATTTGAGAAAAGATACAAGCAATTTTTTGTTCAACATTGTCATCATGGCGATAGACAATAGTTATTAAATCAAGATTGGAATGTACAAATAGTTCGCATGGATGAAGAAGAAGAGGGAAGAGGAAGAAGAAGAAGAAAAAAGAAGAAGGAAAACGGAAAAACGGAAAGAAAAGTAAACAAAAATTAAGAAAAATGGACAGAAAAAAATAAGGAAAAAGGGAAAACAAAGGAACAAGATAAAAGTCTGGATGCAGAGATTACGTCATTGATTATCTACATATAGGCAATAAAGCAGCATACCTACGAAGAAATAAATGTGCGATATGACAAACACGAAAAGCAAATCCACGAAAGAGGCTTCTACCCAGATCTATACAATGACGGGAAAAGGAAGGAAAAAAATAAAAAACGGACAACGAAAAGACAAAAATCTGCAACCTTTTGAAAAGATAGGGGAAATTGCAGATTTGGGAGAAATAATGTACGTTACCCTAAAAACATCCTAAAGATATGTCAAAACTTATGAAATATATGGGTTAAATGTGCATACTTAGATGGATATGGGGCATGATTTTGCAGAGATCTGGCATCCAAAAATATGTTGCCTTAAAAAAACTAAAAGAAGGAAAAAGGAGGTAAGTTCGACAAAAAAACAATGGCAAAATATATGCACCCTGTAGACCATGAAAATCCATAATTCAAAAAATAAATAACCAAACCAAGTAATAAAATCCCAAAAATAAAGGAAAAGAAACAAATCGAAGAGGAAACCTCAAGAATATCAGGTAAAGAGGAAAAGCAAACCACCAATGAGATATGCAGAGGTTTGGTCAGACAAAAAATTTCAAAGCATCAGCTCCGAAATTTCTACTCAGAGATAATAAACTGTATTTATTGATGCAAGAGGATATTGGCAGAAAACGGAGGAAAAATTCTGCAGATTCAGACACCAAAATTAATAATTATGATGAATGGGAAAGATCAAATACTTATGGAAAAGTTGGATTTTTTCTTTTTAATGTCAGAATTTCTGGAAATGAAAAAAAAAGAACAAACATACCAGAAACAGGAAAGAGGACATGGGAAAATACCTTATTACTATCAAGTATTAAATGAAGGAGGAAAAAACACGCCAAACCATCATAGTGATGGAATATGCGCAGGGGTTCTAGTTACGCGGTAACTCAAAAAAGAAAAATAGAGTTATTAGAAGAACTAACCCAAAAATGAAAAAGAAAATAAGAACATAATGGAATAAAGGAAACCTTGGTATACCAAGAAGAAAAACCTGGGAAATGAAAAGGAAATCAAATAAAAGGGTTCCAAAAAACTTAAAATAAGATCCGAATAGAAAAAAATAAGGAATCAAGGGGGGGGGGGGGGGGGAAAAGGGGAGGGATAAGCGGAGGGACGGGGGGGGGGAACCGCAAATATAGGGAGTAAGGAGGGGGGTTGGGGGGGGGGAGGGAGGGGTAAAGGGTGGGGGGGGCCCGGGGGGGGGGAAGGGGAACACGCAGGGAGGGGAGGAGGGGGCGAGGAGGGGGGAAGGGGGCGGAGGAGGGAGGGGGAGGGGTGGGGGGGGAAGGGGGGAGGGGGGGGGGGGGGGGGGGGGTGGAGGGAAGGGAGGGGGGAGGGCGGATGGGGGGAGGGGGGGGGGAGGGAGGGGGGGTGGAGAGGGGGTGGGGGGGGGGGGGGGAGGGGGGAAGGGAGGGGGGGGGACGGGGGGGGGAAAGGGGGGGAGGTGAAAAGGGGGGGGGTGGAGGAAAGGAATTGGGAAGGGGTTGGGGGGGTGGGGGGGGGGGGGGGCGGGGGAATTGCGGGGGGGATAGGAAAAAAGGAGGGGGAGGCGGGGGGGTGGAGGGGGGAAGTCGGGGGGGGAAGGGGAAACCGGCAATATAGTGGGAAAAGACAAAAAACAAGGTAAAAAATATATGAGAAATATAGTAATCAGATGTGAACTAATAGCGGTAGAATTTGAATCTGAAAAACTTGATGAACATAGTTGAATATATAGGACCTCCTAATACTAAAGAGTTTCCGACTTAATAAATTGAAAAAAATGGGATGGATATATGTAGAAATCACAAGGATGGACTACATTCTCCATATCCTGGTGTACTTCAACTTTCCTTTCGTAGAATGGAAATAACCGAATAGGAGATGTGGTTGTTACTTATACATATAAAATAAAGAGGAGTAATAGTAGTGCAGAAAGATAAAGGGAGGCAAGTTTGGAAAAGCTATTGAGATATGCTACTAGAATTACAAAAATTCAATTCAAAAATAAATCACCTGCCAACAAAAAGAAAGGAAAAATACTTTGTTAGAACCTAGTATTTGTTGAAACACGAGATGAATATGTTAAAGAAATTAAATAGGTTCATAATGCCGGAGTATTGCAGACCCCATAATTGTTCCATAGAATTAACAAGTTCATTCCAAAAGCAAGTGAAAATAGAAAAGATAAGCAAGAAATGAAAAAAGTGGGAAGGATAATGGAAAATACAACTTCTACAGTTAAAAATATAAAAATGGTAGAAAATTAATGAAGAATTAAATTAAAACAAAAAGATTGGGATAACATTTTCGTTAAGTGATGACATAAGGGTAAAATACGGAGATATTATTATAAAAATATTGGAGAAATAGTAGTGGAAAAAATAATATTACCGAAGAAGAAAAAGTAAAAACATTCATTTCATGCAATACCAAGGAGAAGAAGGATCTTGTTCCAGAAAATTCAGAAAGTGGAAAAAATAAAGGTACTTGCAAAAGAAAAAAAAAAATGCCATGGAAAGGTTCATTAAGAAACTAAAAAGTAACGATAGAAAAATGCAGAACAAAAGATTCATACAATCAAAAGAAAATGAAAAAACAAAACGGTGACTTGGAAGAAAAAAACCCTATTAAACTATCAAGCAAAAAACCCCAAAAGATTAAATACTCATATGCAGAAGAAGATGAATAAAAGAAGAATAGAAAATAGGCCCTCTAGGAACTCGAAGGTGCGATTAACGAATGAAAAAAGGAAATTTGCAACATTACTGGCAGAACGATATAAGAGAGAATTCAACCCCACTAGAATAGAAATAATGAAGATAATGATATAGAAGTAAAGGGATGCAAAATAGATGAATATTTAGCTGACAATATAATTAAATGAAGCTGAATAGTGGTGCAGGCTATTAATGAATAAAAAATGGAGCTGCTTGCAGGGTCCTGATGGAATTCCCTGCTATTTTGCTAAAGAAAGTTAGTTCATTCTATCGCCCCCCCCCAAACGACCACTTGGCAAATTTTTAATTATTAAGACAAAGTGTAGATACAGGCAAAGATATTATGATGAGCACAAATTAGCATATATTACCCCCTACTTTCAAAAGTGGATCAAGACTAGAGGTACAAGTAATTCTAGGCCTGTGAGTCTAAACATCACATATTAATGAAAGTGTATGAAAGGGTAAATGAAGAAAAACAAATTATTATGAAAACATTTCTAATAAAAAACAAATAATTTCGTTTAATAAAGGACAACATCGGTTTCGTACCCGGAAAAACAAGTACACAATCCCCAAACCCCAACGTTTAGTCCCAACCGTGAAAAACAAATATTCAAAAAAAGTCAAAATGTGAAAAGCGGGGAAACTGAAAACCCAGATGTAGGTTTATTTAAAGACTTTGCAAATAGCCTTTGATAAAGGTAGACCCATAATAATATATGGCGAAGCAAAATTAGGAAAAACACAAATCGGGACGGATAAAGTAGGAAGATGGTTAAAAAGCAATTTCCTACAACAACAGAAAAACAGATAGTTATTGGAAACTCCGTCGATACAAATCGGATGAAGCAAAGGTAATATACGGTGGGTGCCGAAGGTACGGGGTTGTAGATGCAATATGTTTAGTTTTTATTTATGATATGAAGACATAGACAATAATGTTAAGGATTCCGGTAGGTGAGTAGTTTTCGCAAGATGACACAAGAAATTAAGTAGAGAAATTACTTGTGATGAAGATAGGGAACGCTCTACAAAGAGGACCATTAACAAAAGTAATACGATTGGGCAGGAGGTAAATAGGATGGTATTAACCTATGATAAAATTTGAATCAAAAATTAAAATTGGATGGGACAGAGAAAGAAAAGAGCTATATGCTAATAAAGGGACCTAATAATGAGGACCATCCACAAATAAGGAAGCAGTTAAAGACCCTTGGTGTGATGATGGAATATGGAACATGTTATGCAACTGATCAAATTAGTCAAACTCTGGTTGGCAAAATGTAAAAGCAAAAAAATGGGGAAATGTTGGTTTAATGGCACTTCAAAAACAAGAAAAAGCCTGAAACCACACATGATTATGCTTTATAAAACATATGGTTCGTTTAGTTCCACCTTGAATATTTGCAATATGGATATGGTTACCCACACTATCAAAAAGGATTAGTGCCATAAATAGAGAGGTGTACAAAGGTCCTTTACAGCTAGAATAGGAAGAAGTTTAAGGACCTAGACTTACTGGGAAAACGGAAACAATTACAATTCCTTAAAATTATATAGCTCTAGAAAGGAGAAGAGAAACCGACTACATGGCTAATTCATGGCATGGAAAAACAGATAGGAAGGAATATCAGAAAATATCATGGAACTAAACCTCCAAAAATATCAGAAAGAGCAAGCAGAGGTAGATTGAATAGTTGCCCAAAACTGATACCAGGGAAAAGAAAAAATAAAGGAAAGCACACAGGACATTAATCCACTACGCACCAGCATCGGATAATGCAGCGTCTATTCAATGGTGTTGCCAGCTCACTCTGGAAGGGTAAATATCAGGAGTGAGCGTAGATGTGCTTAAAGAATAACGCTCGACAAACATATCTAAAAACCTGCATCCACAGGACCATCCAAGAATTGGGAAGATGCAAAAATCTCTTTATTTAAAAACCCCGGAAAGATTGTAACTAGCAACTCTCTGGTAGAACATTAGAGGTGCCCTCACATGAGGGACCTGGGTGGGCAACCCGAACAAAGATGTAAGGTCTGTAAAGGTCTGTGTTTTTAGGCGTCATTATCCACCATACACGTTTACTCGTACTATACTACTCAAGATTGGTTTATATTGCTTCGATTGAAACCCTTTAATTTACTTCAAAAGATTTTTTGTTTTTATTTCAAAGTGCTTCAACCCTGCTCTTCAACCCCTACCAACCTCCGGCGCCCCCCACTCCCAACCCACCCCACCCTTTTTTTTTGAGGAGAGCAAACAAAGACGCGGGAGGCTCTGTTTCCTTACTTCATTCCTCGATAAAATAGTTATTATAATTAGCGAGCGATATAACTCTTGTAATAAGGGATGGGTGGGAAATAGTTTGTTTCTTCCTCTCCTCTCTCTAAGGGCGATTAGTTCCATGCAAGCCCAGTTTCGTTTAATTTTGTGAAAACGAACTTACTTCTTTTCTTCCTTTTTTTTTCTCTCTCGTAAAAGCAAATTTCTTTTTCCTCTCATTCTTCCTGATTATAAAAATTCTCTCCTCCTCCTCTCTCTCTCTCTCTCCCTCCTCTACTCTTGGTGTTGGTTCCCTTACCAGTGACCTTACATTCTTGTTCGGGTTGGCCCCAGGTCCCTCAGGTGTGTACGGACACCTCTAATGTCTACCAGAGAGTTGCATAGTTAAATACTTCGGTTGAATTTTGCATCCTTCCAAATTTCTGGATGGGTCTGGGATTGCAGTTTAGATATTTGTCGAAGATTATTCTTCAAAACACATCTACGCTCACTCCTGAATATATTATTCCTACAGATGGAAGCTAGGCAAACGCAATTGAATAGACGCTGCATTATCGATGCTGGTGCGTAAGTGGATTAATGTCCTGTGTTGCTTTCCTTATTTTTGTACTTGGAGTATAGTTTTCGGGCCACGTACTTAATCTACTCTGCTTGCCTTCTTCTGCTATTTCTTTTAGTTCCATGCTATTTTCTGCTATTCCCTTCTATCTTCTGTTTCCAATGCCTGAATTATCATGTAGCTATTCGTCTTTCCGTTTCTAAGAACTATATAATTTTCTTAAGAAATTAGTAGTTCTTTCCCAAGTAGTCTAGGTCCTTAACTTCCTCTATTCTAGCTGTAAAAGGACCCTTTCTCGTTACACTCTCTATTTGTGCAATGTCCTTTGATAGTGTCGGGTGTACCATATCAATTATTGCAATTATTCAAGTGGAACTACGAACATATGTTTTATCAAAAGCAAATTCAATCAGGTGTTCAGCTTTTTCCTTGTTTTGATAGGCCGTAAACAAAATTCCCATTTTCCCAATTTTTGCTTTTAAACATTTTTGCCAAACCAGAGTTTGCTATTTGATCCATTGCATAAAATGCTTCCTATTCTCATCATCACACCAAGGTCTTTTAACTGTCCCATTACTTGTGATGGGTCCTCAATTAATTAGGTTCCCTCATATGCATAATAGCTTTCTTTCTCGCTCTCCCATAATTAGTATTGATTCAAATTTTATCAGAGCTTAAATTACCATCCCTATTTTAAACCTTCTGCCCAATCATATACTTTGTTAAGGTCTCTTTGCTAGAGCGTTCCCTATCTCACACCAACAAGTAATTTCTCTACTTATTTCTTGTGTCATCTGCGAAAAACTACTCACTACCGAATCCCTTGCAAAAACCCATCTTATTGTGCTATGTCTTCAATCCTAATAATAAAACCAGTTATTGCAGCTAAACAACCGTTTACCATTGGGCGGCACACCGGATATTCTAACCTTGGCTTCATCGATTTCTCGGTCGTTTGCAAAACTAACTAAGTTTTCTGTTTTCCTGGTTGGTAAAAATTCTTTTTAACCATCTTCCTACTTCTACCACGATATTTTGTGTTTTCTAATTTTCTTCGCCAAAAATCATACTAGGGTTACTTTATTATCAAAAGCTTTTGCAAAGTCTAAATAAATAAACCAACATCTGTTTCATTTACCGCTTTTCATAATTTTCTTGAACTATGTTTTCCACGGTTGGACTAAACAGGTTGGGTTTGGTGTACTTTTTCCGGGTACGAAACCAATGTTGTCCTTTATTAAACAAATTAATTCTTTTTTTATTAAAATGTTTCCATAATTATTTTTCTTTCAGTTACCCTTTCATACACTTTTCATAATATGGGTGATTTGTAACTCACAGGCCTATAATTACTTGCCTCTTGAGGTCTTGGAATCCACTTTTCTTGAAAGTAGGGGTCAATATATCGCTAATTTGTGCTCATTCATATATCTTGCCTGTATCTAACACTTTGTCTTAAATAAATTATGCAAGTGGCTTGCGGATAGAATGAACTACTTTCTTTTAAACAAAATAGCAAGGAATTCCTCCATCAGGCCCTGCAGCAGCCTCCATTTTTAATTTCATTTAATAGCCTGCAACAATATCAGACTTCATTAAATTATCGTATGTCAAGCCTAAATATTCACTAGTTTCATCCCTTCACTTCTAATCATTCATTCTTCCTCATTCGATCTATTCTACGGGGTTGAATTCTCTCTTCATATCGTCTGCCCAGTATGTTGACAAATTTCCTTTTTTTATTTCATTTCGTTAATCTCCCTTTCAATTTCCTCAGAGGGCCCTATTTCTTATTCTTCTTTTATTCATCTTTTCTTCGCATTTATGAGTAAATAATAGTTGGGGGTTTTTGGGGTTTCCGCATTGATATTTAATAGGGTTTTTTTTCTTCCTTCCAAGTCCCCTGTTTTTCACTTTTCATTTTCTTTTGATCTGTATAATCCTTTTGTTCTGCATTTTGTCTATATTACCTTTTAGTTCTAATAAACTTTACAATGACATTTTTTTTCTTTTGCTTGGGGGGGGGGTTGGGGGGGGGTGGGGGGGGGGGGGGGGGGGGGGGGGGGGGGGGGTAAGGACCTTTTTCCTTCCGTTCTTTTGATTTTCTGGAACAAGATTCCTTCTGTCTCTTGGTATGGCACTGAATGATGTTTTACTTTTTTCTTTCTTGCGGTATAAATTTTCTTTTCGTCGGTTCGGTATATATTGATGAAAGATTTATAATGAAACGAAAATAAGTAAAAAATGCGCAGAAGTTTCTTCGGCGCTATCGAGTTTTCTTTACAACATATAATGCTGCATGAAACTCTCAGCCGCGGTCCATGAACCTTTCAGCCACTGCCCGGAGGTGGCCTGTGTTGCTGAAACCAATAGCGGTACAAGATGAACGGTCATGGCTAAATTTAAGTTAAAATAAAATGAACACTACTGAGGCTAGGAGGGCTTGCAATTTGGTTCAATTTGGTTTGAATGATTGGGTGGTGGTGTGGATGAATCCAAATACCAATTTTCAGCCCTCTGAGCCTCAGTAGATTTTAATAAGCATCTGAGGGCGGACAGGACAGGACAAAGTAGCCCCCAGTCCTCAACAGTTGTTCTTTTGCAGAAAAGAAAAACTAAAAATTACCACTAATTAAAAACTCCCCATAAAAAAAAAAATTTTTTTATCCGTTTATTTCATTTTCAAGCCCCTTACCGGAAGAAGAACCAATATAATTTCACATCCTGACTTGTACAGGTCTCAAGATTGATTGTAGGCAGTTTTCAACGTCAGCGGGCAAACAGATGGTCACGGGAGATCACGTGCCAAAGGTAACTCACGTTCGCTGGTGGCCACCCATCCAGCCACTGACCAAACTCAAAAAGTAGAGTTTAACGTCACTGATTGGGAGAAACGACGTTTGTAGAAACAAATAGTGGCAAATTCTAAAATTAAGTAGTAAAACTATATGTTGACGACGGAAGGTTTAAAAATAGGTATTCAAAAGCAGTATTATCGACGCGAAATAGGCGTACCTGAGCAGAGAGAGGAGAGAGGAGAGAGAGAAAAGCACTGAGCACGCCAGGACACGCAAAGTGTAAGCGAGGAGAAGGAGGATGGGGTGGAGGGAGGGGGGGTGGGGATGGGGGAGGGTTAGGTGTGGGGCATTCAATAACGGGAAAGGCTTTACGGTTATAGTTCTCTTGAGTCCGTGTGAGCTGTGGTGTTCTCGCAACGGCTAACTTTAGTTCCCTTGGCCTTGTCTTAAATACGACGTTTCGTTTGGTGGTCTTCTCTCTCGTCTCTCCCTCGTCGTCTCTTCCTCTTCTCTCTCTCCTATCTATTATAATCTGAATATAATATATTATAATTATAATATATCTATATATATATACAACAAAATTTCTCTAAATTATCATGAGTTCCTGTTTCAATCGGCTGGGTTCCGATCCCACGATCGGAATCCGAACCTAACCTCATCAAAACTAAAAAAAAATTAAAATTCCCCTTCCGGTAAACATATATGAAAACAAACATAATTATTATTTGCGAGGTAGAGCGAATTGGAATTATTCAAAAGATCTTTGTATAGCCTTAATGCGGGGATGAAAAATGTATTCATATATTAATATATTATTCTATATAATATATTATAGATATACACCACACAAATATATATCGATATATATAATATATAAGGAAAAGGGAAGGCTTCAGATTCCAATATTCTTTTCCCAGTAGCAACAAACTCTCAAAGAATACACAAGTGTTCTTTATCAGGTACAGGTGCAGTCTTCGTGAAGAGGACCGTACTATCATGGAAACTGAAGAGTCTGGCGTTTAAACCATCCGTTCTTGTTGAAGCCTAACACGAGAAGTAAAATTACATATATGATACAAAAATCTCTATTCTCGTTACTGTCGAGAACAACAAACGGCGCAAAATGACATGGATTAAAGCCCAAAGGTTTCGTAGCAAGTGAAGCCAAGGGCCAATTATTTCTCTTCAAATGTACATGAGATGCCCCCCCCCCCCCGGTCTCAGGTTTCTGTAAGCTCGTCAAAGAAATATACCAGTTTCTAAAAAAAAAAAACAAAAAAAAAAAAATGAAGTGAAGAGGACTTTTGCTTTGTGGCTCGCAAAAAGAAAATCTGATTTGTGCCTCGCAAAAAAAAAAAAACAAAAAAGAAAATACTGATGTGTCCCACAAGAAAAATCTGGTTTATGTCTCTCAAAAAAATGAATAATGTGATTTGTGCCTTGCAAAAAGAAAAAAAAACATCGATTTGAGCTTCGCAAATGGAGATCTGAAATCTGATTTGTTCTTTGCAAAAAAAAAAAAAATAATAATAATAATAATGTTGTGCCTCAAAAAATCTGATTTGTGCCTCTCAAAATAAATAAATAAATAAATAAATAAATAAATAAATAATAAATAAATAAATAAATAAATAAATTTAATTAAATAAAAGTCTTAACAGACTGACAGGAAAGGTCCTTTTTTTTTAGGCTTGTTAAGAAAAAAAAAGAAGACTGCTCCAGCACAATATCTCAAAAAAGTAACTATACCACTTCTCACAAACCGACATAAAAAGAGGTCTTTTTTGTTGCTAAAAAAAAAAGAAAAAAAAAGTGAAACGACCCCGTTTCAGCACAATAACATGAAAAGGTGTTTCAGGCTTCATGGTTCGTAATGAGAGAGAGAGAGAGAGAGAGAGAGAGAGAGAGAGAGAGAGAGAGAGAGAGAGAGAGAGAGAGAGAGAGAGAAAAAAAAAATCAGTTTAAGCATACTACATGACAGGAGTTTTTTTATTTTTGTCATTTTTAAAAAAAAATTTTGATGTGGTTCTTTTAAAAATGAGAATCGTGCCAATTTCAGCATACTGACATGACAGGATTTTTTTTTTTTTTGGTCGTTCGTTAAATAATGAGAATTTCAGCATACTGACGTGAAATGGGTCCCTTGTTTACGTGGCTCGTGAAAAACAGATATGTGCCCTTGTCAGCAGCAACCTGACAAGAGAGGGAAGCGTTGTGGCTCGCAAAAGAGTTACTACTGTTCCACAAGGCTTTCTTGATATAACGTTTCACGTTTTTGTGGACCACAGAAAAATGACAAACTTGCCAGCATCAGGAAACTGACATAAAATATGGTGCCGTGTTTTTGCAGTTCGTAAAAAAAAAGATAAGTAACGTGTCATTGCCAGATTTTTAATATCAAATGTCTTGAAAATTAATGGTTAATGTTAAATTTATTCTTTGCTTTTCCGTATGGACTAATTTGCACTGGGAATGTTCACTTCTGATACCTGTCTGAAAAGAGCAACAACATTTTTTTTATGAAATCCCTCGCGATTCAATTCATTAGGGCAAAAGAAGATAAGAATTAAATGGCTGAATAAATCAATAGCAATTTTCAGTTAGAACTGACCACAACAATAATGCTCCTTTTGTGTACCTGAGGTAAAATAATAATAATAATAATAATAATAATAATAATAATAATAATAATAATAATAATAATAATAATAAAAATAATAATAATAATAAGATCCCTGAAAAGCAATCTAGAAAAACTAGAGGCTGAAGTAGCTCCAGGACTCATGCAGAAGAGTGTGATCCTAGAAACGGCGCACATAATAAGAAAAGTGATGGAATCCTAAGGAGGCAGGATGCAACCCGGAACCCCACACTATAAATACCACCCAGTCGAATTGGAGGACTGTGATAGAGCAAAAAAAAAAAAAAAAAAAAAAAAAAAAAAACAATAATAATTATTATTTTTTTTTCAGCTCAAGGCCATATATATGGAATATACAAAGAATAGACAATAAGATACAGTCTAGATACATGAGATAACATGATAAAAAACCCAAAGATTAATCAGCAATATCCATACTTGCTGAGGTAGTATAAAAGGTGGTAGACATATGTGTGATTTTGCAATAATAAAGCTAAAAAATGAAAAATATCAATTTGAGAACAGGTCTATAAACTCTTAACTCCATCTTGCATCCAAGTACCGGAATTGATTCTAGACAGCTGTTCTCAGGATTCAGTCAAAATGTACCACAGTAAAATGGTTATAGACACCATCAAGCATAACTATTTGTAAAACCCGAGTCTTCTCTCTCATCCTTAGTTCCACTTGAGGTAATTTGCTTTGAAAATGCCTGAAGACACAGGCAAAAGATCTGGTACAACTTGTTTCACTTTACTCCTCGCCAAATGCCGTTTATAATTTATATCCCGTTTTTATTTCCATAACAGGAGTTTATAAATATCACATAACAAAGGGGAGAACAAAAAATCAAAAACTAGTCAGGGTCAGTGACACTTGTTTGTCCTTCAGAACGCCTTTACCTATACATCCATCCACCTCTAAGTATTGCAAGCGTTGTATACGCGCAACTGGTAATACAGAAACAAAACAAATCCATGAGAAATCGCACACCCCTGTTCGAGTTCTACTTTTATGCCAAACAAGTAACTTCTTATGCATAAAATGTCTAATAAAACTCAACAAACTCCATTGCTCTAATGGGAAAGTAGACTGGAACCCGCATGAAATCCTCTCTCATGCATTTTCTGTTTACTATTTATATATACAGTTATTAAAGTCTGGACAAGCAAGCAGACAAAGAATAAAAAAAAAATTCAGGAACGGGTCACAATTAAGCTCCAGCAAAAATATATGCACACATGAAAACTTGACACCTGAAAAAAAGTTTTATTAATGACGCAGATTAGCATAAAACGTTGCCTGTTCGGCCTCGAGTGCCATCTGCTCTGGGTCAGCTTATGATATTAATTATTATATCTGGGTTAGTTTCTCCCAAGACCAAGATCCAATCTCTCTCTCTCTCTCTCTCTCTCTCTCTCTCTCTCTCTCTCTCTCTCTCTCTCTCTCTCTCTCCGAATTATTTGCTGAATGAGATGTTTACAAGAATTTATTTAAGAGCATGAGAGCACCTTTAGAAAAAAAAGAAGAATCAATAAATATATATTGAAATACTGACTCTTGGAAGGGAGGATGGGTGGCGGGGGGGTGGGGGGGGGGGACCCTAACGGAAGAATTTGAAGTCCCAGAGCTTCTTCATTTATTCACTCTATGGGCTTTCGGGCCACATTGTGACCAACTACCACCCTCCACAATTGCCTCCTGAAGTCTACAATAAAATTCTAATAATGGCCTGTAGGATGAGGGTGTTCGCGTCCATGTGCCACAGACGGTTATGAGAGCTTACGTAACGAGTTTCTAAGTCCTCCACCGACAGAAACGGCTTCGATAAAGATAAGAATGATTTCCTGACGCATTTTTATCGAGGCGGCATAAATAGCAGCATTTTTCTTTTATTAAAAGGAAAAATAACACAATCACGAAATATGGAATGACAAACGTAATCTAATAATTCTAATCAATCAAAGAATACGAAGAAGGGAACAGACAGGAAGCGATAACGCAGCGGCCGAGTAACTAAACAAAATCTATGAATGATTTAAAGCTAAAAAGTTCCAATAACAAAATAATAAATAAATAAATAAATAAATAAATAAATAATTAAATAAATAAATAAATAAAGGACGAACAAACGAACACGTCAACGGAGATACGGACAAAACCACGGAAGAAATTGCTCATCTACGTCAACTCAACGTTAACTTCATTCGGGAATCTGCAATAAATGGATGTGGATAAAACCGCAAAATTTCACTTTCAAATTAACTGATGCACATAAAAAAAAGGGGGTTGGGGGTTGGGGAACGACCTTTCCAAATCCGGGCGTTATCAAACCTCTAGGGCGGGCCGCATACTGTAAACTTTGGGGTCAAAATGAAGTCGATAAAAGGTCGCGTTGACCTTTTGGGGCAATTCATTAAAGTCGGGTATACCTCCGAGCGGCCGGCTTGCCTGAGGGGGGTGGGGGGCACTGGCGGAATGCCACGGATAAGAAGTGCTCGCAGACGGAGTTCATTAAAATCAAATGTAATTTTACCAGTAAAAAAAAGTGGGGCGGGGGGGAGGCGGCAGTCCTTTTATGCTTATAGACTCTTTAAAAGTAAAGCTACTTGGACGAGGAACCTATATTCTTTTTTATTTCTTCGCTAACTGAGGGAAGATGTCCGCAGTATATGACATTGACTCTCATCATGATTCACTGAAGTTCATGCTGCTGACCACCTACCATGGGTTACAGTTCATATAAATCGACCAATCCCAGAGGATGTCGTGCAATTGCAACTTCAGAAGTCCAAGAGAAGGTGCAATGCATTGCTACCTTTAATATTATTCTCATTACTTCTTCCTAATGAACACCATATTCTTTGGTAGCTTGAATTTCAAGTCAATGACCCAAGGTCAATTGCCCTTTGGTGGGCTTGTTCCATATGGATAGGATTCATCTTCTGAAATAATAATAATAATAATAATAATAATAATAATAATAATAATAATAATAATAATAATAATAATAATAAGGAACCTGGAAAAACCAGAGGATGAAGTAGCTCCAGGACTCGTGAAGAAGTATGTGCTCCTAGAAACAGCGCACCTTGTAAGAAAAGTGATGGCCTCCTAGGGAGGCAGGATGCAACAAAGAACCCCCCCCCCCCCACCCCCCCCCCAACTATAAGTACTACCCAGTCGAATGGGAGGACTGTGATAGACAAAAAAAAAAAACGAATAATGAATAAATAAATGAATAAATTAAACTAAATAAACAAACATATAAATAAATAAATAAATAATAATCAGAAATAAGACAAGTCTCAAGTGGGGTTATTAACTGTCAGCTCCAAAAAAATAGACTAGAACGCCCTTATTTAGCACATGCCCGAAGACAGCAAGAAAAAGCGAAGAAAAGAAGATAGGGGTTGGCTATTAAGGACGCGACAGACCTCCAAGCTCTTGAACGACGAAATATCATATGTCTGGGAATCCTAAGCTTAACAGTAGAGCAGCGAAATCCCAAGAATAAATAAGAAAATCAACAAATCTCAGGGGACTGAATACAAGGACTGATTTTGTCCTCATGGAATGCTCGCAAATGCTTGCAATTAAACTTAAATTACAGGTCATTTCAGAATAATGTTGTTAGTCAAAACCTGCTAATGTTAATATCATTTGAAATATAATTTGAAATGAGTAACGAATGCTATTAACTATGAAAGCAAGCTTCAACATTGTTGAATGATC
>NC_087218.1:10612029-10630574 GCF_015104395.2 Macrobrachium nipponense
TGTATTAATCTCTGGGGAAGTGATTTACCTGTAAATCCGATGTAAGATGGTCACAGTCCTGGCATGGGATCTCATATACCCCAGAGTCTTGGGCGATGTCTTTTGTTGGAACGTTTAATCAGGGATTTGGCTAAGGTATTTTGTGGGTAGGTAAATGCAAAAGGGTTGGATTTCCCAAGGGTTGTGAGTTACTCTCTTAATCGTCTTCCAGGTGGGAATTTTTATTTTATTGTTGGGTGTGTCTCTGTCTTCGTCTTTAGGGGGTCGGTAGAAAATTACGTTTGCTTTTTGAATTGCTTTCTCAATTATATGGTCAGGATACTTTAAAGATGAAAGTTGCTTGCGAATTAGTTCAAATTCTTTTTTCAGGAAATCTGGGGAACAAATTCGTAAGGCTCTTAGGAATAGGTTGCTGGCTAGAACCTATCTTGATAGTATGTCATGATAGCTAAAGTAGTGAATATATGAAAGTGAGAACGTTGGTTTTCTGTATATGGTAAATTTGTATTCTGTCGTGTGTCTGATTATTAAAACATCAAGAAAAGGAATTTTGTTGTCTGTTTCCCATTCAACTTTAAATTTGATGCTGGGCACTAATGCGTTTAATTTGAGAGGAATTCATTAAAATTACCCCACTATTATCCCAAAATGTTAGTATGTCATCCACGTATCTTATCCACAGCATGTTTTTGGGTTTTATTGCATTTATACTGTAGTTTCAAAGTATTCCATGTACAGATTGGCTAAAATAGGACTTAAGGGACTACCCATACTACACCCGAATTTTGCTTGTAGAATGATTCCCCGAATGAAAATACGTTATTAGATGACATAATTCAAACTAACTTATTATTTTGTCAAGTGCCAAAGGGAAATGATCTGAATAGGGGGATAATTTTTCCCTTAAAAACTGAAGAACGTCCTGTACTGGTACTTTGTGAATAGGGAGTCTACGTCAAGGCTTAACATTTTATGTTGTGAAGTGGTATATGTGCTTCTCTGAATTTGTGACAAAAGTCTTCCGAATGTTTGATGTGGACTGGGAGAAAAAGTGCCTAAAAAAGGAGAAAGGAGGCCAGCTAACCATTTAGAAATTTTGTAATTGAAAGCTCCGGCGCATGAAACGATGGGTCTGAATGGAAGATTGTCTTTGTGAGTTTTGGGAAGACCATGAAAAGTAGTGGGTAATTTAGGATTAATTACTTTAAATTTCTCTAATAGTTCAATACTCGTTTTTGTCTTGGCCAATTAATCTTACTTTCCGAAAAAATTCTGTGGGAACGTTCTGGAGGGGATTTTTCGTCAGTTTTTCGTAAGTATTTGTGTCGCTAAGGAACTGGTTGATTTTGTCGAGGTAGAAGTCTTTGTCCATTATTACAATTTTGCCGTCTTTGTCGGATCTACTTATTATAACATCTAACTTTTTTAGCGAGTGGATGGCTATCATGAATCTGCGGGGAACAGGATATTTCTTATGAAGGTCAGTTAAAGCATTTAGTAACACTCCTTTTAAACATATCTCTTCACGGCTGTAGTTTTTGTCAGATATGAATTTATCAAAAAGCCACTATGAAGTCTAGGTTGTTTTTGCGGTCTGGCATTAGGGCAAAGGATAAGCCTAAATTTAAAACTAAATGTTTGATTTACAGTAAATCACTTCCCCAGAGATTAATACACACAAACGGTCAGTTAGGTATGGACAACCAGAACTCGGCTATTTTCATCATATAAATGAACATAACCATAGAATAAAACTGGAATATGTCACGTGTAATTTATAGCAGCAACTGCCGGTACAAGAGTCAAAATGATGGAATCGGCCTTAATAAAAGAGAAGCAGGTAATGACATCTCAAAAGGGAATTGGACATCAGACATCGTCGACGCAGTGTTCATTCAACCAACGCTTAAGAAGATTAAAGGAAGATTATCAGCGGGGGTGACCTAAATTGGCTTACTTGTGGACGAATCTCTTGGTATAAATACCACCTTTTCTGTAAACTTTTCTCATTCATATACCTGAAGAGAGAGACAGCAGTCTCTGAAATATAGTACTTTTCTCTCTACATTTTGGTGTTTTTATGGGCTCCTTTTATTTAGATGGAATTCTGTTGTTACAGAACACTTTTACCAGTCATATATCTATATATATATATATATATATATATATATATATATATATATATATATATATATATATATATATATATATATATATATATATATATATATATATAAATCAAGTAGTGAATTCACTACTTGATAAAGGTGGGAGTCAGTACACCGAAATATGTTATTTAGTTTTAAACCAGAGGTTTTTAATGGGCCTTTTATACTTTATATATATATATATATATATATATATATATATATATATATATATATAATATATATATATATATATATACACACACACATACGTACATTGTGTGCACATTGTGTGTGTGTCTCATTCAAGCAGATCTTACAAACACATTTTTCAGTTCTTCTGTGCTTCACACACACACACACACACACACACACACACAATTATTCAAAAATATATTCACAACATACGCTATTTTTAATGAAAATCGTGGGCATAATAATTCAACAACAATCTCGTAAAATAAATCCGCCAACCCAAAAACTACACGAGGCAGGATTCCGCTAAACTGACATGAATTCATTGTCAAGGGTGTATTTTTTTAACCAACATAATATCATCTTTTAAAATGAACAAACAGCAAAGAATCCATGAACTGATACAGATGAATAAAACATACGGCATATATAACGACATACCAAAAGGAAGAGAGAGAGAGAGAGAGAGAGAGAGAGAGAGAGAGAGAGAGAGCTTTCCTTTCAACCCGGGGCGGGTGCGTTTCCTATGGGAGAAAACACGGCTGTTCCAAATCTTATCGGGATTCTATGGCAGATGGGAAAGGATAGCGCCCTTGGAGGGAGATGGATGGATGGGGCTCTGAGAGAAGAAGGATGTACCCTATGGGGGGGGGGGGGGGGGACCACACAGTCCCCATGTTGGGGAGTAGATGGGGACACGGGAAGTGCCTTTGGAGGAGTGCATATGAAACCCTTTGCGGGGGAAGGGGTTCTCCCTTTGGAGTGAAAAGGATGGATCTTTGGAGTGAAAAAGATTCTCCCTTTGGAGTGAAAGGGATGGATGTTTGGAGTGAAAAGGATGGATCCTTTGGAGGGAATGAGTGGTCCCACTTTGGAGTTGAATGATTGCGCCTTTCAAATGGAGAATCCTTTTCACTCCAAATGGAGAATCCTTTTCACTCCAAATGGAGAATCCTTTTCACTCCAAAGATGCATCCTTTTCACTCCAAAGGGAGAATCCTTTTCACTCCAAAGATGCATCCTTTTCACTCCAAATGGAGAATCCTTTTCACTCCAAAGATCCATCCTTTTCACTCCAAAGGGAGGATCCTTTTCACTCTCAGGTTTCATCCTGGAGAGAAGAACAACAAGAAGCACAAGAAGAAAAACAACAAAGTACTTCGTAGGTTTACTCTCCGAGCAAACGAAAAATATAAAACAGTCTTGGTTGAGGATAGCATGAAGCATTACCATCTGATGATGTATCCTTATGGAGCCTCTGTATGAGTCCCCTAAAAGGAGGACCGCAGGTAGTCATTAAGAGTTAGGACGTAACCTAATTACTTTCGCCTGTAGACGGTAATTGCGTTAGCCTGTACCTGCATAGGACAAGCGAGGCTCAGCTTTTATGCTGGAAAAATAGATCTAACTTTATAGCGGGAGAGAAAAAGTTAAGTAACAGAGTCTTCTCATTTGGCGAGATTCGAGTATGGAAAATAAGCTTTCTAGAGAAAGTCATTGTTGAGCAATATAATAATAATAATAATAATAATAATAAAATAATAATAATAATAATAATAAATAATAATATAACGAACTACTCCACAATATCGTAATATTTTGTGATCGTTATATCTTATTACATGAAAACAACAGGCAACTTTATTTCTCCTATAACGACAACGAAAAGCTTCATCAAAGTAATGCCGCTAACGGTTTTACACACTCAAACACACACACACACACCCACACACACACACACACATACACATATATATATATATATATATATATATATATATATATATATATATATATATATTACAATGAATGCTATTTTCCTTTTGTAGGATACAGTTATCCAAATTCTCAACAAATCTTCAAAGGTGGGGCTGTTACCCCAGCCCCGCCAGCCCCCCTCCCCCTGCCCTTTCCCAGAACCCCCAGCAGATGCTGGCACTTACTAATAGTTGGGTGTGCTGGTTGCCGTTTAGCCGAAACGATCCACGGGCCTAGCAAACACGAGCTGATGCTGTACTAATCAGCCACGGTGCTCATTTTTTCTCAGAATGCATCTCGGAAAAGCGTGCGATGTGGTTCCTGCATTATATATATATATATATATATATATATATATATATATATATATGAATAATTATCACATCACTGTGATTCATATAATTATTCGAGCTACAAATGTCCTCATTGTTAGCTGAATCGATAACGTCACTGGCGTCTTGATTTCATCTCTGTCCGCTGGACATTGGTTCGATCCCACAAGAGGACGAAATTATTATCAACTGAAAAAAAATTCACCTTCGGTTTAGATACGCTGAAAATATATCGGTTCCGAGGTGGTAGAGCAAATTAGATATTAAAGACATTTGTAGCTCGAATAACATACGTACGCACGTATATATGTATATATATATATATATATATATATATATATATATATATATATATATATATATACACACACACACACGTACCACTATATATGCGTACGCGTATAAAAGTTTACGCGCTGGCACGCACACAGTACACACACACACACGCCCGTATATATGAATACGCTGCGTGTGATCTACTAAGAGAGACTCACTAATTAGAATACGGTTCACCCTAGGGAGGGGGGAGGAAGAGGGGAACAATGAGGGTCTGTCTAACATCATCGACCTGGTTGAGCAGCCTTACGAAAGGTCTCGCTGGCTCTTCGTAAGGCTGCTGCCATCATATCATGTAACGCAGCGCTTGCTTGCTTGCTCGCGCGTTTTTTTTTCAAAGACTGCCTTACAAATTCAATGGAAAGTGAAGCTTACCTATAAAATGTCACAGATTTCTTTTCTTTTCGATCTGTGAACCCAACCATTATTATTATTATTATTATTATTATTATTATTATTATTATTATTATTATTATTATTATTATTATTATTATTGTTGTTGTTGGAGAAACAAATCCACAGTTATGTAAATGTTCATATATTTAAATGTAAACTTTAAGGATAACTTCGGGAATCTGTTCGGTTCCCCTATCAATCTCTTTTAAATTTTAATATATGTACCTTTACATAACTGTGGATTTGTTTCTCCATTTGAAGACTTGTGCTACTACTATTATTATTATTATTATTATTATTATTATTATTATTATTATTATTATTATTATTATTATTATTATTATTATTATTATTTTATTGAAAATAATGGCAATTTCGGCTGTGTTTATTTTGTAAAGAGGTTTCTCTATCTTCTATAACTGGTTCTTCTCCTGTACTCAAATTGGTTATTAAAATGCCAAATGGGGGATTCGTGTCAAAAACGTGCTTTGTCAAATTAATTCTATTCGAGAAATACAACGTTTTTGACATGAATCCCCCATTTGGAGTTTTAATAGCCAATTTGAGTACAGGAGAAAAGCCAGTAATAAGAAGAAATAAGGAAACTTCTGCACAAAATAAACGCGGCTGAAATAGCCATTAATTTCAATAAAACCTGTATTAATGAAGGTCTTCCTCCAGCATATTATTATTATTATTATTATTATTATTAATGTTTATATTTCGTTACACAAAACCTATTCACATGGAACAACCACACCAAAGGAGCCGATGACTAGACATTCAAGCTTCCAAAGAATGT
The DNA here is from genome assembly GCF_015104395.2 of Macrobrachium nipponense. Lineage (NCBI taxonomy): Eukaryota > Metazoa > Arthropoda > Malacostraca > Decapoda > Palaemonidae > Macrobrachium > Macrobrachium nipponense. Next base: position 10,617,996 of record NC_087218.1, read on the forward strand.
TGGTTTCAACCTCCCACCGCAGACCTCCATACTGCAGCAATAACTGATCATGATAGAGAGCCCATGATTTTTTCATAGACCTAGCCGAGGCGCGAACCCGCAACAGCTAAGCAGCATGGCACGACACTAGCCACTATTCATATTTTTGGCCCCTTGCGTGTTTGTCCATTAATCTGACATCTACTGTATCTGAAACCTTGGCCGAGACATCAAGATGGCGCCGTTTTTGTTATTTATTTCTCGTGACGTTTGTACTCGATCCACCACTGTGCATGGGATAGATCCCCGAAACCTCATTGACAAGTTTTTCTTTTTTTATTTATTTATTTATTTATTTTTACAAGATTATGTTCGTATCTTTAGCCGTTTTCGAATTTTTTTAATGGGAACTGTTATAGAGACCGCGGTAGTTTTTTTTTTTATTTTATTTTTTTTTTTTTGTACTGTCGACGCCCTACAATATGGGGACTCATTTTGGCTTTTTTCATGCTTGGAGCCGGGCCAGAAATTTTAAATCAGTTGCCATGGCTGGACGAAGGCACCATATACTCTCATTTCCTTACATTTTAAATTCTTTGACGAATCCCCAGAATTCGAGAAAAAAAATGTTCGAAATGTAAAAAAAAAAAAAACCAAAAAAAAAAATCAAACTTCGTTTATTCAATTAATGATGGTGTTCGAGTTCAATACTACGCACATGTTATTCAGATGGTATTTCGCAAATAACTTCATTATTAAATACGCTATTCATACTGATTGCCTCCCACAAAGTCACTTCAGACATAAGATGACTCAAGATATAGTATATATATATATATATATATATATATATAATTATATATATATATATATACTATACTATACTATACTATATATATAAATATAAATAAATATATATATATATATATATATATATATATATTATATAAATATATTATATATATATATATGTATGTATGTATGTATGTAACCAGACATGTGAAGGGTGACTACTTTAAAAACTGGGACACTTATTCTCTATCGTTTTTTTTATGCAGGCAAGATATTTCATAGGTTGATTTTCAAAAAGGCCCATTTTGTCAATTCAATATCCTTGCTACTATACGAATTGAATTGAATTAAATATAAAATTTAAGCAAAGGCGAAGCAACGGAAATTGAGAGGAAAAGGTTTGAAAGGTGTAACAGGAGGAAAACCTCAAAGCAGTTGCACTGTGAAACATTTATGAGGAGAGGGTGGAAAATAAGATGGAGGAGAGAGAATATGAAAGGAGGTACAGTAAAAGGAACGAAAAAGGGAGTTGCAACTAGGGTTTCAAAGGTATGCTGCAATGAACCTTAAATAATAATGCCTGACGGCGCTACCAGCCTAAGGGGTCTTGCAAGTACTTGCAGGCCCTATCATAGACATTAAACGGGATTGTGATAAAGGCAGCACTCATTTGCATATATACACGAACACACTTTTCCAAATCTTCATTATGAGGTAGGGTAGTCTTAGTACGGTATCTAATTATTAACCAATCACTATAAACGAAGTTAAAAGGCCAGTCTTCACTATTATATACTGTCATACGATTCCAATTAAGCCGTTACTCTTTCTAATGACCTATATCATATATATAAAAGCATATGACACTCACTCTCTCTCTCTCTCTCTCTCTCTCTCTCTCATGAAAAGAATAACCTACCAAGGGCTTAATGGGATCGGTGAAGGCATCAAGAGCAATGAAGGGATGCAATATCCAAGGAAACTAGGCTTATCCCATGATACATATATTTTTTCTAATATTAATTTTTCATTTTCTTTAGTTCAGTAACTTTTGACATCTTATTTCTCTGACTATATTCCATAAAGTAAGCCTCGCCTACCTTTACTTTTTTCCTACAGACGTTCGTGATGAACGTGCACGTTCGTTATCTTGATTATTATTAAAAATAATAATATAATAATAATAATAATAATAATAATAATAATAATAATAATAATAAATCATCATAGTAGCACGAGTCTTCAAATGGAGAAACAAATCCACAGTTATGTAAATGTACATATATTTAAATAAAAAAACAGCAAGAATAGCTTTCGGAATCTGCCGAACAGATTCCCGAAAGCTATCCTGGTGTTTTTAAATTTAAATATATGTACATTTACATAACTGTGGATTTGTTTTTCCAATATAGGTATTTATAATCTTATAAGCTGTGACGTCTTATCCCATGAAGTGGTTGAAGATTATGGCTTCAAATCTATCGATTTTAACGACATGCCAATATCCATGAAGTACAAATGCAAAAGACCAACAATTGTAAAGTAAGTCTCCCAGGAATAAAAATCTAAGACAAAGTACGGAGACCGGTCGGTAAAAAAAAAAGATACATGTAACATGTAAACATACACAATACAGAAAAAAAACAAGCGAAAATCACTGGGTAACGGTAACTACAGACGAGCGATAAAATATGGAATTTGGAAAGTTTGATTTCCGAACTATCTCTCCCCTGGAGCGTATAGAGCACATCGCCAACAACCATGAACGACCCACCGCCATAAACGAAGAAAACGCCGCCTGGCTTGAGTTGACATTTCGGGAAAGTTGACGGCAAATGGAACCAGTCAGGGGGCGTAACAGAGCGCGACTGACGAGGGCGGCCGCCCTAACTCTGAGTGATTGTCACTCACTCTATGGACTCTCCTCCGGGACCATTGTCACTCAACGGCACCGATACCAAACTTCCAAAGAGGATGATTCCCAGTGTCTAGGAATGACACTGAACTGCCAGCATTGTAAAAGATTGATTTATAGGTTTAGGTATAATGCCAAGCACTGGGGCAACTAAGGTCATTCAGCAATGAAACGGATATTGACAGGGAAAAGATTTGAAAGGTGTAACAGGAGGAAAGCCTCGCAGATGCACTATGAATCAATAAAGGGTGGAAAGTAAGATGGAAGAAAGGGAATGTAAAAGGAGGTACAGTAAAAAGGAATGAAGGTAGTTGCAGCTAGAGGCCGAATGGGACGCTGCCAATGAACCTTAAGTAATGCCTACAGTGCACCGCACGAGGTGCATTGACGGCAATACTTCCCCAACCCTTACGGGGCACTGTACAAGAGCGAAAGAAGGATAAGAGATACCTGACTGACTACTCATTTATAGTTACTCTAGTAGAAACTTGCAACAAGCCTTAGGGAGGCAACGAGTCACCAGTGCTGTTCAACTTCACCGCCGTTATAGCCAACATGTTTCTACCTCACATTCGCTCGTGGTCACCCATCTAAGTACTGAACAAACGCCAACGTTGTTTAACTTGACTGACTGAGAGACCCGCGGCGTATGGCAACTTTGTTAAGTCGACAGATTTCGAACTAATTGTAAGCACTTGTCTCAAGCACTATAAACCCTTCAGTCTCGTTGAGAGTTTCAATAAATTTAGATTTGTTTATAATATGGGCTAAATAAATGTACCATAAGGGCTAATAAAAAAAATACCCTTTGGGCTAATAAAAAAAGTACCCTACGGGCTAATAAAAGTACCCTAAGGGCTAATAATAGTACCTTAAGGGCTAATAAAAGTTACCCTAAGAGCTAATAAAAAAAAGTACACTAAGGGCTAATAAAAAAGTACCCTAAGAGCTAATAAAAGTACCTTAAGGGCTAATAAAAGTACCTTAAGGACTAATAGAAGTACCCTAAGGTCTAATAAAAGTACCTTAAGGGCTAATAAAAAGTACCCTAAGGGCTAATAATAAAAGTACCCTAAGGGCTAATAAAAGTACCCTAAGGGCTAATAAAAAAGTACCCTAAGGGCTAATAAAGAAGTACCCTAAGGGCTAATAATAGTACCTTAAGGGCTAATAAAGTACCTAAGAGTTAATAAAAAAAAAAGTATACTAAGGCTAATAAAAGTACCCTAAGGGCCTAATAAAAAAGAAGTACACTAAGAGCTAATAAAAGTACACTTAGGGCTAATAAAGTCCACTTAGGGCAAATAAAAGTACACTTAGGGCTAATAAAAGTACCTAAGGGCAAATAAAAGTACCCTAAGGTCTAATAAAAGTACCTTAAGGGCTAATAGAAGTACCCTAAGTTCTAATAAAAGTACCTTAAGGGCTAATGAAAGTACCCTAAGGCCTAATAAAAAAAGTGTCCTAAGGGCTAATAAAAAAAGTACCCTAAGAGCTAATAAAAGTACCCTAAGGGCTCATAAAAAGTACACTAAAGACTAATAAAAAGTACCCTAAGGGCCAATAAAAAGTAACCTAAGGGCTAATAAAAATTACCCTAAGGGCAAATAAAAAGTACACTAAGGGCTAATAAAAAAGTTCCCTAATAGCTAATAAAAAGTACCTAAGGCTAATAAAAAGTACCCTAAGGGCTACTAAAAAGTAACCTAAGAGCTAATAAAAAAGTACCCTAAGAGCTAATAAAAGTACCCTAAGGACTAATAAAAAAGTACCCTAAAGGCTAATAAAAAAGTACCCTAAGGGCTAATAAAAAAGTACCCTAAGAGCTAATAAAAGTACCCTAAGGACTAATAAAAAAAGTACCCTAAAGGCTAATAAAAAAGTACCCTAAGAGCTAATAAAAAGATATCCAAGGGCTAATAAAAAAAGTACCTAAGAGCTATAAAAATATCTAAGCTAATCTAAAAAGTACACTAAGGACTAATAAAAATTACCCTAAGGTCTAATAAAAGTACCCTAAGGGCTAATAAAAATACCCTAAGGGCTAAAAAAATACCCTAAGTGCTAATAAAAGTACCCTATGCCCTCCTCTTTTATCCAGGCCTAAGACCGACCAGAACTTAAGAAACCTCACGACAGAATTCTTGTCCGTAAAAGCACTACAAAAGAGCGACGCCTAAAAACAAAAATAACAAATAAAAATAATAATAAAAAAACAAGTCAGAAATGAGAACCGACAGACAAACGGCTGTGATACAGAAAGGCAGACAATTACCATCTTTTTCTCTTCCGCTCTTTATCGCGGTTATTGTCTCAAAAACGGCGAGGGAACGAATACAATAATGTCGGCAATTATGTTCTGGGTATTTTTCCTAACTCCTTTTCTTTTCACGAGCGATTGTTCCCCCTTTTATATCCTTTCATGACTCACCCTGTTGCATTCACGGTCTTTATGAGGAAATGCAAAAAATAATAAAAAAATAAAAATCAATAAAAAATAGCTTTTTGTTTGATGTGTGTGTGTGTGTGTGCTTTTGGTTATTTCTGTCATTTGTCAATATTCCATAAGGGCTAAATTTAATACGGCCTTACGGGACGGGACGGGGATTCGGGGGAAGGGGGCCCTTTGCATTTCTAGTTGCAACAGGAACAGTTTATTGTGAAATCACTTTAGAAAATACAGACGCATTCTAGACATACATGCACTCATATGAGATATATATATATATATTATATATATATATATATATATATATATATATATATATAATATATATATATGTATATATATATATATATATATATATTATATATATCATATGTATATACATGTATGTATAGATGTATGTATGATATAATAACCTGACAACATCTGTTATTCCCACGTTCCATTGACGATATATAGACAGGGTTGAAGGACGAGATAAACAGGAAATAACAACTGTACTACAAGAGGAATTACGAGAGGAAATCATCTCAATATTCTAATTTACAGCCAAGGCGAGAACAAAGAGTGAATCCGCGGAGAGAGAGAGAGAGAGAGAGAGAGAGAGAGAGAGAGTAGTTTGCAAGGCAGGACTAAACGATGGAGGTCTGACGTCACGGGGGGGAGGGGGGGGGCATCCGGCCATAAAAGGCGCTGCCAAAACATGATGGGACTTGCGGTCATCAATGCTGTGTGTGGCGTACTCTGCAGACGATGAATAACCGCATCTCCGACAAGTGGCCGAGGAAGGACCAGCCATTGGGGAGGAGGTCCTCGGCGCAGGGTTTAAAGACGAGAGCCTCAGAAGAGCCTTCCTCGGGAGGAAGAGGACAGTCACACTGTTCGCTGTCGCCGTCCTCCGAAGGGGAATGACAACAACGGCTATAGCTCTCATCAGTCATTTGCGTGTTTGTTTTTGTTATTCACGGTCCCGTTTCTGCCTTATTCCATAAAGATGCACATACTCTAGCAGGACACGTCAGATGGACTATTAATTTGCTGTGCAAACTTGGGGATAAGAGAATGTCGGTTATAAAAAAATAAAAAATAGAACACTAATTTGCTGTGCAAAGTTCGGGATAACAGAATGTCCGTAAAAAAAAATTACCATTAATTTGCTGTGAAAACTTGGGGATAACAGAATTTCCATAAAAAAAACACTAATTTGCTGTGCAAACTTGAGGATAACAGAATGTCCGTTAAAAATATAAAAAAAGAACACTAATTTGCTGTGCAAGCTTGGCGATAACAGAATGGGGGTAAAAAAAATGGTCGGTTAAAAAAAAAACATCAATTTGAAATAATGTCCGTTGAAAAAATAAAAAAAGAACATTCATTTGCTGTGCAACCTTGGGTATAACAGAATGTCCGTTTAAAGAAGAAGAAGAAGAAAAAAAGGACACGGAAGTCCAATATTCAATACTTATAAATTCTAACAGGCACGATAAAAAAAACTTTGCCAAGAAATGATTAGTGCCGGTCGGGAGCCCGGATAAGACAAGAGTTCAGCGTAGGTCAAATGTAGTGCAACTTTGCCGATAAAAAAAATAAAAAAAGGGGAAAAAAATCTGCAATATATCTTGGCGGCGGCGAATGCCGGCATGACGTCATGAAGTGTCCCATAAAATGACAAAGTAGAGTAGCTAGGACATTGTAGGACATAGCATAACCGGTCAAAATATAAACGTAATCGTTCAACTGGCGATAACTGAAAACGACAGATTCCTTACGTTCAGTTCATACAAAAATTATTACTATATATATATATATATGTATATATATATATATATATATATATAGATATATATATATATATATATATATATATATATATATATATATATATATATATATATATTTTTTTTTTTTTTATATTTTTTTTTTTTTTTTTTTTGTCACAGGAATACAATGATAACATTACCTTAATCAGACTGGGTAGATTCGCCAGTAACACCTCATGCGATACACTGTAGTAGCCATTACTTAACGTTCTTTGCAGCGTGCCTTCTGCCCCTAGCTGCAACCCCTTTCGTTCATTTTACTGTACCTCCATTCATATTCTCTTTCTTCCCAACTTGCTTTTGACCCGCCTCCCCGAATCAATGATTCATAGTGCAACTGCTTTGAGGTTTTCCTCCTGTTACACCTTTCAAACCTTTTACCTACAATTTCCGTATCAGCGCTGAATGACCTCATAGGTCCCAGCGATTGGCCTTTGGCCTAAATTCTATATTCAATTCTATTAAAATCTTGAAGCCAAACGACTGACTACAAGATATCTAGGCTGCTTCTACACCGAGCGAATCGAATCGATTCAATTCACGAAGAATCAACGCGATTCATGATTCGTCTTGATTCGCCACACTCATTTCCGTAAACGGTTACGCCGAAATGAGTGTGGCGATTCAAGACGAATAATGAATCATGTTGATTCTTCGGGAATTGAATCGATTCTATTTTTACTCTTAATTTCCTTCACAAATTCCAGACGCTGGCTGAATCAACTATGGACTCAACTCTACGCGATATCGGCGAGTGAAATTCTTGGCTAAAACCTATATATATATATATATATATATATATTATATATATATATATATATATATATTATATATATATATATATAAATAATATATATATATATATATATATATATATATATATATATATATATATATATATATATATATATATATATATATATATATATATATAGAGAGAGAGAGAGAGAGAGAGAGAGAGAGAGACAGAGAGACAGAGACAGAGACAGAGATAAACTGAAGCCCTGGTTATTATGTATGTTGTATGTATATATATATACATATATATATATATATATATATATATATATATATATATACATATATATATATATATATATATATATATATAAATAGTAACGACTGTATTGATAGTGAAAGATGGACCTAATTTTCATAGCCTCTAGATATATATCTCTTTGATGAATCATTATAATAAGTATATGATTCTCTCTCTCTCTCTCTCTCTCTTGACACACACACACTACAAAATGAAGCCAAAACCTAAAGTACCCATAGGGAGGCATACATAGGTAATGACATCTCTTTACAGCGAACAGATTGACGGCGGTAACAACAAACATGACGAAAAAAGTCAACATGATAACATTCAGACACGAGAGCAGAGCAGCAGCAGCAGCAGCTGAAGCAGCTGCAGGGTTTTTTTCCCCCCCCTAAAAAGAGCGCGATAGCAAGCAAGCAGCAGTTAGGCAACTTGAACGGACCTAATTTTGCAGTCACTCTCCGACTGGCCCCCCACAAGCCTTATAACAACAATGGATTTTTTGCCACCGTTTTAAAGCGAATGCGAAGAGCAATGGAGCTACTACGAAAAAAACTGGTAAGGGCGGAGGACAACAAGCACCGCTGCTCGGTAGGTACTTGGAAAGGTATCATTAGGTGAGGAAAGGTGAGGCCCCCGGCCCTGGGGGTGGACGGAAGGGTCAAGACACACACCGCTGCTCGATACTACTTGGAATGGTATCATTAACGGTCAGGAAGGAATATGACCCCTGGGGAGGGAGGGGGAGTAGCCACAAGAGACGATGGAAAGGAAAGAACACCAAGGAACACTTTATTATAATAAGCAGGTCTATACTGAAGATTCCAATTTATTTGTATTTCTAAACGTTAATAAGAAATTGGTCGGGTGCTGGGGGTGGTAGCCCCAAGAGACGAGGCGAAGAACGTATGGACATTTTAATTATAAGCATGTCAATACATTGAGAATCCAATTTATTTATTTTTAAAAACGTTAATAAAAATAAGACGTATATACTGCTACCGAACATATTAGGATACCTGTCTTAAAAGCAAAAATTATGGGTATAATGGTCATAAAAACAAAAAAAAAAAAAAAACAGAAAAAAAAATAAAACAAGTCCAAAACACAAAAAAAAAAAAAAAAAAAAAGAAAAAAAAAAGAAAAAAACCAAAACAAAAAAAAAAAAAAAAGCTCCTAATTTCCGATTTTAGGAAATTAATAATTCGTTCGAAGGACATGTTCCCTCTCTCTCTCTTCTCTCTCTCTCCTCTCTCTCTCTCTCTCTCTCAGGGCCCATAGCCACTTGCCAAGGACACGCAGGAAACCTTACGTGAAATTAAAATAAAACAACAGAGAACTTGGTCTGGAACTTCAAGTTTCCTTAGCAAAAATACGAAAAGCTTAACAGTGGCGTGGGTAGGCAGGGGGTGGGGTTGGGGTGGGTGGGGGTAGGGTCTGATATACGCCGGGTAATGAGTCACAATGGGCGACTGCAGAATTTGAGGAGTGGACAGGAAAACATCATCATTACCTCTATCAATGCTTTTCGAAGTCGATTACTTTTTGGTTTGAGTAAATCGTTAGCATCCTTTGCCATATATATCTGTAGGATGATGACACTGAATAAATACTCTTTATTCCTAACCCTTAATTGCTCAAGCCGGTACCCAATCCCTGACCAAGAGACGAGTGAATACAAGGGTGATGGTTTAGCCTTAAAATCTTTTAAAAATTAAAAAAGTGAAAAAAATAAAAAGTGCGTTTATCAAACTTGCAGCCAACCATAGCGGTTGGTGCAAGCGGCAGTGAATTTTAAATTGGATTTTCAAAACAATTCCGCGGAAGTTATTCCTCGGTATGTTAAACAGGTTTCGAAAGTATCGATTCCTCGAACGAGGTTCAATCATCCGCAAAAGCCTAGGCGTTGGTGGAACTCACTGACAGTTGGGCCACCCAATCCAAGTAATGAACCAAACCCTAAGTGTTGGTGTTACTGAAGAAAGGGTTATTCGCCTGTCCTCAGAGGACGATGGTAACCCATTTACATTGGATATGCGCTGAGACACGAAAATATTTACTTTGGCAAAAACGAGACATTATATATATAATAATTATCATTATTATATATATTATTATATCTAATATTATATAATATATATATCTTAATATAATATATACACGACACACACAAATACAACACATGTACGTTTATAGTACATATACGTACATATACACATTGCGTATACACATTATAAGTTATGTCTATATGTATTGTTTTTAAAGGATATTAAAGATGGTCTAAACAAACCACCTATCAAGAAACTTTTAAGGAAAAAATTTATTCATCCTAAAAAAAATGATGTGACCCCGCCCCCCCCAAAAAGACGATGACAAATGACCAAAAAAGAAAGAAACCGCAAAATTTTTTAAACCCAAACTATTCAAGAGCTTTCAATTCTTTATCGACCTTTATGGATCAGGGAAGGGAGAGATGGAGGAGGGAGGGGAGGAGGAGGAAGGAATAGGGGAGGTAGGAGGAGGAGGAGGAGTTTGTGCTGACAGATCACGTGGGTCGACCACGGCAACTTTGTAAGGAGAATCCTGCCAAACTGGCGAGTCAAGAGTTGTGAAAATCCAAACTTTTTCTCTTCTTTCTTTCTCCACCCTCTTTTCTTTTCAATTCCGTCCTTCTCTCTCTCTCTCTCATCTCTCTCTCTCTCTCATCTCTCCTCTCTGTCTCTCTTCCTCTCTCTCCTCCAGTCCTGGATCGTAAGTTATATTTAATCCAATGCTTGCGATCGAAATATTCCTCCATTGATTGCCCCCTCAGATCTCCTCTCCTCTCTTCTTCTGTCGTCATCTCTCCTTCTCTCTCTCGCTCTCGTAATGCTGATTGTCTAAAATCAATTTACCCAATAACCATCCAACACTGCATTTATTTCCTGTTCCCCCTTCGTATGTCCTCTTATTTCAACCATTTGCCATTTACGCTATCGTTTTCTCTCCTTGGCTCCTTTGCTTACACCTCAGCTCCATATGCTTGAATCTCTCTCCTCTTCTCTCTCAAAATCGTCGTCTTCTCATCTCTCCTCTCTCTCTCTACTCTACTCTTCATCCTGAAGCAATTGATTGTTTGTTCCTGTCCACTTAGCAATCTGATTTCCTTAAATGAGTTTTGAGTTAACGCGCTTTCTTTTTCTAAATTAATCTCTCTCTCTTTCTCTCTCTCTCTCTCTCTCTCTCCTCTCTCTCCCCTCTCTCTTCCTCTCTGGCCATTTTTCCTTATCAACCAAGATTTTTAATACCTCTGATTTCTTCAAAGAATTCATCCATTATCTCATTTTTCTTTTCCTTCTGTAGCTATTAATGTTTTCCTTCCAAATATCCTTTTTTTGTAAATTTTTTATCTCCCACGATCTATCCACACCATCTTTCTCTCGAACTATTATCGTTTCCACCGTAAAACATTTATCAATGATTTATTGCTCTTTTAATATCTCTCTCTCAGCCAATATCGTTCCGCTCCATAAGCCTTTATTTCTAGTCTCTCCTCTTCTCTCTGTCCTCGTCTCTCCTCTCTTCTACTCTCTCTCAAGCCACTCTTTTCCGCATAAAAAATTTTATCCTGATCTCTCTCTCTCTCTTCAGGCTACTCTTTTCCTTTAAAAATTTATTCGAACTAAACAACAACTTGCTCTCTCTTCTCTCTATCTCGTCATCTCCTCCTCTCTTCTTTTCTCTCTTCTCTCCTCTCTCTCTCATCTCTCAAGCCCACTTCTCAAGCCCTATTCTCCTTTACAAATTTATTCTGAACACTCACTTTCACAACGTCCCCCCTCTGCTCCTCTCTCTCTCCCTCTCCTCTCTCTCTCCTCTCTCTCTCCACTCTCTTCTCTCTCCTCTCTCTCAAGCTACTCTTACCACGCCTAAAAACTTCTCCATGAACAAACACGCTTTTAACACCTCTCTATACTCTCTCTAAAAATTTAATCCTGAACACTCGAATTCTCTCTCTCTTCTCTCTCTCTCATCAGTCTCTCTTCTCTCTCTGTCTCTCTCTCTCTCTTCCAAATATTGCTTGCCATTTTTTGACCCAGGGAATAGAATGGAATCATAAATTTTGACCAACCGATGGCTTTCGTGAATGTTAGGGCAAAAGCGATTTCTCCAAGCTGGTAGCCCATCCAAGGACGGAGGGCGGATTGAGGGGGTGGCGGGGGAGGTCTTGCAGGTTTTGGGTTTGGGACTGGGGTTGGGTGGGAGATGGTTCCTCATGGTAAGGGTTCCTGAAGGGACGGCGCCCCCGCCCCCCACCTTCCAACATCATTCATATTTTCTAAAAGCAACGGAACATTTTGGTAAATAAAAAACTAAATGCTCGTAATAACCCGTATTCCCGTGCTTTAGTTCGCGTGAAAAAGTGTATATATATATATATATATACTATATAATATATAATATATAATATATGATAATATTATATAATATATATATATATATATATAGAGAGAGAGGAGAGAGAGAGTAGAGAGTGAGAGAGAGATATAACTGGAGGATGGTATCACTTTTTTATCTGAGGGATTGTCATTATAAAAACCTTTTT
>NC_087218.1:10631074-10641074 GCF_015104395.2 Macrobrachium nipponense
GCAGTTAAGTGAAAAAATAAGTGGTTAAAGCTATTCTGTGACTGACCGTGTATATGTAAGTATATGGCTGGTGTCTCCTTCCCAAAAACCAGCCAGTCCTTCTAAGCATGCAAAAGACCACAGAGGCTCGAGAAACCAGCAAAGTATATCGTTGTTACGTGATCTCATGAAAGAGTAACGAACGGAATCGAACGAGATAAACGAGCGATCCAAAGACACAATACGAGAAAACGAGAAATTCTCAAACGCTCTCAACAAAAGAAGAAACAAGACGGAGGTGAAAAGGGTTGGAGATGGACAAGAAAGAGAACTGATAACAATTGATTACAGAATTTAGGGATAAGGCAGGAGGTAAGAGTAACGTTACATTCCACCTTTGGAGAAACAGACAGACAAGACAAGAAGATAAGAAGGGGAAGTGGAACAAAGAAAACATCGACAGAGAAAGTAGGGAATTAAAGGTAATTGAAATATGTAGAAACGGCGTATGGATTCTAAGTATAGTTTCATCTTAAAATCACAAGACTTTCTACAAAAAATATCCAGAAAATCTTCAATGCGTATTCGATAAGGAATTTTTTGAAATTCCATATATATTTTTTATATATATATATATATATATATATATATATATATATATATATATACAAAGATAGATGGATAGATAGATAGATATAATAAAATGAAAAACTTATTGTAAACTAAGCTTATATTGAACAAAACTGGGGACAGAATCATATGAGAGAGAGAGAGAGAGAGAGAGAGAGAGAGAGAGAGAGAGAGAGAGAGAGAGAGAGAGGAGCTGCATAATGGATGTTTCTCTTCTCGTCTTTCACGCCTCGAGAGAGAGTTGCCAGTGACTCCTTTTTTTTTCCTTCATTAATAAAAGATGAAAGATAAAGAGCGCATTAGGTCATCATTGTCGTCATCATTTGTTTCGCCGAGCTGCTGGAAGGAGCTTTTCAACTGTTAGAACTTTTTACACTAAGGGAAGGGGTGCGTTGTACGTACGGTATGGGATCTGCTCGAATGAGACACACTCACAATGTATGTATATGTATGTATTATAGTATATATATATATATATATATATATATATATATATATATATATTATATATATATATATATATATATATATATATATATATATATATATATAATCAAGTAGTGAATTCATACTTGATAAAGGTGGGAGTCAGTACACCGAAATATGTTATTTAGTTTTAAACCAGAGGTTTTTAATGGGCCTTTTATACTATAGATATATATATATATATATATATATATATATATATATATATATATATATAAATATATATATATACACACACACATACGTACATTGTGTGCACATTGTGTGTGTCTCATTCAAGCAGATCTTACAAACACATTTTTCAGTTCTTCTGTGCTTCACACACACACACACACACACACACACACACAATTATTCAAAAATATATTCACAACATACGCTATTTTTAATGAAAAGAAAAATCGTGGGCATAATAATTCAACAACAATCTCGTAAAATAAATCCGCCAACCCAAAAACTACACGAGGCAGGATTCCGCTAAACTGACATGAATTCATTGTCAAGGGTGTATTATTTTTTTAACCAACATAATATACATCTTTTAAAATGAACAAACAGCAAAGAATCCATGAACTGATACAGATGAATAAAACATACGGCATATATAACGACATACCAAAAGGAAGAGAGAGAGAGAGAGAGAGAGAGAGAGAGGAGAGAGAGAGGAGAGAGAGAGAGAGAGAGAGAGAGAAGAGAGAGAGAGCTTTCCTTTCAACCCGGGGCGGTGCGTTTCCTATGGGAGAAAAACACGGCGTTCCAAATCTTATCGGGATTTCTATGGCAGATGGGAAAGGATAGCGCCCTTGGAGGTAAATGGATGGATGGGGCTCTGAGAGAAGAAGGATGTACCCTATGGGGGGGGGGGGGGCCGGGGGGGGGGGGGGGGACCACACAGTCCCCATGTTGGGGAGTAGATGGGGACACGGGAAGTGCCTTTGGAGGAGTGCATATGAAACCCTTTGCGGGGGAAGGGGTTCTCCCTTTGGAGTGAAAAGGATGGATCTTTGGAGTGAAAAAGATTCTCCCTTTGGAGTGAAAGGGATGGATGTTTGGAGTGAAAAGGATGGATCCTGGTAGGGAATGAGTGGTCCCACTTTGGAGTTGAATGATTGCGCCTTTCAGAATTTTGATGAATCCTTTTCACTCCAAATGGAGAATCCTTTTCACTCCAAAGATGCATCCTTTTCACTCCAAAGGGAGAATCCTTTTCACTCCAAAGATGCATCCTTTTCACTCCAAACCTGGAGTCCATCCTTTTTCCACTCCAAAGATCCTCCTTTTCACTCCAAAGGGAGGATCCTTTTCACTCTCAGGTTTCATCCTGGAGAGAAGAACAACAAGAAGCACAAGAAGAAAAACAACAAAGTACTTCGTAGGTTTACTCTCCGAGCAAACGAAAAATATAAAACAGTCTTGGTTGAGGATAGCATGAAGCATTACCATCTGATGATGTATCCTTATGGGTCCTCTGAATGAGTCCCCTAAAAGGAGGACCTCAGGTAGTCTCATTAGGAGTTAGGACGTAACCTAATTACTTTCGCCTGTAGACGGTAATTGCGTTAGCCTGTACCTGCATAGGACAAGCGAGGCTCAGCTTTTATGCTGGAAAAATAGATCTAACTTTATAGTGGGAGAGAAAAAAGTCGAGTACAGCGTCTTCTCATTTGGCGACATTCGAGTATGGAAAATAAGCTTTCTAGAGAAAGATAGTCATTGTTGAGCAATATAATAATAATAATAATTACAATAATAATATAGACGAAACTACTCCACAATATCGTAACATATTGGTGATCGTTATATTTTATTACATGAAAACAACAGGCAACTTTATTTCTCCTATAACGACAACGAAAAGCTTCATCAAAGTAATGCCGCTAACGGTTTTATACACACACACACACACACACACACACACACACACACACACACACATATATATAAATATATATATATATATATATATATATATATATATATATATATATATATATACACGTACACATATATATGCGTGAGCGTATAAAAGTTTACGCGCAGGCACGAACACGGTACACACACACACACACGCCCGTATATATGAATACGCTGCGTGTGATCTACTAAGAGAGACTCACTAATTAGAATACGGTCACCCTGGGAGGGAGGGGGAGGAAGAGGGGAACAATGAGGGTCTGTCTAACATCATCGACCTGGTTGAGCAGCCTTACGTAGGTCTCGCTGGCTCTTCGTAAGGCTGCTGCCATCATATCATGTAACGCAGCGCTTGCTTGCTTGCTTGCGCGTTTTTTGTTTTTTTTTTCAAAGACTGCCATACAAATTCAATGGAAAAGTGAAGCTTAGCTATAAAACGTCACAGATTTTCTTTTTCTTTTAGATCAGTGAACCCATTATTATTATTATTATTATTATTATTATTATTATTATTATTATTATTATTATTATTGCAGAAACAAATCCACAGTTATATAATGTACATATATCTAAATGTAAAACTTTAAGGATAACTTTCGGGAATCTGTTCGGTTCCCCTTATCAATCTCTTTTTAAATTTAAATATATGTACATTTACCCAAACTGTGAATTTGTTTCTCCATTTGAAGACTCGTGCTACTATGAGGATTATTATTATTATTATTATTATTATTATTATTATTATTATTATTATTATTATTATTATTATTATTATTATTTTATTGTATTTTATGTAATGGCAATTTCGGCTGTGTTTATTTTGTAAAGAGGTTCTCTATTCTTCTTATAACTGGTTCTTCTCCTGTACTCAAATTGGTTATTAAAACGCCAAATGGGGGATTCGTGTCAAAAGCGTGGTCTTTGTCAAATTAATTCAATTCGACAAATACAAAACGTTTTTGACATGAATCCCCCATTTGGCGTTTTTAATAGCCAATTTGAGTACAGGAGAAAAGCCAGTAATAAGAAGAATAAGGAAAATTCTGTACAAAATAAACGCAGCTGAAATAGCCATTAATTCAATAAAACCTGTATTAATGAAGGTCTTCCTCCAGCATATTATTATTAAATTATTATTATTAATAAGTTTATATTTCGTTACACAAAACCTATTCACATGGAACAACCACACCAAAGAGCCGATGACTAGACATTCAAGCTTCCAAAAGAATGTTGGTTTCAACCTCCCACCGCAGCCACCCCCCACACGCAGCAATAACTGATGATGATAGAGAGCCCATGATTTTTCATAGACCTAGCCGAGGCGCGAACCCGCCAACAGCTAAGCAGCATGGCACGACACTAGCCACTATTCATATTTTTTTGGCCCCCTTGTGTGTTTGTCCATTAATCTGACATCTACTGTATCTGAAACCTTGGCCGAGACATGAAGATGGCGCCGTTTTTTTGTCATTTATTTCTCGTGGACCTTTGTACTCAATCCACCACTGTGCATGGGATAGATCCCCGAAACCTCATTGCCAAGTTTATTTATTTATTTATTTATTTTTTACAAGATTATGTTCGTATCTTTAGCCGTTTTCGAATTTTTTTAATGGGAACTGTTATAGAGGACCGCGGTAGTTTTTTTTTTTTTTTTTTGTTTTTTTTTTTTTTTTTTTTTTTTTTTGTACTGTCGACGCCCTACAATATGGGGACTCATTTTGGCTTTTTCAGGCTTGGAGCCGGGCCAGAAATTTAAATCAGTTGCCATGGCTGGACGAAGGCACCATATACTCTCATTCCTTACATTTTAAAATTCTTTAACGAATCCCCAGAATTCGAGAAAAAAAATTGTTCGAAAATGTAAAAAAAAAAAATAAAACTTCGTTTATTCAATTAATGATGTGCTCGAGTTCAATACTACGCACATGTTATTCAGATGGTATTCGCATAACTTCATTATTAAATACGCTATCATACTGATTGCCTCCCACAAGTCACTTCAGACATAAGATGACTCAAGATATATGTATATATACATATATATATATTATATATATATATATATATATATATATATATATATACTATACTATACTATATATATAATATATATATATATATATATATATATATATAATATATATATATATATATATATATATATATATGTATGTATGTATATGTATATCCCCAGACATGTTAAAGGATGACTACTTTAAACTTGACAACTTATTCTCTATCGATTTCTTTATGGAGGCAAGATATTTCATAGGTTGATTTTCAAAAAAGCCCATTTTGTCAATTTAATATCCTTGCTACTATACGAATTGAACTGAATTGAATATAAAATTTAAGCCAAAGGCGAAGCAACGGAAATTGAGAGGAAAAGGTTTGAAAGGTGTAACAGGAGGAAAACCTCAAAGCAGTTGCACTGTGAAACATTTATGAGGAGAGGGTGGAAAATAAGATAGAGGAGAGAGAATATGAAAGGAGGTACAGTAAAAAGAACGAAAAAGGGGGTTGCAACTAGGGTGTCAAAGGTATGCTGCAATGAACCTTAAATAATAATGCCTGACGGCGCTACCAGCCTAAGGGGTCTTGCAAGTATACTTGCAGGCCCTATCATGGGCATTAACGGGATTGTGATAAAGGCAGCACTTATTTGCATATATATTACACGAACGCACTTTTCCAAATCTTCATTATGAGGTAGGGTAGTCTTAGTACGGTATCTAATTATTAACCAATCACTATAAACGAAGTTAAAAGGCCAGTCTTCACTATTCCAATTAAGCCGTTACTCTTTCTAATGACCTATATCACATATATGAAAGCATATGACTCTCTCTCTCTCTCTCTCTCTCTCTCTCTCTCTCTCTCTCTCTCTCTCTCTCTCTCTCTCATGAAAAGAATAACCTACCAAGGGCTTAATGGGATTCCGGTGAAAGCATCAAGAGCAATGAAGGGATGCAATATCCAAGGAACTAGGCTTATCCCATGATACATATATTTTTCTAATATTAATTTTTCATTTTCTTTACTTCAGTAACTTTTGACATCTTATTTCTCTGACTCTATATTCCATAAAGTAAGCCTCGCCTACCTTTACTTTTTCCTACAGACGTTCGTGATGAACGTGCACGTTCGTTATCTTGTTATATATAAAAATAATAATAATAATAATAATAATAATAATAATAATAATAATAATAATAATAATAATAATAATAATAATAATAATAATAATAATAAATCCTCATGGTAGCACGAGTCTTCAAATGGAGAAACAAATCCACAGTTATGTAAATGTACATATATTTAAATTTAAACACAGCAAGGATAGCTTTCGGGAATCTGTTCGGTTCCCCCTTGAACAGATTCCCGAAAGCTATCTTTGGTGTTTTTAAATTTAAATATATGTACATTTACATAACTGTGGATTTGTTTCTCCAATATAGGCATTTATAATCTTATGAGCTGTGACGTCTTATCCCCCATGAAGTGGTTGAAGATTATGGCTTCAAATCTATCGTTTTTAACGACATGCCAATATCCATGAAGTACAAATGCAAAAGACCAACTTGTAAAGTAAGTCTCCCAGGAATAAAAATCTAAGACAAAGTACGGAGACCGGTCGGTAAAAAAAAAGAAAAAAGATACATGTACTCATACACAATACAGAAAAAAACAAGCGAAAATCACTGGGGTAACGGTAACTACAGTAACTACAGACGAGCGATAAAAATATGGAATTTGGAAAGTTTGATTTCCGAACTATCTCTCCCCTGGAGCGTATAGAGCACATCGCCAACAACGAACGACCCACCGCCATAAACGAAGAAAACGCCGCCTGGCTTGAGTTGACATTTCGGGAAAGTTGACGGCAAAAAATGAACCAGTGCAGGGGGCGTAACAGAGCGCGACTGACGAGGAGGTCGCCCTAAACTCTGAGTGATTGTCACTCACTCTGTGGACTCTCCTCCGGGACCCATTGTCACTCAACGGCACCGATACCAAACTTCCAAAGAGGATGATTCCCAGTGTCTAGGAATGACACTGAACTGCCAGCATTGTAAAAGATTGATTTATAGGTTTAGGTATAATGCCAAGCACTGGGGCAACTAAGGCCATTCAGCAATGAAACGGAAATTGACAGGAAAAAGATTTGAAAGGTGTAACAGGAGGAAAGCCTCGCAGATGCACTATGAATCAATAAAGGGTGGAAAGTAAGATGGAAGAAAGGGAATGTAAAAGGAGGTACAGTAAAAAGGAATGAAGGTAGTTGCAGCTAGGGGACGAAGGGACGCTGCAATGAACCTTAAGTAATGCCTACAGTGCACCGCACGAGGTGCATTGACGGCAATACTTCCCCAACCCCTTACGGGGGCACTGTACAAGAGCGAAAGAAGGATAAGAGATACTGACTGACTACTCATTTGTAGTTACTCTAGTAGAAACTTGCAACCAGCCTTAGGAAGGCAACGAGTCACCAGTGCTGTTCAACTTCACCGCCGTTATAGCCAACATGTTTCTACCTCACATTCGCTCGTGGTCACCCATCTAAGTACTGAACAAACGCCAACGTTGTTTAACTTGACTGACTGAGAGGCCCGCGGCGTATGGCAACTTTGTTAAGTCGGCAGATTTCGAACTAATTGTAAGCACTTGTCTCAAGCACTATAAACCCTTCAGTCTCGTTGAGTTTCAATAAATTTAGATTTGTTTATAATAAGGGCTAAATAAATGTACCCTAAGGGCTAATAAAAAAATACCCTTTGGGCTAATAAAAAAAAGTACCCTACGGTCTAATGAAAGTACCCTAAGGGCTAATAAAAGTACCTTAAGGGCTAATAAAAGTACCCTAGGGGCCAATAAAAAAAGTACACTAAGGGCTAATAAAAAAGTACCCTAAGAGCTAATAAAAGTACCTTAAGGGCTAATAAAAGTACCTTAAGGACTAATAGAAGTACCCTAAGGTCTAATAAAAAGTATACTAAGGGCTAATAAAAAAAGTACCCTAAGAGCTAATAAAAAAAAAGTACCCTAAGGGCTAATAAAAGTACCATAAGAGCTAATAAAAAAAAGTACCCTACGGGCTAATAAAAGTACCCTAAGGGCTAATAATAAAAGTACCCTACGGGCTAATAAAAGTACCCTAAGGGCTAATAATAGTACCTTAAGGGCTAATAAAAGTACCTAAGAGTTAATAAAAAAAGTATACTAAGGGCTAATAAAAGTACCCTAAGGGCCTAATAAAAAAGAAGTACACTAAGAGCTAATAAAAGTACACTTAGGGCTAATAAAAGTACACTTAGGGCAAATAAAAGTACACTTAGGGCTAATAAAAGTACCTAAGGGCAAATAAAAGTACCCTAAGGTAATAATAAAAGTACCTTAAGGGCTAATAGAAGTACCCTAAGTTCTAATAAAAGTACCTTAAGGGCTAATGAAAGTACCCTCAAGGCCTAATAAAAAAAGTGTCCTAAGGGCTAATAAAAAAGTACCCTAAGAGCTAATAAAAAAGTACCCTAAGAGCTAATAAAAAGTACACAAAAGACTAATAAAAAGTACCCTAAGGGCCAATAAAAAGTACCCTAAGGGCTAATAAAAATTACCCTAAGGGCAATAAAAAGTCACAAGTCACTAAGGGCTAATAAAAAAAGTTCCCTAATAGCTAATAAAAAAGTACCTTAAGGCTAATAAAAAGTACCCTAAGGGCTACTAAAAAGTAACCTAAGAGCTAATAAAAGAGTACCCTAAGAGCTAATAAAAGTACCCTAAGGATTAATAAAAAGTACCCTAAATGCTAATAAAAAAAAGTACCCTAAGGGCTTATAAAAAAATTACCCTAAGAGCTAATAAAAAGTACACTAAGGACTAATAAAAGTACCCTAATGGCTAATTAAAAAGTACCCTAAGAGCTAATAAAAGTATCCCAAGGGCTAATAAAAAAAGTACCCTAAGAGCTAATAAAAGTACCCTAAGGTCTAATAAAAAGTACACTAAGGACTAATAAAATTACCCTAATGGCTAATAAAAGTACCCTAAGGTCTAATAAAAGTACCCTAAGGGCTAATAAAAATACCCTAAGGGCTAATAAAAGTACCCCTATGCCCGCCTCTTTTATCCAGGCCTAAGACCGACCAGAACTTAAGAAACCTCACGACAGAATCTTGTCCGCAATAGCACTGCCCAAAAGAGCGACGCCCAAAAAAAACATAAATAAAAAATAATAAAAAAAACAAGTCAGAAATGAGAAACCGACAGACAAACGGCTGATACAGAAGGCAGACAATTACCATCTTTTTCTCTTCCGCTCTTTATCGCGGTTATTGTCTCAAAAACGGCGAGGGAACGAATACAATAATGTCGGCAATTATGTTCTGGGTATTTTTCCTAACTCCTTTTCTTTTCACGAGCGATTGTTCTCCCTTTTATATCCTTTCATGACTCACCCTGTTGCACTCACGGTCTTTATGAGGAAATACAAAAAAAAATAAAAAAAAAATAAAAAATAAAAAATAGCTTTTGTTTGATTGTGTGTGTGTGCTTTTGGTTATTTCTTTTGTCATTTGTCAATATTCCATAAGGGCTAAATTTAATACGGCCTTACGGGACGGGACGGGGATTTCGGGGCGGGGAAGGGGGCCCTTTGCATTTCTAGTTGCAACAGGAACAGTGTATTGTGAAATCACTTTTAGAAAAATACAGACGCATTCTAGGACATACATGCACTCATATGAGATATATATATATATATATATATATATATATATATATATATATATATGTAAATATATATATATATATATATATATATATATATATATATATATCATATGTATATACATGTATGTATAGATGTATGTATGTATAATAACCTGACAACATACTGTTATTCCCACGTTTCCATTGACGATATATAGACAGGTTGAAGGACGAGATAAACAGGAAATAAAACAACTGTACTACAAGAGGAATTATG
>NC_087218.1:10647500-10657500 GCF_015104395.2 Macrobrachium nipponense
CAATCCGAAATTGTTTGTTAATTTTTGGTATAAATTTAAGTTGCCTTTGATAAATTTCTGCTTGTAATACTATTAAAACAGTAAGATGGTTATTTTCTAAAAAAATAAAATAAAACTGAAGTTCCAACTGCACGACATCATCAGGGGGGCGTGGCGTTTGTTTTGCAACGCCGGCTTCGCTGATTGGCTGTAATCAGTCGTCAAGCGATCCCTTTCTACCGAACGGTTGTTGTCAGCGAGTGAAACGCCGCCGTATCACATTAGGTGTAGTCTTCAATGATCCGTTTACACTCTACTGGCGGCACACAGATTTCTCCTCTCGATGTGGTTATACGTTGTAAAACACTGAATGCTTCATTCCATGGTCGTGTGATCAAGGCACCTCTATCTATGGAGTTTCTCTTCTGATAAATAAGGTTTAACAGTCTTCAAGATAAGTAATATGGAAGCGTATGTGGTTATCTTACCAATTACATCTAAAGATGTATTAGTAATCGCATACCCATTCATGTTGAGATGGGGGGGAGGAGGTTTAATGCTGAATGTGTAATGTGTATGTGTGTGTGTGTGTGTGTGTAAAGAAATCCAAGTACTCATACACATTCATGTTGGGGGAAAGGTTTTTTTTTTTATTAAAGAAAATATATACAACGTCTTACATTTTTAATAGTATTACAAGCAGAATTTTATCGAAGTCAACTTAAATTTACCAAAAATTAACAAATATAATTCTATCCTACCTTTCGGGTTGACATTTAAATATTTTTAGCGTGGAGATTTTATAAATAATCTATGTATTTCAATGTTATTATTTTTCTGTTCTCACTCTCATATATATATATATATATATATATATATAATATATATATATACATATATATAATATATATAGAGAGAGAGAGAGAGAGAGAGAGAGAGAGAGAGAGAGAGAGAGAGAGAGAGAGGATATATATAAAAATATATATATATATATATATATATATTATATATATATATATATATATATCCAGTATGTCATATATATATATATATATATATATATATATATATATATATATATATATATATATATGTGTGTGTGTGTGTGTGTGTGTGTGTGTGTGTGTATACGGATGATCGTCAACATCATCGCCTCCAACATATAACTTTAGCCTCTGAGAAAGTCCGCCACTCAAGACTTCCTTCGCGCTGTTTCTTCCACAAATTCCCCTCGTCTCCCTCCCTTCGTTCTCCTCCAAGTTGGTCGGGTCTCCTAACTCTCCTAGTCCCTCAGGGACCCAGGTGACGATATCACGTACGACTGTTGCCCCAGGGGCGGTTGTGCAAAAGGATATATGTCAAAGCAATCTCCACCTCCATTTCATAATTATCTCATCTGTATACAGAACATCCTCCGGAACTTCCGTAATTTCCATCATGGTATTGTCGCTCCTAATTATAGAGCTATATGACTCCTGATGTTCATTTATATATATATATATATATATATATATATATATATATATATATATATATATATATTATATATATATATATATATGAAATTGTAATAGCCACAATGCCCTCTTGCATTCTCAAATTCTTTGCTCTTTTTTTGGATACGCTTGTCACTACAAAGCCTAGAGCTCCAATTTCAAAGAAATTTTAAAAAATCATGATGCCCGGTAGCGGAAAGCGAACCCACGTAATATATACATATGTATGTACAATGTACATTTATATATGAACATATCAATCTTTCTTAGAAAGACTGGACGGACATGGAAGATGGCACATGCATTGTTCCCTGTGCAATAAATTGATGGCTAAAGACAAGACCGCCTCTGATAGCAAGAAGACCTGCTGACAGCCACCGTTACAGTTGGGACAAAGAAGAAGAGAAGTCTCTGAAGAGAAGGTCCAAAGAATGAGACTCATTTCTATGGGTATTTGACTGCATTTGTTACGGGGTACGATGGAACGTGTTTGGAAAACTAGGTCACAGAACGGAAGACGTTCTGAGGGACACGGAGTGAGAACAACGTTTAAGAATACGGCAAAAGTTGAACGTACTGTTCCTCTTATTCATAGGCGAATTATATAAATACAACCGATGTACTTCCATCGTTTTAAGAAAGATCCATCACTTCAAGTCCACTCATTCCGTCATTAATCATTCTGAGAAATAACCCAGGCATTCCATCGCTTCCAGAAAAGACCCGGGCATCCCATCACTTCCAAAAAAGACCCGGGCATCCCGTCACTTCCTAAAAAGACTTGGGGCATTCCATCACTTCCAGAAAAGACCCGGGCATCCTGTCACTTCCTAAAAAGACTCGGGGCATTCCATCACTTCCAGAAAAGACCCGGGGCATTCCATCACTTCCAGAAAAGACCCGGGCATTCCATCACTTCCAGAAAAAGACCCGGGCATTACATCACTTCCAGAAAAGTACCCGGTCATCCATAACTTCCAGAAAAGACCCGGGCATCCCATCGCTTCCAGAAAAGACCCGGGACATCCCATCGCTTCCAGAAAAGACCCGGGGCATTCCATCACTTCCAGAAAAGACCCGGGCATCCCGTCACTTCCTAAAAAGACTCGGGGCATTCCATCACTTCCAGAAAAGACCCGGGCATTCCATCGCTTCCTAAAAAGACCCGGGGCATTCCATCACTTCCAGAAAAGACCCGGGCATTCCATCACTTCCAGAAAAGACCCTGGCATTCCATCACTTCCAGAAAAGACCCTGGCATCCCATCACTTCCAGAAAAGACCCTGGCATTCCATCACTTCCAGAGACCCGGCATCCCATCACTTCCAGCAAAAGACCCTGGCATCCCATCACTTCCAGAAAAGACCCTGGGCATCCATCACTTCCAGAAAAGACCTAAAAAGGCATCCCATCACTTCCAGAAAAGACCCGGGCATCCCGTCACTTCCTAAAAAGACTCGCGGCATTCCATCGCTTCCAGAAAAGACCTGGGGCATTCCATCGCTTCCAAAAAAGACCCGGGCATTTCATCACTTCCAGAAAAGACCTGGGCATTCCATCACTTCCAGAAAAGACCCGGGCATCCCATCGCTTCCAGAAAAGACCCGGACATCCCATCGCTTCCAGAAAAGACCGGGCATCCCGTCACTTCCTAAAAAGACCCGGAACATCCCATCGCTTCCAGAAAAGACCCGGGGGATTCCATCACTTCCAGAAAAGACCCAGGCATTCCCATCGCTTCCAGAAAAGGCCCGGGGCATCCCACCACTTCCAGAAAACACCGAGGCATCCCATCCCTTCCAGAAAAGACCCGGGGCATCCTATCACTTCGAGAAAAGACCCGGGGCATTCCGTCACTTCAGAAAAGACCCAGGGCATTCCATCACTTCCAGAAAAGACCTGGGCATTCCATCACTTCGATGGCGTCATCAAATTCATTCGGAAGAAGCAATACGGATCGCCTACAAAGGCGCTATTTCTCCCGATGGGCGAACATCTCTCCACGCTGAAGGCATCTTGCTGGAAAATACTCCTCTGCTCTCAGGGAAAACTAAAGGAAAAAGGAAAGGAAGGAAGGGAAATTGGAGAGTGAACGCTGCTGGGGTGGGGGGGGGTGTTTGAAAGAGTGTTGGGAAAGAAATAAAAATATATATCATCTTCTTTATACAAAAAGCTAGAGAAGAAAGATGGAGGAAAGTTAGGTAAGTAGGTGGGTGAGGAAAATATGTAAATTTCATTTATTATAAAATCTTGAGAAGAAGAAAAAATGAATGAAATTGAGGGGATGATTAGTCGATCATGGCAGAGAAGTTTTTAAACTATTAGAGAAAAAACTAATTAAGAAAATATGCCGGACAAAGTTAAGAAAATAGGTTGGAAAAAAAAATGGAAGACGAGGAGGAGGAGGAGGAGGATGAAAAGGAGGAGGTGTCGGAAGAGTCGTTCGGAAGGGGTAAGGGGGAGGAAGGAGGGTGGGAGGACTCTCTTGACTTACAACACCACAGACCCTCTGCGAGAGAGTAATGAATTCTCGAGAGCAGCTCCTCAACCTTTTTGGTTGGCTAATCCTGCAAAGGATGTAATATGTTTGCCTCTGCCCACGGAGGAACTCTCTCAGTCCTCCGCACCCACGCTGAGACTGCTCGCTGCACGAACACACATACTACACATGGTATGTATTCACCTTTGTCAAAATCCAGGGTAAACTCAATGGTACGCCGTGTTTAGTACTAGCCCCTCGGATTTCAAAGAGGCAGTTTATCATATAAATTGTCGACTACACAATATACAAATGGGTGTAATTAATACTTTGATCACTGAGGGGCTAGTACTAAACCCGGTGTCCTATTGGGCTTCCGCCATGTTTAGTACTAGCGCCTCGGAGGAGGTGGCTACATACGGGGTTATAACCATAGATATAGAGGCTCTCTATATCTATGGTTATTACCCATAGAAACACACACACACACACAGCTATTTGTCCTTCTGCCTCTTCTATGTGCATCGAACACATTGACACATCTCATCCCTCTGTTGGAAGTTGGCTGCACGAACAAACTAACACACTTTTATAGGCACAGTCTCTTTACTAAAATAGCTCCCCATTTCTCTACCTTTTCACATAATCTCTCTGTTTAGATTTCTGCTTTTTGCATAATTCACGACCTTTTTATTTTCATTTTCTTTTTAAGTTTGATTCTTTGAGACTAGCGACTGGCTAGTTCGTTTTACTATTTTTCTCTGCTGGTGACATTCCTGAATTTCAGCTGTGGCACATTCTGATTTTTCCCTGTATCCTTTATCAACCCGCTAACTGTTTCTTTCCATCTACTTATATAATTGTGAATTTTACTTAAATGTAATATTTGACAGAAATTTTCAGACTTTCACCATTACGTAAATGCTCTTCGCCGTTCATTTAATGGCTAGCCTCACCAAGTCTGTGTAACAGGGCTAACATCATCAAACTGGGCTCACATTATCAAACTGAGCTCACATTATCTAAATACTCTGCAATTTCATTGCAAACTGGGTGGGAAACGGCCATCATTCTACATCGTACGAGATACGAATAACGATTTCTCACCAAATATGACGAAGCATCCAAATCAATCAACTTAAACAGCCAGACAGCGATCACAAATATTAGACATGTACAATACATGAAGAATTTGTATAGGAGAGAGAGAGAGAGAGAGAGAGAGAGAGAGAGAGAGAGAGAGAGAGAGAGAGCTCGGGGAAGTATACTTGATATTCAAGATACTCATCAATCCTACCACGAGAGATAAGAAGAGGATCATGATCGATAGATTGCTGCTTCCTTTCATTTCTTCTTCTTCTCTTTCTCTCCATTGCAGTTTTCCTACTCTCCTCGTAATTCATCCATACCAACAAACGTTGATTTATTCGAGAATTTATCAAAATACAAACACAAAAGTTTTAACCATTTTCTTGTCATACCGATGCTCAAATTACGTCACGAGTTTGAACAATTTTTTGGCCAGAGCGATGTTCAAATTATGTCATGAGAGTTTAGACAATCATCCTCCGATGAAAAAATCTTGACCTCCGGCTTAATGCTCCTTCCTCGATATATTTAAATGTTATGTAATCTAACAACAAACTTTAGCAATCGCTCGCAGCTTCCAAAGGCTCAAATCCCGGCCCGGAAGCTAACGGAGTATAAGTGCATGCGTCTAGCTTAGATTTTTCTTTTTAATAACGACTACCGTGTGTCAGTCCACAAAATCTTTTAGCAGGCTGCCTTTAAGGCGTGAATCAATTTATCTCCGTTTCCCTCACCTCCTTCCTCCAGAAACTCCCAAAGTGTACGAATGTTTTTCAAATGCCAAACCAACTAAAAAACCGATTTATTAGTCGACATACGCCGCTCAAAAATTTAGTCTATAAGCC
Source organism: Macrobrachium nipponense (assembly GCF_015104395.2). NCBI lineage: Eukaryota > Metazoa > Arthropoda > Malacostraca > Decapoda > Palaemonidae > Macrobrachium > Macrobrachium nipponense. The sequence continues at coordinate 10,653,389 of NC_087218.1, forward strand.
AAATACCTTTTTCTCATTCATTCGCATTCAACACCCACAATTCGCTCATGTATAGGAGATTTGGTTAATTAAACTATTAGGCACACTTTTATAATAAGCAATGCGTATTGTATGCATGTGTTACTATAAGTATATTCGGAGATATACGGTATAAAAACTCATGAGAATGTTGACATACCGCTATTCAGAATACGGTTGCCTAACTGTTTAATATTCGCGGCTACTCATCAGTATATCATGGGTCCGGCCCAGGTCAGAGAAAGGAATACCAATATGTCCGCGTATCGCTGTATAGGGTTCTTTTCGCTATATACCCAGTCCCTAATTAACCTCTCACTCGATACCCAAGTTAACCTAATAATGCTATGTCAGCATTGTGTTAAAATTCAGCAAATAAACACAAGCTTCTCTACGTAGCATATTCGCCTCACCCCGGCTTCCACATCAGTGAAATTGAACAAAGGCAGGGTTTGGTCGGCACTTGGATGGGTAACCAGCATTCCATTACCGTTTGAGGAGTGAGGGCGGAGGGGCGAATTCAATTAGCAACCTCATACCAAAAATTTGTTGCCTTGAAACTTGCAATAGGCCATGTCCCTGATGTGCGCGACATTGGTCACAATGAGGCCCGAGAAGATACCAGAAAGAGAGAGCGTCTACTCCTCTACGGGTTGCTTCACAAGCAAGAGCCCGTGTTGGTATAAGGCCAGCTTAATAAAAAAAACAACAACATTCTACTCCACCGATGTTATGTGGAGATCCTGAGTTCAGGAGTCCTATTGTTTGTTTTTGCTCCAAAAAGGATATGTTGAGGATGTCTGCTTGTCCCTCTGTGAGTGAGTCTGTATCCGTTTGTCTTATTTTCCCAGCACTCTTCAAGACGTGTGCTTGCATGTGTTTGCTTGGCTGATACTCTCCGCGCCAGTCCCCACGTTTATACCCCTCTCTGTTCTCTGCTTGGACACCTCCATGTCTGCATGCCTGTCCCATTGCGTGAAGATCCCCCATGCTTGCCAGGCGTGCCTGCAGTTTCTGCGTGTCGTTCCTAATGCTCGTCCGCTTGCAACCGTGCATGTCTGAAGTCTCTGTCTGTCTCCTGGCGTGCACCGGACACATTGCAGCACTCGTGCATTTACAGAGATACGAACCAGACGCTGCCTCCCTCCCTCCCTCCCTCAAGAGACACTTCTTCTCAACCACAAGGTTCAAACGGTGGGGCTGATAAACGCCATAACTGTGCTCTCACCGCACATCGCCCACCGCAAAAATGCATTTGGCACTGTCTCTGTGAGGTGTCTGTCTGTGTCTGTGTCTGTGTGTGTGTGTGTGTGTGTGTGTGGGCGGCCGTTGACTTGCTTACCTCTGACCTTAAACGTGTCTTGTTCCTTACATCTTTGAACGAGTCTTGCGCTATTTTGGGCGCTTGTGGTTTGGGCATACCAGAAACATCTATCTCATATGCTTGCAGCGTGCATGGATGTATCTGTACGTGGGTAATAAACACACACAAAGTATATACATATGTAGACATATATGCTGCGTACTATATATATATATATATTATATATATATATATATATATTATATATATATATATATATATATATATATATATATATCATTCAAGCTACAAATCCTTTAATATCTAAATTCACTTTACCTCCCAAAATGATATATTTTTCTTATATGTACCGAAGGGGAATTTTTAAGTTGATAACAATTTCGTCCCCCATGGGATCGAACCACCGTCCCAGGTGGACGGGACGAAATCAGACAGCAGTGACGCTATCCAAATCGGGCAACAGAGACACTATAAGTTCATATCGATTCTGACCCTTACAATCACCCTCGATTCTGGATGCTTCGTAATTAGAATCGATATGAAACCCGTCTACCATTGTTTGGCCAATTCGAGCGTTTGACAGAACGTAGCCTTTTGTTATGAATAATTATCACATCGAACCGTGATCCATTATATATCAATTCAAGCTACAAATGTCCCCTTTATATCTAAAATTCACTTACTCCCAAAATGATATATTTTCATATATGTACCGAAGGGGAATTTTAAGTTTGATAAAACAATTTCGTCCCCCCACCCCCTGGGATCGAACCACCGTCCAGGTGGACGGGGTGGGGACGAATCAGGACAGCCGTGACGCTATCCAATCGCCAACAGAGACGCTATAAGTTCATATCGATTCTGACCTTACAAATCACCCTCGATCTGGATGCTTTCGTATTAGAATCGATATGAAACCCCGTCCTACCATGTTGGCCAATTCGAGCGTTTGACAGAACGTAGCCTTTTGTTATGAATAATTATCACAATAGGTCGAACCGTGATCCATTTATATATCAATTTTCGTCCCCTGATTTTCGTCCCCGTCCACCTGACGGTGTTCGATCCCATGGGGGGACGAAATTGTTATCAACTTTTTTTTTTAAAAATTCCCTTCGGTACATATATGAAAATATATTTCATTGGGAGTAAAGTGAATTTAGATATTAAAGGCATTTGTAGCTTGAATTGATATATAATTGGGATCACGGTTCGATGTGATAAATTTATTCATAACAAAAGGCTACGTTCTGTCAAACGCTCGATTGGCCACATGGTAGACGGGGTTTCATATCGTTCATAATTTACGAAAGCATCCAGATCGAGGGTGATTGTAAGGTCAGAAGTCGATATGAACTTATAGCGTCTCTGTTGGCCCCCCGATTGGATAGCGTCACTGGCTGTCCTGATTTCGTCCCGTCCACCTGGACGGTGGTTCGATCCCATGGGGGAACGAAATTGTTATCAACTTAAAAAATTCCCTTCGGTACATATATGAAAATATATCATTTGGGAGTAAAGTGAATTTAGATATTAAAGACATTTGTAGCTTGATTGATATATAAATGGATCACGGTTCGATGTGATAATTATTCATAACAAAAAGGGCTACGTTCTGTCAAACGCTCAGGGGGGGGGGGGAATTGGCCAACATGGTAGACGGGGTTTCATATCGTTCTAATTACGAAAGCATCCAGATCGAGGGTGATTTTTGTAAGGTCAGAATCGATATGACTTATAGCGTCTCTGTTTGGCCGATTGGATAGCGTCACTGGCTGTCCTGATTTCGTCCCCGTCCACCTTGACGGTGGTTCGATCCCATGGGGGGACGAATTGTTATCAACTTAAAAATTCCCCTTTTCGGTACATATATGAAAAAAAATATATCAATTTGGAGGTAAAGTGAATTTAGATATTAAAGGACATTTGTAGCTTGAATTGATATATAAATGGATCACGGTTCGATGTGATAATTATTCATATATATATATATATATATCTATTTGTGTGTGTGTGTGTGTGTGTGTGTGTAAAAATGTTCAGTTTACAACAGAATTCCATCTAGTAAAAGGAGCCCATAAAAACGCCAAATTATAGAGAGTATAGGTACTATATTTCAGAGACTGCTGTCTCTCTCTTCCAAACGTATTAGTATCAACACCAAAATGTCAAATCCCAAGAACTTTATAATGTAAGAGTTGTTCCAGCTTTCACTTTCTCCCACGTGTTCCCAAGAAGAACACTTGACGTTAACAGTAACCATGAAGCTACGACCTCGAAACTTGATGAAAAAAACCAAGCCACGATTTGGTGTCGTATAATCTATTAACCGAGGTTATCGATTACTGCGGAGAGAGAGAGAGAGAGAGAGAGAGAGAGAGAGAGAGAGAGAGAGAGAGAGAGAGAGAGAGAGAGAGAGACTACTTATAATTCAATGAAATGAAACAACAAGTATATATAACTTACGTTTTGTCGTCATCTCCATCCTCGTTGCTTGTGAGAAAGAGAAATAGTGTTACTTGACGAACAGGGGACGTTTTTATACATAGTTAAAATGACAATATAAGTAAGATACTTACAAGGACTTTTACAAGAATCACTGGCCATGATATATCTATTTATACAGTATATTTATATCAAACTATATAAATGTAAACATATATATATATATATATATATATAGATATATATATATATATATATATATATATATATATATATATATAAGCAATTATATAAATTTATTTATAAAAACTTGAATAACTGCAGG
>NC_087218.1:10667500-10710000 GCF_015104395.2 Macrobrachium nipponense
TCTCAGCTTCGCAACCAAGTAACCGCTGCTGGGGAAGATTTTTGAAGCCTGTTGACTGACTAAACGTTATTGACAAATCTGAAGCCACCGCCGTGTCAAACAAGTAAAACCAACGTTTGTGAAAACTCTGAAACTACCTTTACTAGGTAACGAAATATTATCGTCAAATTTTTAGCCAGGGTTTTCAACACGTTAATAAGAACTAATAATAATAATAATAATAATAATAATAAAAAAAATAAAAATAAAAATAAAACCTAATATTAATAAAATAATAATGATAAAAATAATAATAATAATAAGAATAATAAGAATAAGAATAAATATCATATTATTATTAAAAAGTATCCACAATTATATATTAAAAATATATTTCTATGTAAAAATAGAACAAAGACTTTCGAACACCGAACGGTGTGTTCCTCATCAGTGAAATGTTACATTTACCGTTACACTGATGAGGAACACCGTTCAGGTGTTCGAAAGTCTATGTTCTATTTTTACATAGAAATATATCTTTAATATATAATTGTGGATATTTTTTAACAATTTGTTTTCACGAAATTGTGACTTTCTTAACATTATTATTATTATTCTTAACATCATTATTATTATTATTAGTTTATTGATTATTATTATTATTATTATTCAGGGATGGAATCAAATACTATTAGCCATATGGAACAAGCCCACCAAAGGGGCTATTGTCTTGAAATTCAAGCTTCCAAAGAATTTGGTCTCCATTAGGAAGAAGTAACAGGAAGTGAAGGAAAATACAGAAAGGAGAGATCCCACTTATAAAGTAAATAAAAAAAAGATAAATAGATACAAATGTATTAAGATACAAGAAGAACAATATTAGGGCAGCAATGCATTGTATTTTCCCTGGAAATTAAGAAGTTCCAAATACTGAAGCAAACTCCAAGCAGCCACACTCACCAAGCAACAAACATTTTGGGTGATATGTTTGAAGTTACATTTTGTTCTCTGATTATCCAAAATGAGCGACAACACATCTAAAGCCGCAAATGTTCCCCAATTGATCAAGACTAGTGACAGAACTGAAGTCGTGTAATATATGTTTGGCATCACTTGACAAAACATGAGTCATTTATAGAAAACTCCTAATCACACGAGTTAATAAAATGGAAATGTCAATCCATTCTAGTATGTCTGTTTGATTTTGTTATTTAAAATATAATGCAGATTGACAAGGAGGACCGCGCAGGTCATCGAAAGCTTTCTGCTATATATTTCAAGTAACAAAATCAAACAGACATACTATTGTGGATTCACATCAACCGTGCATTTGATGTCTAGGTTAGTTCCTTACGATGCTCCTGATTGGCTGTTGATAAGCCAATCACAGGGCTGGAAACTCTCAGTCTCTCTCGAGAGTTCACATGGGTAGGATCTATGTTCCACCTCCTCCTCATACATCCTGCCTATGTGAATTTTCAAGAAAGACTGATAGTTTCCAGCCCTGTGATTGGCTTATCAATAGCGAATCAGAAGCGTGGTAAGGGACTGGCCTAGACATCAAATGCACGGTTGATGTGAATCTACTATAGTGTGGATTTACTTCTCCATGAAATCTGGCAAGAAAATGATGGACGTTGGATATCAGTCTCTTGTGAGGGCTCCTCCAAAAACAAACATGAGATTGTCAGTTAAATAAAACGAGGACCAAACAAGAGAGGTTATCGTTGACAGAAATTGCAAAACGATTTGTCTGCAACAATATAAACAAGTAAAAAATTCAGCCGTCGAATTTCCTGTACAGCGTCTAATCAAGGGCACCAAAAATAGATCTTCTATCTCTCGGTGGTCTCGGTAAAATGGTTTAATACCCTTTTTCAGGTTTAAAAAAATGGTTTGATATTCTTTAACAGGCTTAAAAAATGGTTTAATACCCTTTTTAGGTTTAAAAACGGTTTAACACTTTTTCAGGTTTAAAAACTGGTTTGATACCCTTTATCAGGTTTAAAAATGGCTAAAAACACTTTTCAGGTATAAAAAAGGTTTAATACTCATTTCAGGTTTAAAAAATGTAATATCCTTTTTTTCACGTTTAAAAAATGGTTTAATACCGTTATTCAGGTTTACACAACGGTTTAAATACCCTTATTCAGGTTTTAAAAATGGTTTAATTCCCTTTTTAAAGTTTAATAATTGTTTATTACCCTTTTTCAGGTTTAAAAAATGGTTTAATACTTTATCAGATTTATATAAGGTTTAATACCCTTTTTCTGGTTTAAAAAAATGGTTTAATACTCTCTTTCAGGTTTTAAAAATGGTTTAATACCATTTATCAGATTTAAAAGATGGTTTAATATCCTCAACTATACGAAATCGAGTTGAAGAAGTAAAAACTAAGATCTTATCAACAACAAACAAACTCTGAGATGAAACAAAGAAAACGTTACGAAAAATCTTAGTGTGGTTTTGGAAATTACTTCCTTTATTATCTCTGAACATTGGAAATTACTTCCTTTATTATCTCTGAACAAACAGAAAACCAATGGTGGTGGTTAGTGAGAGTTTACACCATCAAAAGGGGATCGTTTCATTTCTCCTCAAAGATTTTTTTTTTTTTTTGAAAAATAAACGGTTCGCTATTCAGTTCCAGTGTTGAATAAGAACGCCACTTCTCACGCCTACACACTGGGGCGCTCGGAGGAGAGAGAGAGAGAGAGAGAGGAGAGAGAGAGAGAGAGAGAGAGAGAGTTATCTCAAAGTCCATAAAATCAAAGACACAATCACTCAAGAGAAAGGGGCAGCTCTTTTTGCCACTTCGAGTTTTAAACTTATCCCAAAGAAAATTACTAAAGAATAATTCTGAAACGTTTTCCTAATCGTTTGAAAAACTGAACGAAATAAAAAATAAGTAAAAAATGCGCCGAAGTTTCTTCGGCGTAATTGACTTTTCTGTACAGAATATAATGCTGTATGACACTCGATGTGGTGCAGTATGAAAACCTCAACCACGACCTGACAAAGCTCAGTTGCTCCCCAAGTGAATATGCGTCTGCGGCTGGCACCTCTGGCTATGCCAGACGCACGATCATGACTAACTTTAACCTTAAATCAAATAAAAACTACTGAGGCTAAAGGCTGCAATTTGGTACGTTTGATGACTGGAGGGTGGATGATCATCATACCAATTTGCAGCCCTCTAGCCTCAGTGGTTTGCAAGATCTGAGGGCGGACATATAAATGTTTGTTTCCATGTAGAGGTGGCTCAATGGCTTCCTTGGAGGTGAAGGCCTACTCGCTATAGACCCTACCCTTCCCTCCCCTTTGCCTGTCTTCCTCGGGACCTCGGCTTTGGTTTAGCCAGTTTCATTGGCCTCCTCATAAAACAGGAAAGGAAATCTACATCAAGAACAAAAAAAAAATCCCCAACCGCTTGACTGCGTTTATGAAATGGAATCAATATTGGAGAGATCCACACTCCCCACACCCCCATCCCATCCCATTCCTACAAACCAATCGGTACTTGAGCTAAAGCTCCAGTGAGAGAGAGAGAGAGAGAGAGAGAGAGAGAGAGAGAGAGAGAGAGAGAGAGAGAGAGAGAACTGAAACTTATAGTTCCATCCACAATACATTTAGTCTTCAGATGTTTGAGAGAGGAGAGAGAGAGAGAGAGAGAGAGAGAGAGAGAGAGAGAGAGAGAGAATTTCAACGTAGTTTCAGTCACAGAAAAGAGGGAGAGAAAACAATTAAATCAGGAGTTTCTACCATTGACGATGAGAGAGAGAGAGAGAGAGAGAGAGAGAGAGAGAGAGAGAGAGAGAGAGAATGAATCTGGTGCAGTGAAGCAGGTCAGCGGGTGCAGGACGATGCCAGCGGACCAAATGAGAGAGAGAGAGAGAGAGAGAGAGAGAGAGAGTTGACTTTGATTTATAGGAGTTAAAAAGAAGACGGGACATCCCCAAATACATCTACCTAGTACTTTTTCTTTTTCTTTTTTTATCTCCAAAACTCTAAATACATTTTTAAGGGTAAAGACCGTAGTGATATGCAACTTATTGGCCCTTTCTCGCCCAGGCCTGAAAGACATATTTTCGGTTTTTTTATTTATTTTTTTTTATAGTTTTCAGTTTTTCAGTCAGCTTTTCTGCCTGAGGTTCAATACTTCAATAATACCATTTGCACATTTAGGAAACATGATCAAACTTACAGAATAAAAGGTCATTGAAAGGTTTAACAGGAGGTAAACCTCGCAGCTGCAGTATGGAATAATTGTTAGGAGATGGTGGGTAGAAAGAGGGAAGAAAGATAATACGAATGGAGGTACAGTAAAGAACCTTTAGAAATGCCTATACAGCAACCAGTGATGCGCACTGACGCCCCACTTATGGAGAGAGAGAGAGAGAGAGAGAGAGAGAGAGAGAGAGAGAGAGAGAGAGAGAGACGTAATGTCATCCGGTTGGCCGGATGGAAATATCAGATTTCCTCTTTTCAAGGGCCTCTCTCTCTCTCTCTCATTGTATCCCTCCATTTTCTGTAGCATTTAAAATTCTAAACGAATGTGGAGAGGGTGACATAATCCAGCCACCGCCACCATTGTGCTCACGTAAGGAAAAATGCCACCGTGAATATCCTTAATGAATGTTAAAGATGTATTGTTTACTGAGAGATTTATTTCTCTGGGTTCACCAGTGTCTGCCGGACGCTTAAGGGGAAGTTGGGGTCACCTATTGAGAGCTGGTCTTTGGGACTTTTATCATTATTAAAAAAATCCTCACAGTAACACGAGTCTTCAAATGGAGAAACAAATCCACAGTTATGTAAATGTACATATATCTAAATTTAAAACTTTTTAAGTGGCTATTAAAAAACTTGGTGGGATTTGTTTCACCCAATTAATTTTTTTTTTTTTTTTTTTTTTTTTTTTTTTTGCTTCTATTCCCACAGGTCCCTCCAATTCGGGGGGGAGGACTGGGGCGTATTTATAGTGTGGGGTTCCGGGTTGCATCCTGCCTCCTTAGGAGTCCATCACTTTCTTACTATGTGTGCCGTTTCTAGGATCCACATCTTCTGCATGAGTCCTGGAGCTACTTCAGCCTCTAGTTTTTCTAGATTCCTTTTCAGGGATCTTGGGATCGTGCCTAGTGCTCCTATGATTATGGGTACGATTTCCACTGGCATATCCCATATCCTTCTTATTTCTATTTCAGATCTTGATACTTATCCATTTTTTTTTTTCCCTCTCTTTCTCTTCAACTCCTGGTGTTCCATGGTTATTGCGGCATCAATTATTATTAGTTATTATTATTATTATTATTATTATTATTATTATTATTATTCAGCCTGAGACACAATTATATGTATCAAGAGAAAGACTCCATTAGGGAAGTGTAAAAGTGTAATAAAATAGTTAAAAATGATAACTTGATAACACTTTCATATATGCTGAAGGTCTGGGTTAACATTTAAATCTCAATGAACAGGGACAAGCTTAAATCTAATTAACATATGAAAGGTTGACACCCAAAGGACGCTCCAATACAAGAAAATCTTTTATTTACGAATATTATTTTCCATTAATATTCGAAATAGGAAAAGCCCTACGCACGCTATGTGCATAATGTCATGTTCTCTTATAATACCGTATTAGGGTACAATCGCCTTTTCATATGTATGCAAACATTATGTAAATTTAATCGTGAGAGACAGGCAATGCAGCAGAGAGAGAGAGAGAGAGAGAGAGAGAGAGAGAGAGAGAGAGAGAGAGAGATTAAAGTCCCAAGTAAACTGGCTCCAGTCCAGTATCTTCATGTCGATACTTAATGCTTAGTGGCTTGCAACAAACACTGGGTGTTTGGTGTAAGCGGCAGGGTGAATCCAAAAGTGAGATCCATCAAATCCTCTCGCTCTACATTCTACCCATGAAATCTCTAACTCCTGGATAGCAGCGTTTAGTAATTGCAGACTCTGGAATTCCCCTTCATCTCATCTTTTCCCTAACTTGCAGTTTTCTATTTTTTTTTTTTTTACGAGACCGTTCTATTGCATTTCGTTTTCTCTGTTGGTTGTTTAAGGGCAGGTCTACTAGCTAAGGGCATTTGATTGCCTGTTTAGCATTTTTTTTATTTTTTTATTATTCAAATAAGTTATTGATGAAGCCGAAAACTTGATTGCACCCTGAATAATATTATAAAAATAATATCTTACGTATGGAGCTACTTTTAGGAAGTGATAAATTTGTAATATTAGTCTGCTATTGCCCTTTATTTCCCGCGTTTATCATCTGTAAATCTTCCTTCTCTCTCTCTCTCTCTCTCTCTCTCTCTCTCTCTCTCTCTCTCTCTCTCTCTCTCTCTCTGACTGGAAAAAAAATAAGGCTATTTGTATGCTCAGTCATTCGACCTCTGCGCAAGATTGATTGACTGATTTCAAATCGAAAACTTCCGTCAAAACTGTCACGGTCACCAACGATAAAATATGAGCTCTCACGCTTTCATAAGCAAAGTGAATATCAATACAAACGTGACTGGCGTTTTAATAACGTTTCCAAATGGACACATAAATATTCCATTAGGAACAACCTTATTATTCTACTTCCAATAAAAGTCTTTTTCACTCTTTTTAGTTTTCTGGAAAAGAAAACAATCGAGATGGCTATTCGTCTGTCTGTCCGTCCGCACCTTTTCTCTCCGCCCTCAGAACTTAAAAACTACTGAGGCTAGAGGGCTACAAATTGGGATGTTGGTCATCCCCCACCCAATCATCAAACACACCAAATTGCAGCCATCTAGCCTCAGTAATTCTTATGTTATTTAAGGTTAAAGTTAGCCATGGTCGTACGCCAGGCACCTCCGGCCACCATCGGGCCGTGGCTGAAAGTTTTATGAGCCGCGGCTGAGAGTTTCATGGGCCGTTGCTCAGAGTTTCATACATCATTATACGCTGTACAGAAAACTCGATTGCACCGAAGTTTCGGCTCATTTTTTACTTGATTATTTTCGAAAAAGATATGACGAGAAATGCTACGGTCTTATGTTTAATCACAGGGAATACTGAAAGAGTATTATGGAGAGAGGTTTCATCCTGCTATAGTGAGGATTACTTCTCGTATTTATAGTCACACACGTTATATATTTTTTTTTATAGAACTCTGATCACTCGCCTCTGTCACTTTCATTTCCTGTCTGCATCCCTGGCTACAACACAACAGTCGAATGACCACCAATGAAACAACTCGCTGGTTGGGTGACGAGATACTTGAAATATCTATCCCAAGAATGGCTCTATCCCGATAGGGTGAATGAAGATTGCTTTGTCGAGGAAATGCCATCCTCCGATTTCGGTATAGCTACTGACTCTGTCCTGATCTCTAACGCTGTGATTTATTACATCAGGCGAAGAACAATCAAGTAATCAATTCACCAGTGACCAGTCAAGCCAACAGACACATAACCCATCAAAAACGATCGACGTTTCTTGTCCTTGTTCTGGGTCAAGGGTCTTCGGACCTTGGTTCGGGTATGGAACGCGTTTTGTGAGGAGGCCGAGCACCCACTAGCGATTTAAGGTCACAGAGAGAGAGAGAGAGAGAGAGAGAGAGAGAGAGAATCATCAATCAACGGCAAGTCCTGTAGCCCGGGCGAGGACTCTCGATGCACGTCCATTCTTCAGATACTCAATTCCACACGTTCTGGCTTTTGGGAGATTGGAGGCTCTCAGTCATCCTACCCGTTAGGAAGAGAGGAGGAGAAGGACAAGGAGAGGAAACTCAAGAGAAGGAGGAGGAGGAGGAGGAGGAAGTGGAACATAATCGGATGACTGATGCGACTAGTCATCTCCTGAAGGACGCCCTTCAATCGTGATTTATGGAAAGTCGTCTGGAATTTCCCGATGAGGTGTGATGGGGATTCAATGAGCCACTCAAATGGACGCCCTTAGAATTTTAATTTCACAGAGGATGATTAGACCTAATCCCACTCTGGGGGTGGGGGGGGGGGCGGGGGTGGGGCGGGGGGGGGGGGTTATTGTGGGTATGTGTGTGCGTGGGTGGCACGTGAGGGGAGAAAGAAGAGGGGATGAACAGGTTAAAAAGGATAATAGGGAAAAGGTTCCTTTGGCTGAGGGGAGTTTTTTTTTTTCCCTTTTTTTGTGAGGGTCGTCCGTCCACCATCAAAAAAAAAAAAAAAAAAAAAAAAAAAAAAAAAAAAAAAATGACGTGGAGGAATGTGTCCATGATGCTGCTGCACTGAGAGAGAGACGGAAATAGAATGTGGTAGAGAAATAAAGGGCGAGAAAAAACTGAATGGACAATTATTATCACGAAGGAAAATATCAACTTAAGGAATCGAAAAGATAAAGGAGTGTATTAGGATGATAAACGCTTTATAAAAGTCAAGAAACTCAAAGACAGAGTATCACTTTCTTCCCTTCCTTCCATCCTTCATCCTTCTCTCCACTCACGCCCCCCCCCCCCGCACCCCCGACCACATTCCAAAAGCTGGGGGTAGGGGTAAGTAGGGGTAACGGTCATTCTAAGCCTTAATAATACTTTCAGTTGAGCACAGGAGCCAAAAGAATGATGAGAGATAGTACGCGGAAATATCCAGTAAAAAATTCCACGTAAAATGCTGAAGTTGAGAATGATCATGAAAAAAGACAAAATAATAATGGAAAAGGGAAATAAAGTATTTTTTCCAGAAACTTGACGGGAAAAATGAGAAAGTTGAGAATTCCGGGAAAAATCCATGAATTGTGAGTAAGGAGAAAAAATTGTAAATAGATAATCAACAGTCTCTAAAATTCAGAAGCAAAAAACTGACAACAAGGGAACCATAAAACAAAACTCAGCAAAAGACAAAAAGAGGCAGCAAAAAATGTTAAAAATAAAATAAAGTAAAAATGAAAACTGAAACTTAACATCCTTAAAATTCACTAGGAAAAACTACGAAAATGGTGTAAAAACGCACATAAAAAAGGGGGAAAATTATCTTTTAAATTTGCGAAGGGGAAAAATGCGGAGTTTAGGTATACACTGGATAGAAAACGGAACGAAAAAAATGTTATTGGAAATTAAGAAAAAGCAAAAGCGAGAATGTCGAAAAAGTCTTTTTTTTAAAAAAAAGGGGAAAAATGGAAAGAAAATCCACTGTCCGTAAAATTCAAGAGGGGAAAACTGCAGAGGGGGAAAGAAAAGTAACTGTCACTCGAGAGCAAAGAAAAGGAGGACGAAAAAGGGATAGAAAAACGTAGGAAAAATCCTCTCTCGGGGATCCTCCTCCTCCTCCTCTCTCCTCCCTATTCCTCCTCCTCCTCCTCCTTCTTTTCTTCTTCTTCTTCGTTCGCAGGAAAGGAAGATTATCACGGCCATTACACGGAAACCCGACAGTCAGTTAAGCCTGTCTTCTCAATTCCTGATAACAGAACGGAAGGCCAGCAGAAGGATAAACGGGAAAGGGGTGGGGGGGGGGTATGGCGTGCGGGAGGGGTGAGATGGAGATGGCAAAAGGAAGAATAAAAATTCGAAAACGGGAAGTGGAGGAGGGTGGGGTGAAGGGAGAGGATGCTGCGAGAATGCATGAAAGGCAGGGGGGAGAAATGGTGGAGATGAAGGAAAATGAAGGAAAATGGTTAGAGCGACAGATACATCAGAAAGGAATATAATAAAAAATAATAAGGTGAACGAAGAAAGAAAGACCCAGTGGATATAAACATCGAGAAGAAACAAAAGTAGTCGTACATGAAATTCGTGAAGGAAAACGAGAGGAGGCTGGCAGGCAGTCAAGCGGGGGGCGGGGTTGGGGGGGGGGGGGGGGGGGGGGGGGGGGGGGGGGGGGTGGGGGGGGGGGGGGGGTGGGGGGGGGGGGGGGTGGCGGCCTTGTTGAACAAGTGTCTTCAGACATAACCTCTAAGTAATAATAGTAAACATATAGTATAATAAAATTTTACGACAGTTGTTCCTCGAGATCTTTTTAATGAAGAGATCGGACACCGGACAACCAAAACCGCCGCCCTAACACCCCCCCCCCCCCCCACAAAAAAAAAAAAAAAAAAAAAAAAAAAAGAAAGGCAACGAGTCCGCCTCTTCAGTGACAATATTATAAGAAATAATTATAAAAACATGAAATGAAAAAACCTTGACAGGTCACACTTAAGATAAAAGAGTATTATAAAAAGATTAAAAGATAATTGTAAATTAAAAAAGATATTATTAAACTTAAAGAAATAAAAGAGTTTAAAGAAATAAAAAGAAGTATTGTAAAAATAGATAATTATAAACCTCTTAAGATAAAAGAGTATTATAAGAAATAAAAAGAGTATTGTAATAGATAATTATAAACCTCTTAAGATAAAAGAGTATTATGAGAAATAAAAAGAGTATTATAAGAAATAATTACAAACCTCTCAAGATAAATGAGTATTATAAGAAATAAAAAAATAAAAATAAAATTATAAAAAAAAAAAAAAACCTGACAGGTCCCCTAAGAGAGGATTATAAGAATCAAACAGGAAAAAAAAACATAAAATGAAAAAACCTTGACAATTCCCCCTTCTTAAAATAAGAGAGGATTATAAGAACTAACTATAAAATAAAATAGGATTGTAAGAGAAATATAAAAACCATGAAATGAAAAACCTTGGCATGACCCCACATGAAAGAAACAAAAATTTTAATAATGAAATAAAAAACAAAAGAGAATAAGAATCTGGAAATGATTAAGAGCAATTCCATTAGAAACCTACCAATGGTATATCCCTTAATAATAATAATAATAATAATAATAATTATAATAATAAATAATAATAATAATAATAAAAATAATAATAATTAATAATAATAATAATAATAATAATAATAATAATAATTATAATAATAATAATACTTTTATTCCACAATATTACCGTGGACATTCTTACAATGGATTAAAATATACGTAAAATGTTTGTTTAAAATTTAACCTCTGCTGATTATAGTAACATACACATAGATTTATATCTAAATATCCATTAAAAGTAAGATCTAATGCTCAAAGGGACATACATAACAGTAACAATTAACGAAAGGGACATACATAATTGTAACGACTAACCAAAGGAAAGATACAAAGAACCTCAAGTAATACCTACAGTACAGTGCACCACGAAGGAGCACTGACAGAACTAACCCGCTACGGACAGAGAGAGAGAGAGAGAGAGAGAGAGAGAGAGAGAGAGAGAGAGAGAGAGAGAGAGAGAGTATTTTCACGATTCTCTCATCACGAATATTAATGTGTTTATTGTCTGAATAGGTTAACCTTGCTGGCTTTCTGTTCTTTGCTTTGACTCACTGACACTCTAACCAGACTCCTAAGGCCAGTCTCAAGATTCAGAAGAAGTTATGGGAGCCTACAAAGCAAAGCCGCCTTGCATTCACTAGTTGGCACCACCCAAGGACAGACCAGACTTCACGAAGCTATACATTCAGAAACTACAGCACACAGAGAATGATTCCAAAGGCAGAATCATTCATCTGAATTTAAAACAATTTGTCGTTGAAGAGGAACATCAAAAGGCCCAAATGCAAACGCAGCTATAGTAGATTCACATCAACCGTGCATTTGATGTCTAGGCCAGTCCCTTACGACGCTCCTGATTGGCTGTTGATAAGCCAGTCACAGACACATAGGCAGCATGTTCCACCTGTCCTGAGGGATACTTTTGAAAGACGTATCCCTCAGGAGAGGTAGAACATAAATCATGCTTATGATAACTCTCGAGAGAGACCGAGACTTTCCAGACCATGTGCCTGGCTAACAACAGCCAATCAGGAGCGTCGTAAGGGACTGGCCTAAACATCAAATGCACGGTTGAAGTGAATCTACTATAGTTGGCACCACCCAAGGATTGACCAGACTTCACAGGAGCTACATTCAGAAACTACAGCTCACATAGAGAATCATTCCAAAGGCAGAATCATTCATATGAACTTGAAGCAATTTGTCGTCGAAGAGGAACATCAAAAGACCCAAATGCAAACGCAGCTACAGACCGAGGACTCCGAATTATATGTTATTTGTTTCTCGCTCTTTTACATCTTCCAAACTGGAAGGGAAAAGATGGGGACAAATACTGATCCGTTCCCGGGGCATCATCCTCCTCCTGGTGGTGCTGCCGTGTTGGGGGCGGGTGGGGTGGTGAGCAGAGCAACGCCATAAAGAGCGAGACCAGACGAAAATTTCGAGTAACACTACACATAAAGAAGGGGAAGGAGGAGGAGGAGGAGGAGTTACGGATCGGGGCCGTTGACAATGAAACCAACCGGAAAAACGGTCCTGCCGGGAGGTGGCGTTGATGAAGACGAGGGGAAAAAGGGGAAGGAGAAAGAACAGCAGCTGGGGGAAGGGGGAGGGGTGTTTTGAAGGCAGGAAAGGATGTTGAGGACTGAAATGGAGGAAACTTCGAGGATAAAAGAAAAATGGAGGAGGAATTGGAAAAACTGGGAAGAGAGAGAGAAAAGCAGCATGGGGGGAGTGGGAGGGGGAAGGTGGAGGAGGGGGACGGAGGGAGGAGGGGGGTGTCTGAAGGCAGGAAAGGATGGTTGAGGACTGAGATGGAGGAACTTCGAATAAAAGAGAAGGAGGAGCTTGAAAACAAGAGAGAAGTGGGCAAAGGGCTGAGCTTTGGAAGGAAAAGCAAAGGAAGGGGGCAGCACTAATCAAGGAGAAAAACACTACACAAACAAAAAGGGGGGAAGGGGAGGAAGGAGGGACAAATTCAAGGGAAAGGGTGAAGGGTCAACTGGGGAAGGAGAGGGAACTATAAACGCGTCAGGGGGACGCTTGGAAAGAACAAGTAAAGGGACTGAGAGAGGGAGTGGGTGAGGGAGAGGGGAGGGGGTTAAGGGACTCCTCCGAGGGGAGGGGAGGCAACAAACATCACATAAAAGGGAGGAAACATATATATACGGCTGGAAAGAATAACAAGTCGGGACAGAATTAGCGGCAAATGAGAATGGAAGGGCTCTTTCGTGGGTTAGTGAGGAAGAGGCACTGAAAGGCGAAAGTGATGGAGGAAGGCAACCAGGGCGAAGGTCCGGGAAAGGGGAAGTCATTAATGGAGGAGAAAGAAAAAGGACACACGTAGGTACATAAATGGACATGCTGGGCTAAGAGACGATGGACGTGGAAGTAAAATGGACAGTGACACACACACACAGATGGAAGGCCGTACAAAATTTATTTGGGGTGAGGATTACCTAGTCGAGGTAATCCCGTTTTGATGGCGTACATTTTAGCAGCAATGAACACTCGACTAACTCTCTACTCCCCTCTCTCTCTCTCTCTCTCTCTCTCTCTCTCTCTGCCAAACGGCAACCACAACAGTAATCTAACAACTAAGTATACCTAATTTACTGCTTAGGTTATGAGAGCCAAAGAGGATTTTAAGGAACGAACCTATCTGTTCTTCCTCGTCCGGTTCGAGGTTCGACCACTGGTCATCCAATCTACGTAGAGATAGGGTCATGGACCTTGTCCATGCCTGGACGAGGTTCTACCAAAATGAGGACACACACACACACACACACACACAAAGACACACACGAAGAGTGTACAATATTGGTCCGTACCTGAAATATTTTTCTCATAGAATGTCACAGGTGGCAACAATGACTTATCATGATCATTGCTATTATTTATGATGCGAATTCCCGTTCATGGAGAGAGAGAACAAAGTGCGGCCGTTTCTAGACTCATTAACCAAAGACTGTGATACACTATGCATCCTTTCAAGTTGACAGACGAAGAAAAACGAAGAAATTCTGGAATTGACCCCACAGGTGGGAAGAAGAACAGGAGCACGGCAGTAGGTCACAAACGATATTAAATGGAACAATAAAGAAAACTTTCTCCTTTATTATATTTTTCTGCATCGGTTTCCCCTTCTGACATGAATATTTAACATGTTAAACCCTGGTCTTTTGCGAGCTGAGATTTACATCTAAAATGAAATAGATATGGCGGGGGCTTAAAAGACAGACAGAGAGAGAGAGAGAGAGAGAGAGAGAGAGAGAGAGAGAGAGAGAGAGAGAGAGGTGAGCCTTGTCGTCGATAAAATATTTACAGGGGTAAGCGGTGTGTTGCGCTTTAGTTAATCTATCTTGTTCTCTCCTCTCCTAAAGCCGATGGAATATATGCCCCCCTGCTTCCATTCCATGAAGAGACCTACGGAAGGAGCAAAACTTGGGAGGGTTGACCTTCACCTCGGGCTTTGAGCCAGTCACACTGGAAGGCTTCGGTGTCCCCTCTTTTGCAAGTCTCGACGGTGAAGTCGACATTCGCTTTCTCCTTTTGAAGTCTAAATAAAGACCTCAGAATGAGAGCTTTCTTTTCCAGTACCTGGCTAAAGACTACGAAATGAGAGCTATTCTTTCCCAGTGCTAAAGACCTCAAAATGAGAGCACTTCTATTCCAGTACCTGGCTAAAGACTTCGAAATGAGAGCTCTTCTATTCCAGTACCTGGCAAAAGACTTCGAAATAAGAGCTATTTTTTTTCCCACTACCTGGCTAAAGACTTCGAAATGAGAGCTCTTCTTTTCCAGTACATGGCTAAAGACCTCGAAATGAGAGCTTTTCTTTTCCAGTGCCTGGCTAAAGACCTCGAAATGAGAGCTCTTCTTTTCCAGTACCTGGCTAAAGACCTCAAAATGAGAGCACTTCTTTTCCAGTACCTGGCTAAAGACCTCAAAATGAGAGCACTTCTTTTCCAGTACCTGGTTAAAGACCTCAAAACGAGAGCACTTCTTTTCCAGTACCTGGTTAAAGACCTCAAAATGAGAGCACTTCTATTCCAGTACCTGGCTAAAGACTTCGAAATAAGAGCTATTTTCTTCCCACTACCTGGCTAAAGACTTCGAAATGAGAGCTCTTCTTTTCCAGTGCCTGAAAGACCTCGAAATGAGAGCTTTTCTTTTCCAGTGCCTGGCTAAAGACTACGCAATGAGAGCTGGCTTCTCAGTAACTGGCTAAAGACCTCAAAATGAGAGCACTTCTTTTCCAGTACGCTGGTAAAGACCATCAAAACGAGAGCACTTCTTTTGTCCAGTACCTAGGCTAAAGACCTCAAAATGAGAGCACTTCTTTTCCAGTACCGGTGGCTAAAGATTTTCTTCGAATAAAACAGAGCTTTTAGTATCCTATTACCTGGCTAAAGACTTCGAAATGAGAGCTCTTCTTTTCCAGTGCCTGGCTAAAGACCTCAAAATGAGAGCTTTTCTTTTCCAGTACCTGGTTAAAGACTTCAAAATAAGAGCTCTTTTTTCCAGTACCTGGCTAAAGACCTCGAAATGAGAGCTTTTCTTTTCCAGTACCTGGCTAAAGACCTCAAAATGAGAGCACTTCTTTTCCAGTATCTAGCTAAAGACCTCGAAATGAGAGCACTTCTTTTCCAGTACCTGGCTAAAGACCTCAAAATGAGAGCACTTCTTTTCCAGTACCTGGCTAAAGACCTCAAAATGAGAGCTCTTCTTTTCCAGAACCTGGCTAAAGACCTCAAAATGAGAGCACTTCTTTTCCAGTACCTGGCTAAAGACCTCTAATTGAGAGCACTTCGTTTCCAGTACCTGGCTAAAGACTTCGAAATAAGAGCTATTTTTCTTCCAGTACCTGGCTAAAGACTTCGAAATGAGAGCTCTTCTTTTCCAGTGCCTGGCTAAAGACCTCGAAATGAGAGCTTTTCTTTTCCAGTGCCTAGTTAAAGACTTCGAAATAAGAGCTCTTTTTTCCTATACCTGGCTAAAGACTTCGAAATGAGAGCTCTTCTTTTCCAGTACCTAGCAAAAGACTTCGTAATAAAAGCTCTGCTTTTCCAGTACCTGGCTAAAGACTTCGAAATGAGAGCCCTTCTTTTCCAGTACCTGGCAAAAGACATCGAAATAAGAGCTCTTCTTTTCCAGTACCTGGTTAAAGACCTCAAAATGAGAGCTCTTCTTTTCCAGTGCCAGGGACCTTGAAATGAAAGCTCTTCTTTTCCAGTACCTGGCTAAAGACCTCGAAATGAGAGCTCTTCTTTTCCAGTACCTGGCAAAAGACTTCGAAATATGAGCTCTTTTTTCCAGTACTTGGCTAAAGACTTCGAAATGAGAGCTCTTCTTTTCCAGTGCCTGGTTAAAGACTTCGAAATAAAAGCTCTTTTTTTCCAGTGCCTGGGACCTCGAAATGAGAGCTCTTCTTTTCCAGTACCTGGCTAAAGACTTCGAAATGAGAGCTCTTTTTTCCAGTACCTGGCTAAAGACTTCGAAATAAGAGCTCTTTTTTCCAGTACCTGGCTAAAAACTTCGAAATGAGAGCTCTTCTTTTCCAGTACCTGGCTAAAGACTTCGAAATAAGAGCTCTTTTTTCCAGTACCTGGCTAAAGACCTCGAAATGAGAGCTCTTCTTTTCCAGTACCTGGCAAAAGACTTCGAAATAAGAGCTCTTTTTTCCAGTACCTGGCTAAAGACTTCGAAATAAAAGCTCTTCTTTTCCAGTACCTGGCTAAAGACCTCGAAATGAGAGCTCTTCTTTTCCAGTACATGGTTAAAGACTTCGAAATGAGAGCTCTTCTTTTCCAGTACCTGGCAAAAGACTTCGAAATAACAGCTCTTTTTTTCCCAGTACCTGGCTAAAGACTTCGAAATGAAAGCTCTACTTTTCCAGTACCTGGCTAAAGACCTAGAAATGAGAACCCTTCTTTTCCAGTGCCTGGTACCTCGATATGAACGCTCTTCCTTTCTGGTACCTGGCTAAAGACCTCGAAATGAGAGCTCTTCTTTTCCAGTACCTGGTTAAAGACTTCGAAATGAGAGCTCTTCTTTTCCCGTGCCTGGTTCAAGACTTCGAAATGAGAGCTCTTTTTTTCCAGTGCCTGGTTAAAGACTTCGAAGTGAGAGCTCTTCTTTTCCAGTGCCTGGTTAAAGACTTCGAAATGAGAGCTCTTCTTTTCCAGTACCTGGTTAAAGACCTTGAAATGAGAGCTCTTCTTTTCAAGTGCCTGGTTAAAGACCTCGAAATGAAAGCACTTCTTTTCCAGTACTTGGCAAAGACCTCGAAAAAGGCCGTCTTTTGCAGTATTTGGGTAGTTCTCGAAACAAGCAGTATTCCTTTCCAGTTTCTGGATAAAGACCCCTAAATTAGCGTTCTTCTTCTTCTGAAGTCTCTGAATAAAGACCTCGAGATTCTCTCTCTCTCTCTCTCTCTCTCTCTCTCTCTCTCTCTCTCTCTCTCTCTCTCTCTCTCTCTCTCTCTCTCTCTCTCTCTCTCTCTCTCTCTTTTTACATCATCTGAAGAGAAACCTCAGAATTGGTATTATTTATTTATTTATTTATTTTTCTAGATAAAGACCTCTTATATACCCACTTTATTTTGGAGTTTCTGGAAAAAACTCAAAATAAACCTTCTGCAGATTGTGGATTAAACCTCAAAATCAGCATTTTTTTTTTTGGAGACGTCTAACTTAGCCCTCTCCTCTTGCAGCCTCCCAAGAGACCTTAAGTTGACCTTCCTGAATTCAAGTTCGCCTGTTTCCTTTATCAGTTTACCAAGAGAAGCCTCTAAGTTAGCCTTCTTCTCAATCTCTCAAGGAATATCCCCATGTTAGCCATCTTCAGCCTTACGGGTAGACCTCAAAATGAGCCTTTTCTGAGCAACGGCGCCAAGATACAAATCGAAGTTAATTCCAGGGGGCGAAATCATTACCTGGGATTCCAGCACGCCTACGGTGCATTCCTAAAAGGTCTGGAAATCCACGGGAGCGGGATTTTCCACCACCAGGTAAACTGGAAGGGAGGAACGCGAGTATTAAAAATACTGGGAAAACGAATAATGGATAAAGCGGTCGGACCTAAAAGGAGATATTTTCAAAATAGTTTTTCCGTGGATGTATTTTCCTTATTTTCCTTTGTTGCTTCAGTTTTATTCGCTTGTTAATTATGATTTATCCCCATCGCTGTTGTTCACTTACTTTACAAATAGGCATTTTAGTCTGTGGGAGGTTGCTTTGGACGTCTACTGGTCTATATGAATGAATGTAAATTGAAAATATATAACCAACGATACCATTTTCCGTGGAATGTTACTTCGCAAGGCAACGGCTCTTTTAATTTGTTTAAGATGGACGACTGTTCATCCTCAATAAAAAAAAGAGGATAACAATAATAAACATTTCGAGGAAAATCCAACAACACCGCTAGAAACATGGCAACCCCCACAATGAAAGGAAACGGGAATAAAAATGGAAATTCCACAGAACAATTTCGTTTCCATGTTCCAATTTGTAGTGGCTCGTGGCAGCCGATACTCTCTCTCTCTCTCTCTCTCTCTCTCTCTCTCTCTCTCTCTGTGACACAAAGGCCTTTAGCATCGACACAGCGTTAAAATGCAACCAGTGTTCCCCCATACACAGGAAAAGCATTCAAGTACACTTTCCTAAAACTGGCTTTCAGGGTAAAAAAAAAAAAAAAAGAAAGAAAAAAAAAAGTCCTCCCCTGGTTTCCATTCGCGGCTTAGTCGTGACACGCTCCTATGTCTTCTGAATGGGTCTCCATGCCACGGCTGAATGGTCCCTCCGAATCTAGGAATTAGGGATGCCCCCCCACGCACCACCCCACCCGCCCCCCCTCTCTCTCTCTCTCTCTCTCTCTCTCTCTCTCTTGTCTTTCTGTATCCGATGGTTACTGGGTCTCTTGCTGAAATAAGGTCGTCAATTGCTGAAATAAGGTCGTCAATTGTTGCAATGCGGTCGTCAATTGCTGAAATAAGGTCGTCAAGTGCTGTAATGCGGTCGTCAAGTGCTGAAATAAGGTCGTCAATTGCTGAAATAAGGTCGTCAAGTGCTGTAATACGGTCGTCAAGTGCTGAAATAAGGTCGTCAATTGCTGAAATAAGGTCGTCAAGAATGCCAGAGGTGAATGCGGGAGGGCATTAAAGAAAATTGGTTAAAAATATGGGTCACTTGTTTCTCGTTATTTCATTATTTTGTCCTTTCTTTAAGCACTTGGACTGATCATAGCATAGTTACATGCATGCAAGCGTTCCTTCACAAACACAAATACACACAGGCACACAATCTCAATCTCTCTCTCTCTCTCTCCTCCCTCTCCCTCTGCTTCTGCTCTCTACACACACATTATATATATATATATATATATATATATATATATATATATATATATATATATGTGTGTGTGTGTGTGTGTGTGTATTCCAAAAGCCTCATTTGCTGAAAAGGGGCGTGGCTCCAAAGAATAAATACATCAAAAGCCTACGCCATAATTTCACCCCCTTTTAAACAACTTCCACAAAGCACTACCCGATTCGTGCGTCTACACTGATACAATAAAACGTTTATAAATAAGAAGGCCATTTCAATTTTGAAAATGTCAAGGGCGCGCAAGAGCTACTTCCCAAAGTAAGGGGGAACACAGAAGAGCCCCTGCGTGAATAGATTTCCATAGCCCCAAAACTGATCCACGGAGGACCATCTAACCCCCCCCCCCCAACCCCACTTCCCGGTGGGGGGAGGGAAATTCAGAGTTTAAGGGAGAAGGGGGAACTGATCAATATTCAGTCGCTATCAAATGGGTAATACTACGCTACAAAATGAATATATGCATGAAAAGGTTATGTACTGATATGGAAGAATGTAAGAATTTGTAGTATTATAGGCCTATAATTTGGAATGCACATTTTGAGGCAGACAATTTTTGGTGAGGGGGGTGGGAGGATTATATTCTGACATATGGTGAAAGGGTGCATCCCACCCCCCACAAAAAAAAAGGTCGAGAACCACTGGTTCTATTCGAATCGTCCTCCCAACGGCACGATTGGGCATTCGTTCATTTGATTTGCTTAAGGGCTTTTTATTCCATCTGTTCGGCGGTGCGTGGCAGTATAGAGAGGTGCGCTATCACCTTTTCATTTCGTTCATCTAGCGACGAATTTCATTTCGTTTCGTTTATTCAGCAATCACAGATGTATGTTTACTTTCGTTTGTTCTGAAATGTGCGTCTCAATGGAGTTGATTTGCCTTTCCGTTTGTTTCTTCAACAACAAATACCTGCGCGTGCAAAAACATATCTTTTTTCATAGAGTTTATTCGGCAATAAATGCTTCCATAAACACAAAGTCGCATTCTGCTCTTCATTTCAACGAATGCTTCAGCTTGTGAACATGGCCCGCGTTTATAAGTGGCCTCCACGAAAAAACAGACAATACCTTTTCATGACGAAACAAAAAAAAAATGACTGAAATGTAAATCTACAAACCAACAAATTTCCATCGACAAACGTAAACACAATAAACAACAAAATGCTGGAGCAGTCACGAGCCCTTTCCGTAAAAAAAACAAAAAAAAAAAAAAAAAAAAAAAAAAAAAAAAAAAAAAAAAAAAAAGAAAAAAAAAAAAAAAAAAAAAAAAAAAAAAAAAAAAGAAAAAGAGAGAGAGAGAGAGAGAGAGAAAATGAAAAATAACAGAACGACGCAGATCCGCCTGGAAGTATGGATTTCCCATGACCAGATAAACAATATTAAGTAATTTGTATGCGACATTACATCCCCTCGGAGACGCAGCCCGAGAATGTATTGCCCCCTCCCGGCTCTAATGTAGGATTTTGGGATGAGGTTACCCAGTCGATGCCTGCGTCCCCCCAGGAGGGTACATATTTTATAAAATAAATAAATAAATACCTTATAAAATAAATAAATATAAAATATTTGATAAAATAAATAAATATATATTTTATAAAATAAATAAATAAATAAATATCTTATAAAATAAACAAATAAATATTTTATAAAATAATAATAAATATATAAAATAAATATTTTATCAAATAAATAAATAAATGAAAATAAAATCATAAAAATAAAGTTTGGTTTTTAGTATACTGGGCAGTAATAACATTAAAAAAACTGATGAAATGAATAAAATGAGGAAATAAATCTTACAAAAAATGAGAGAGAGAGAGAGAGAGAGAGAGAGAGAGAGAGAGAGAACACTAAGACTATACATCAACAGAATCGATCTTTTATTGTACCCCTTTCTTCATGAACCGCGGATAAACAACACCGGTCACATCAGAGTAAAATTCAGACTCTTCGGTTCAGTACAAGAAAGAGTTACCAAGATCAGCGCGTAATCTGATCATGGTTATGAGTTGAGAATTGACACAGGTTTGTCGGGTGGTTATATTGGACCCCAAAGAGCAATAGGACCATACGAAACTGTGATTGCGTTCGCAGACCATCAGTCCTAGAGGTGGAAAAAATCAAAATCTTGCTGATCGAGAGATCTATACTCCGTTTTTTTTCCATCTGTCCATCCGCCTGTGGTGTTTGCGCATGGTAACACAGCGCCCCGGGCTTTAAATAATATTCTATTTCGAATATTAACGGTGTAATTCGCATGCAGTAAGTTATTAAAACACTTTTCAGTTGCAAATGTACACCAAGACGTCCCTTTTATTTACCTAAAACTTACACACAACATAACTATTTAAAGCCCGGGACGCAGTGTTACCGTGCACGACCACCACAGGCGGATGGACAGATGGAAAAAAACAGCGTATAGTTATTTCGTAAACTGGACAGAGCCATGAGTGACGCTCTCCACTGGGTTCTCTGTCTCTGTCCTCTGTCGGTCATTGGTTTCCAAACACCAATTTACGAAAAGGACACCTGACAGCCCAGGAGAAAATGGCGCCGTGACCCCGACTGTCGAAGTGGTCACATTCCACACCCACGGATTCTTCCGAGTGAATTATCTATCGCTCCGGTCTCATCCCAACCATCCGAAGGACGTAGCCCTTCGATTTCTTTAACGGATGCTCATACGAATAAGCGCCTGTGACAAGACTTAAGCTAGATTCCGTGCTGGCACAAGGCCACCTCAGTCTAACAACAACAACAACAGTATGGTTAAGATATTCAAGGGCGGTGCGTTACAAGATTTTTTTTTTTTTTCATTCTCCGATGTTTGTTGTAGTTTTCTGTAAAAGAAAACTATTGAGATGGCTATTTGTCAGTCTGTCCGTCCGCACTTTGTCTGCCCTGGGGAAACACAAAGACGACTGCCAGATTTTTTATTTTTATTTTTCATTCATTTTTTTATCACTGTTTCCGATTTCATCTGACTGACGTAGCCCTTCAATCCCGTGTAAGAATCGGCTCCATCTCTTCCTTCTGGAGGGAACCCAATGTTTTAAACTCCTCTTCCTTGTCTGGTCTTTCTCGGGCCTGGGCTAGAAAAGTACAACCTCAGTGGCACAAAAAACCCCATCAACTTCTCTTCCCTCCTTAGATCCTTCTCCCATGCCCTAAATCAGTGGCTCCCGACCATTTTGGAGGAGGGGGCGCCATGGCCCACCTAATCACCTCTAAAACCCTGCTGTCCCCATGGTGATATATATTTCTTATAGTCACCAATATAAAAATTTAGGAAACCTAAAAGGTCATACACTTGACGAAAACATTCTCGAATTGCCCCCTTTAAAAATCTAATTAACACCCCCCGGTGGGAGGTGTACGCCCCAGGTTAGGAACCACTGGGCTTAACCCCTATACTTCCTTCGCCACCTCGAACCAGTTAATTAATATGACACTTTTTTATAGCGAAGAAAATTGAAATCGGTGGTAACGTTAAAGGATTTGACAGTTTACGGTATATTTATATAAAAAAACCATTAATGAAAACTGGAACAATACCAAGTTTCAAGAAGGGGGGGAGAAGCCCCCGTTGCTCGGGAAACATAATTAACAGTGATGCCACACTGCAGGGCGAACGTGACAGAGCAACGAATTCCTCAATGGAGAATTCCAAATGCGACTTTGTCTTCTTTTTTTTTTTTTTTTTTTGTTGCGGGGGGGGGGGGGGCGGTGCACGCGGGTTACATGACGCTGTTGGTCTGTAGCTGTTACTTCTTCTTCTTCTTCATGATCAATTCAGGCAACTTTTCTACCTACCTGAACTAACCACTGTCCACATCAATACCCTCCTCGAGTTGGTTTACGTTTTGGTCCTTGCATTCAATAATACTACATGCTCGCATTCAATCAAAAATACCTATGCAATCCAAAATTTCTATGCTCCCGCATTCAATAAAAACACTATGCTCCCGCATTCAATAAAAATACTATGCTCCAGCATTCAATAAAAATACTATGCTCCCGCATTCAATAAAAATACTATGCTCCAGCATTCAATAAAAATACTATGCTCCAGCATTCAATAAAAATACTATGCTCCAGCATTCAATAAAAATACTATGCTCCAGCATTCAATAAAAATACTATGCTCCAGCATTCAATAAAAATACTATGCTCCAACATTCAATAAAAATACTATGCTCCAGCATTCAATAAAAATACTATGCTCCAGCATTCAATAAAAATACTATGCTCCAGCATTCAATAAAAATACTATGCTCCAGCATTCAATAAAAATACTATGCGCCAGTATTCATAAAAATCCTATGCTCCCGCCATTCAATAAAAATCCTATGCTCCAACATTCAATAAAAATACTAATTGCTCCAACATTCATAAAATCCTATGCTCCCGCCACATTCAATAAAAATACTATGCTCCAGCATTCAATAAAAATACTATGCGCATTCAATGAAAATACTATGCTCCCGCATTCGACAAATCGGAGAGGTTTTGACGGCCACAAGAAGAAGAAGAAGAAGCTATGGTAATAGACAGTATAAATAATAGATGGATGGGTGGCCATTCGGAAACCGCCAATGAAGACGACAGGGGCGACCCGATAAGGCTTACAATGACTACTCGCTCACACACCACGCAAGGCTGCAGATTTCTTCGATCATTATTCAAGACGAACAAACGAACTTCTGAATAAACAAACTGGTTTTCAATTCCTGTACTTGTAGCTAAGAGTGCCCATGCATATACGTAATAGTCACATCAATATACTATTATATGTATATATATATATAGATTATATTATAATATATCTAATATATATATATATATATATATAATATTACACATATATATAATATACTTATACCATAATACATAAATTATTATCAAATAAAATCTATGGACCACATTTACTATACAAAGTTCCGCACCAGCCGTATGGAGAATCAAAACGTGACCACGCGTCCCTGCAGCGAGGCAGTGGGTTCCTAAGGAGAGAGAGAGAGAGAGAGAGAGAGAGAGAGAGAGAGAGAGACTAATGGGATTTACTGTTAAAGGTCGCCGCTGCAGAGTCGAGTTTTGACCGAGACGCTTTAAGCGGTCGATTTTGCCTTCCATCTAAAGAAAGCTCAAAACTTTATTTAAATTCACTGAACAGACTCACTTATCATGAAAGGGGTTGAGATGAGATTGGCTCTCACTGCGTTATGACCTCGCAGGTCGACAGGTTACGTTGCCGTCCGCATCTATGTCTGTTCATTTACAAGGATCTGCGATTCTTATTGATGCAATTCCCTGAAACTTTGAGGTCTGGCACTGACTAAATAACATTTATTTAACGTCCTAAATATTCTGATAAAAAATTAAATTAGCAATTTAAAATATGCTCGAGCGTTTGCAGCTGCACAAAAAAGCACAACACGCACGCGCGCACGCACGAAATTTTTTTCAACTAAAAATTCCCCTTCGGTTAACATATATAAAAATATATTAATTCCGAGGTAGAGCGAATTTGGAATTAGATATTAAAGGACATTTATAGCTTTATGCGTATATATTAATCACAGTGATGTGATCAGACTCATATACATATGTATACACACACACACACATATATATATATATATATATATATATATATATATATATATATATATATATATATATATATATATATATATGTATATATATATATATATATATATATATATATATATATATATATATATATATATATATATATATAAGTGTGTGTAAGTATATATGTATGTGTATATATATATATATATATATATATATATATATATATATATATATATATATAATATAACATATATATATATATAATATTGTAAGTTATGACAAACTGTATATTGAATGAGTCACTCAAAATACTTAAAAATAGTTAGCTGCACTTTTGTTGATCAACACATTTTATTCTGTCTCTAATTGTCTCTAACAATACGGCGATTAAAATCACTAATAAATATACATGCACAGACACACACACACACACTTACGGCGCACATTCACACACGCCGCAAAATAGAAACAAACAGAGACCAGTCCGGCGCCAAATGACTGTGGATGAAAATGGAAAGACACAACTGTCAAACAGAGAGAAAAACGGGAAGGGCATTTCCTTTGGATACAAATGGGTATTGGATATAGAAATCCCGGCCCCCACTATTCCAATTTTTTTTTTTT
The DNA here is from genome assembly GCF_015104395.2 of Macrobrachium nipponense. Lineage (NCBI taxonomy): Eukaryota > Metazoa > Arthropoda > Malacostraca > Decapoda > Palaemonidae > Macrobrachium > Macrobrachium nipponense. The sequence continues at coordinate 10,692,854 of NC_087218.1, forward strand.
TTTTTTTTTTTTTTTGCTAGCACTGCGACGCCATTCGGCTTGTTTTTTTTTTTTTCTTTTAGTTGCAGTCTCATTTGTTATCAAGAAATGATGACTAGGGTTCCTGTGTTTTTGCGGGCCTCAGGGGTACATCAAATTAAATGAGTCAACAGAGAAATGGCTAACTTCGTTACTCAAATGCGAAACTGTTTCTGGGAGACGATTACACTAATGTATTTTACGCAAATATGTTGCCTGCATTAGGTTATTAATATTATTAATAGTATTATCATTCTAGTTGGGAAAAACTCTCTATCACGAGAGTATATATATTGTTCTAAGGGGTCCACAAAAATAAAAAATTTTTAAGAGTTCGTGTATGATTTAAAAGCACTTTACAGTGTGTTTTTAGATTATACACGAACTCTTAACATTTTTTTTATTACTGCAGACCCCTTAGAGTATTATCATTATTATTATTATGAATTAGAACCATACCCACGTGTTTTATATACTGAAGTTTTCAAATACCTGGTCATTTAATTTAATTTTATCGAAAGGGGAAAGAATTGAGGTGTTGATGTTTTTGATTAAGCTGGCCTTGTGCCAGCACGGGCTCTTGCTCATAGAGCAGCCCGTAGTTAGAAGCGAACACGGTCAAGTTTGGTAGCTATAGGTCGAGGAACACCAAGTTAAGAAATGGACACCATAAGGCTGAATAAAACACCGCTAGATGAGAGAGGACACTGCAGTGACAGTACGTGACCACCATCAGTCCTTTGCGCATGCTCAGTGCTGACATTAAAAGTGAGGTCATCAGGATATCCTATCCCTCCCCACAACCTCTGCAAAGGAATCCCCAAGACGGAGAACTATCCAATTTCGCAGATAAGTAAAGTCAGCAGCATTAGGGGAGGAATTAAATCTGCTTGCGTAAGGAGAATTCATCTCTGGAGTCATTCATCCAGGCAGATCCTGGAATGAAGATGTTCCGCTTCGACAGACGCACCGCGCATCCAGGGACTGACTGACTGACTGACTGGTAAAAGTTTTCTCAAGACAGTTAATTAAAATATCACTGCTTTGACTATTACAATAATCTTTATGTTCGTAGTTCCAAAATGTACGAATGTTCGTATAAAGCATTAAAATGCAAATCAAGCTTCAAGAGAAGACGCTGGCCACTTGTGAAAAGTGAGAAACTGCTTCTCTCTCTCTCTCTCTCTCTCTCGCTCTCTCTTTTGTCTCTCCTTCAAGAATATGGCTGTCCGTTTATAGCATTAATAATGATCTACATAAAGGGAGAAACATAAAGACTGCAACCAGAGAAAGTGACTCGCACCATTCGCCCCCAACCCCCAAACCCCCACCCGGGTTTTTTTTATACTCTTTATGCTAATTTTTCTTCCTTTCAGAAATATTACTGTTTATGCGAGTAAATGTTTTCGTTTTTTTTTTACATACTGCAGTTCATAGTTAATGTCCTTTACACTGGCTTTAAATAATAATAATAATAATAATAATAATAATAATAATAATAATAATAATAATAAGCAGCAATAGATCAGAAAACCAGGAAACATATGACAATACACAAAGCACTACACCCAAGAGCAAATACGGACAGACTATACATAACACGAAAGGAAGGTAGGAGAGGACTACTAAGTATAGAGGACTGCGTCAACATCGAAAACAGAGCACTGGGGCAATATCTGAAAACCAGTGAAGACGAGTGGCTAAAGAGTGCATGGGAAGAAGGACTAATAAAGCAGACGAAGACCCAGAAATATACAGAGACAGGAGAAAGACAGAAAGAACAGAGACTGGCACAACAAACCAATGCACGGACAATACATGAGACAGACTAAAGGAACTAGCCAGCGATGACAATTGGCAATGGCTACAGAGGTGGGGAGAGCTAAAGAAGGAAACTGAAGGAAATGATAACAGCGGCACAAGATCAGGCCCTAAGAACCAGATATGTTCAAAGTACGATAGACGGAAATAACATCTCTCCCATATGTAGGAAGTGCAATACGAAAAGTGAAACCATAAACCACATAGCAAGTGAATGCCCGGCACTTTGCACAGAACCAGTACAAAAAGAGGCATGATTCAGTAGCAAAAGCCCTCACTGGAGCCTGTGCAAGAAACATCAGCTACCTTGCAGTAATAAGTGGTACGAGCACCAACCTGAAGGAGTGATAGAAAACGATCACGCAAAGATCCTCTGGGACTATGGTATCAGAACGGATAGGGTGATACGTGCAAACAGACCAGACGTGACGTTGATTGACAAGGTCAAGAAGAAAGTATCACTCATTGATGTCGCAATACCATGGACACCAGAGTTGAAGAGAAAGAGAGGGAAAAATTGGATAAGTATCAAGATCTGAAAAATAGAAATAAGAAAGGATATGGGTAGGATATGCCAGTGGAAATCGTACCCATAATCATAGGAGCACTAGGCACGATCCAAGATCCCTGAAAAGGAATCTAGAAAACTAGAGGCTGAAGTAGCTCCGGGCCTCATGCAGAAGAGTGTGATCCTAGAAAAACGGCACACATAGTAAGAAAAGTGATGGACTCCTAAGGAGCAGGATGCAACCCGGAACCCACACATAAATACCACCCAGTCGAATTGGAGGACTGTGATAGAGCAATAATAATAATAATAATAATAATAATAATATAATAATATCTTATAAACAGCCTCTGTTAAAAATAATGACTGATTCAGCTTCGTTAATTTTATACAGGACTTTCTCAAGTCCCCTTACTGTTCCTTTTTCAGTACTGCTTAGAATGGCAAGCAATGTGCCAAAGGAGGAAATGTCAAAAAACAATGACAATGAAAAGGGACAGTAGTGTTAAAAATAAATCTTTTTTGTACAAGGATACAAATGACTAAGAGACTTTCGGATACTGCTCTGTATCCTTTCTTATCCTTAGTTCAATAATAATAATAATAATAATAATACTTTATTAAAAGTAATGGCTACTTCAGCAGCGTTACACTTGTAGAGATTCTTCTCTATTTTGCGAATAGCGGCTTTTTCGGTGCTACTTAAACAGGCTAGTAGAGCGCCTATAGAGGTCATGGTAAAATACAGCCATTACTTTTAATAAAGTATGGTTGAGAGAGGGTCTGTTTCCTAAATAATAATAATAATAATAATAATAATAATAAATCATACTCGTCATGAGAGAGCTCGTATCTATGATGAAATATATGAACTGTTAGAGCCTCGACGCTCGTGGACACCAACGGAGAGGATTAAACTAAACAAAACCGGAGAGGAATTTGGACCGGTTTTGAGTCTGGAGATTCGGGGCTATTGTTGAAGGCAGTCATAAAATAAAAACTGTTTCCTTTACAAAGCTTCGCAAAAACGGAAAGACAAAAAGAATACAATTTTTCCAACAATGTGATGACGTAACTATTCGAGATACGAAACGCCCTCTTTTTTTCTTTTATGCTTCGTATACTGGAAATGTTCTACACGTAGATGAGTATATATATATATATATATATATATATATATATATATATATATAATATATATATACTAGTTGAAAATGAGAAATGCTGGGACGGCAGACACAACTTTATTAGAAAAAGTTCATTACAAGATAAACATTACCAAAATCAAGTAATGAAAAACAGAGCTAATACTGATAACAATTTATGCCCAATAAAATGACAATTTGAACATACAATTCTATAATAACTTACGCCGAATAAAACCAATGAAAACGATTATTCGATTTGTCTTATTTATTTTAATTGAAAACGTCCCATTACTTATGACGAATAAAACGTCAATTTAATAAAGGAGATATGTTATGACTCACGAGGAATTAAAACAATAATGTCAATTAAACATTATCTTATGATTTATGAAGAATATAGAACACTATATCAACGAGCGATAGAAATAAGTATAGCTTAGTTTAAGTCAGACCACTGAGCTTATTAACAGCTCTCCTAGGGCTGGCCCGAAGGATTAGATACTTTTACGTGGCTAGGAACCAATTGGTCACCCAGCAACGGGACCTACAGCTTATTGTGGGATTCGAACCACATTACATCGAGAAATTAATTTCTAATCACCATAAATAAATTCCTCTAATTCAACGCTGGCAGAGCGGGGAGTCGAACTCGCAATGAATGATAAAAATGTGTATAAAAAATGTAAGCAAATATTTCAATAAACGGTTCCACAAAAATGACAGTAGTGAGACAGACCCCAAAGTCGACTGGATTCAAATAAAAGAGGAAGTCTTACAAAAGGGGCTATCAGGCCCTTTTCAGAAATCTGATTCAACAAAGCGTAGGCCTAAAGGAGGACCAGACAAGAATTTAGATTACACGGGTTGGCCCTAGATTGCGATTCAGTTTTCAGAGAGAGAGAGGGAAGGAAAGAGGAGAAGAGAGGAGAAGACTGGGAGGAAGACAGAGAGAAAGAGAGAGTACGAGACCGAGAGCGAGAGAGAAGAGCGAGATTGAGAGAGAGAGAGAGAGAGAATTATTTGATAAGGTAATTAGAAATCTCAGACTAATGGTCACAGAGAGAGAGAGAGAGAGAGAGAGAGAGAGAGCTATAAATACCCGAAACCAACATTGCCAGACTGCTCGGAACAGGGTGGGCCCCCCCCCCGGGGCCCCCCCCCCCACACACCCCCCACCCCCCCCCCCGCCGCCTATACCTGTACCACGTGACACCTGTTTACTGAAACGTCAGGCCCAGTCAGCGGCCGGAAGGTAATCAAAGCGTTGCTATCAGCGACTGTATCGAAAAATATTGTCCAGAAATGTTGCCAATGGTGACATTTTAATCGAAGCCCCGCCACTTGCGCCTCGCCCAAGGACACACAGGCCCGTCTGCTCATTACGACGCGCAATGACTATATCAGCTGATTTCTCGAATTTTAATGAAGTGCCCAGAATTGCGTCCCAGGCTGTGATTTGGTGGCATGCCCTGCCGTGCCACAGCGACCGTGGTCACTGTGGAACACAGCAAATTTTTTTGGGTCATTATATTCTACATTTCATTCATTACTTGCGTTTTCCTTCCTGTAATGAGGAGCCAAAACAGAAACAAACATTTTTTCATCATCTTTGTTCAAAATCTAATCATATTCTTCATCACAAAAGCTCGTATTGATAAAATCAGGTGGGATCGAACACCGACTAACCACCACAAACAAGTCAACAGACATTTCAAAAACTAGAAAATAATAACAGTAATAATAATAATAATAATGTAAATACGAAAGACCGGCTACACCAAGTAATACTGTGCATGACGTGTGCGCACTCTGGTCGCCTTAGTCTAGTAAAAATGAGAAAAATAAATATATACAATAATTCACTAACGACTAATAATTTTAAAATAAATGGACAAGGACTAAATACTTCATAAGCCCTCTGCCTAAATATATCTTTTCAAGCGCTTAATCGGACACTAAATATTTAGGAAATAATTAATCTCAGGCTCGTTTTTTTTTTTTTACATATCCTATATCTTCAATACTCCATTCCATAACGTTCAAGAATGTAGAGAGCACCAGTACTATTATCAATCGCAGAAGAAATTTAAAAAAATAATGACATTAGATCAAATAAAATACAAACGAAAACCAATATTATCTCCTACCTAAACATACATTTACAGTATAAACACATTTTCTTAATTATACAAATAAATCAATGAGACCAAAAGGAATAAATTGGCTATCAATTATTACAGTATTAACGTTAACACGTTTCAATACCAGAATACTTGGGGGGAAAAGTGATGTACTACCTAACCAAACCTTGTCTAAAAGTGGTAAATATGCAAAATTGATTACAAAAATGGTTAATGTGCTCAAATTCACCCTGTTTGTAATAAAATAATATTTACTGACCGGTAATTATGGACACTTATCACTTTATAACATTACCTTAGCATATGCCTACATAAACCAAAGTAGTTTCAGCGCCAATAATTCCGGATGTTATGATTATTCTACACGTTTTCATTCCTTCAGCATGGTTTTGTTTGTTTGTATGGTGTTTTTACGTTGCGTGGAACCAGTGGTTATTCAGCAACGGGACCAGAGGCTTGAAGTGTCTTCCGAACCACGTCGACAGTGAACTTCTATATCCACCCAAAAATGCACCATAATTCTCTGACTCCTCAGAAGGGAATGCCCAACGAAGCGACAACTCACCTCGGTACGCCAAACACCATATTACAGACCACGCCCACTGAGGGGCTTCCTTCAGCATGGTGGTGTCTGCATATTTACATGCAATTATGTATGCTTACGACTGAAACACATTATACTCATGCATAAATTGAATCTGGCTCTCAGCCACTGTTTTGACAACATCGAGTTTTACAAACACCTTCCTTCGATCAGCTTTAACAACATAAACATTAACATAAACAGAACATTCTCGAAAACAGGTTACGTGTTAGCGTTAACCGACTCCCAGTGATCTTGATTTTGCCATGAGTTCCTCGTTGGACGCATGGTTTTCGGGCTCGCCTACCAATCCGGTGGTCCGAGGTTCGATTCTCGGCTCGGCCAACGCGGAATCAGAGGAATATATTTATGGTGATAGAAATTAATATCTCGATATAATGTGGTTCGGAATCCACAATAAACTGTAGGTCCCGTTGCTAGGAAACCAATTGGTTCCTAGCCACGTCAAAATATCTAATCCTTCGGGCCAGCCCTTGGAGAGCTGTACGTCAGCTCAATGGTCTGGTTAAACTAAGATATACTTAATCGCCTTTGCCATGCACCAGCCGACGGATTTCCAGCCACCTGGGTGATATAAGCCTGTGTTGTTTTCACCAAGGTCTAGAGACCTTGGTTTTCACCAAGACAGCTTCCAAATCCTCCGCTACGCACAACAACAGCTTTATGATGAACAACAACTTTGCCTCGTCGTTTCTGACTTGGAAAAAAGCATTAAGTCGACGCAAGCGATTCTTGAGGCTTGGATCGTTAGCACTCCAGGCTCTTTAAAGGTGAAAGCTGTTATTGAATTACGCAATACTGCGAAGTTGCGGAAAGCAATTACTTCAGATTTTCTTGAGTAAATTCACAGTTCTGACGGAAGTTCACACCAATAGGAAATCAACTGAAGGGGGGGAAGTCTTTATTTTGTTTACCCCATGAAATCACGATGAAAGCGAACTATTGAGTTGGCTGACCCAGATGCAATAAGGACTCGTACAGACAAAAATTTGAAAGCAACTCGAAGCAACCCATTCAGTGGCTTTTCCTGGACCAGACTAGAAATTTTTCTTGCGTATAGGGGTTACTGCACAGCTACAGGGTCCTTCTACCCCCAAAATCTGAATGTTCGACAATCGAAATTATGAGTTATTCAAGGATAAGTCGGGAGAAGGATAAAATTAATCGCCGAATAAGAGCGATTAAAAAAATAGAAGGTAACTACCGATGGCACCTTCCTTATCATAAAAAAAATAACAGTTGGGGGCGGGGGAGGGGGGGACTGAGCCGAATCTGAACTCATCACAAAATCTAATCTACTTTTCTTTACTCCTGGTCGCCCGTCCCATTGCCTTCTGGTATCAAAACGCGAGAATGAATGTATTATGTTCGGCAACAATGGCTTGAGGGAACAAATACTAATAGTAGTAATACCAGGTGAACTTTGAGAAGGGTCTTATTGGAGGGTCACTCAATACCCTAATCAGAGTCATGAAATACAAAGGAATGTTAAATGAAAATGACTCATTTAGGAATCCATCGAAAAACAGAAAACTCGAAAAGGAACTCCAATGTAGACGACACCGTAAGTCAAAAATGAGACATGCTAAAATAAACACTTCAGAGGACAATTGACTGGCACAACCTCGTTAATTTTGGCATAATCTCCATTTTACAATACATAGAATAATGAAACAAAACGAAATAAAATCGAAAGGCTCCCACCAACGGTTGTAAATTCGTAATTGTTCACATAATTCTTAGTCTTAAAAGTGGTATCATCACCTACGGGCTGCTCTATGAGCAAGAGCCCGTGCTGGTATAAGGCCAGCTTCATAAAAAACAAACGCGTATCATCATTAAATCACTCTATCAATAGACAAACAAAATAATGAACATCTCATCAAACATGCATATTTGCACGTTACCAACTTACAGCCAATAAAAATGTTTAAAAATCCACCCAAGTTTTTTCGGCACAGTCGAGTATTCTGTACAGCGAATAATCCTATATGGAACTCTCAGCCGCGGCCAATGAAACTTTCTGCCACAGTCCGGTGGTGGCCTGTGTTGCTGGCACCTATAACGCTGCCAGACGCACGATGACGTCTATTTTCAACCTTAAATAAAATTAAAACTACTAAGGCTACAGGGCTGCAATTTGGTATGGTTGATGAGTGGAAGGTGGATTATCAACATAGCAATTTGCAGCCCTCTAGCCTCGGTAGTTTTGAAGATCTGAGGGCGGCCAGAAAAAACGCGGACGGACGGACAGACAAATGGCCATCTTTTACAGAATAGGAAACTCGCACACACAGGGAAAATGCCTCTGCAAATATGGCATAAAGACTCGTGAATTTTGAATGACCGCTTTCCGAGATTCCGTCTTCTGAAAAGGAAGATCATCTCTGTTTCTCTCTTCTTTTTCTCCTTCTCCTTCTTCTTCTTCTTCTTCTTCTTCTTCTGTACAGAGATTCGAGGCGATGGTCAGAGGAGGCGGACACGTGTTGCGGTTGCTCCTCGTTTTGCATATTCATTAAATCTTGCTGAGCGGCTGGTTGTTAAGTGTCGCCGCGGTATACAGGCCCTCTGCCTCTCTTTTTGCTTCATTATTATATTTTGCAGCTATCTCTCTCTCTCTCTCTCTCTGAATAAATTAATTTATATTCCCATTTATTCGAACTACAAATCGATACCGTCACTGACGTCCTGATTTTTTCTCTGTCCGCTGGGCAGTGGTTCGAACCCACGAGACGACGAAATTATTATCAACTAAAAAATTCCCCTTCGGTTTACACATATTAAAATATATCAATTCCGAGGTAGAGCGATGAGTTATTAAAGGACATTTGTAGCTCGAATAGTCTATATGAATCACGGTGATGTGATAATTATTCGTATATGGTATATATACTATACGGAAATAGTATATATAACTGAATGACGAAAATTTGGAACGTGATGAGTAGGTATACATAATAAAAAATAAAAGCAAAAGCCACGAAGGAAAGTGAAACAGAGTCCTGCGACTCAATTCTAATGCAGTTTTATGGCTGACTGACTACTTAATTATCAGCTTTCGATTCATATATGTCTATTTTCTTCGTGAGAATTACCTCTCTTCTTACTTTTCTTAATTCTTGCATTTACTGGACAGCTGCAGTTTATCTGCACAGCGAACCGTTCTCAAGAGTAACAAAGGAAATACGGTGGTGTTACAACTATTTATAAGGCATACGACTCCTTTAGTCCGCCAGAAAACTAGTTCCAAAATACGTTCGCAATGATGATACAACCAATTTTGTGGACATGAATTCTGGTATTATATATATATATAAAATATATATATATATATATAAAAATATATAATATACACACATAATATATATATATATATATATATATAAAAATATAAATATCATTTATAACAAATATACTACATTAATATATCTATATATATTTTTTTTGTATAATATAATATATATATATCCTAAAATATCAAAAAGATCCAGTGACTTCCATTAAAATAAATGAAATACCAGAAAATGACAGGCTAGAAATCCAGATTTCTCGTCTTTACTAGACATGTAAAATAATTTATATATATATATATATATATATATATATATATATACTGCCAAAATATATAAAGTGTACATATATATTTAAATATATATATATATATGCATATATATATATGTATATATATATATCTATATATATGTATGTATATATCGCAATACACCAGACAGATAGACGCAAGCACGAACATGATGGTCGTCAAGCGCAGCGAACTCTTTCACCGACTTCAATCTCGGCTGAAAACAAGGAGAGAAATTACTCCCAGAGAGATAACAGTCGTCGGATCTACACTGATCTCTCTCCTCTATTCATTTGTCTCTTGCTGTCGGCTTCTCAGTCGTTGCTGGGAATAAATTATATATCGTTCACACCAGACTCCTATACTATATATATGGATTGTAGCGAGTTCTGATACAGTTATCTTTATGTTCTGTATAGGTGTTTCTACTAATTACTTTCTTACACACTCAATCAATCAGTGGCGGATTTAAGGGTGGGGGTCACTTCCCCCCACCATCGATATGAATAAAAGGATATGTTTTTCTTTCAATGAATCATTATTAGTAGCAAAGTGTTGGTTAGTTAACGATCATTTCAACAACAAAAACTACTGCTATTACTACTACTGTGTGTATGTATGATACATATGTGTGCATATATATATAATGAAAAAATACTGATATACATGTACCATATGTGTATATGTATATGTTATATATATATATATATATATATATATATATATATATATACATATATATGTGTGTGTGTGATGTGTGTGTGTGTGTGTGTGGTGTGTGTGTATTGTAAATGGCTATTGCAATCATCAATGTTGGTTTTCTGGTCCTCGATGAGTCACTTTTTTTTTTTTTTTTGTTTTTTTTTTTTTTTGCCACAGAAGCAAAGTTTTGGAACTCGCTGTCGATATTGAATTCTATTTTCCCCTTTTCAAGAACCGGCTTCCTGAAACGGATAAACCTTGCCTGGGCTAGTTAAGGGCACTGGGATGCCAGCAGCAGCCCCATTGGCCTGAGTATGCCACCCAAACCACTGAGTCAGTGAAGCGCAGATCTGGATCCAGATTGAGATAATTGTAATTTCCTTTTTTTTATTCTTTTTTTTCTTTATTTCTCTGATCGAAGTATATTTTCGTATATTCATCCGTTAGGAGCTCTGGCGGGTCCCTATCAGGTAATCCTCTTTCCCTGTATTGTGGGTTTTATGTTTCCTTAATTGGCGTGGAGGGAGGGAAGGAGGGAAGGAGGGAGGGCACAGTGCAGCTAGGGGGGTAGGTGGTGGGTGGGGGTTCTCATTCGCCTTTTTATGACCAGGTCCCACGACTTTCGCTGCTCAGCAGTTTTCGTATAAAGGCGGCCTGCTTTTTTTTGTCTTAATTGACCTCCCTACACCGCCATTGTGCCAATTCGACTGGATGAGTCCACGTACACACACACACCAACAAACACACAGACATACGTACGTACATACATACATGCATTTTTACACACAAACACACACATACATATATATATACTTATATACATGTATGTATGTGGGGATATAATCCACAATGATGTAAAATCCTGCTGTAGTATTATAAAATATATATTTCTTGTAAAACTACAGAAGGTACGACATAGGTACCTAGCTTCTGCACATATGTTTATGTATGTATGTATGTATGTATATATTACATGTATGTATGATATATATATATATATATATATATATATATATATATAATATATATATATATTAATTTTTCCGCGTGATACATATGAATTCTGTAACTGACAACTGAATGACAGAATTGAACTTCCTAAAGGATAAAAAAAAAATGTTACCAGCAAAAGTGAGTGCCAGTGTCAGTGCCAATCCCGGATAAACACGGAAGGGTGGAGAGGAGGAGACGAGGAGGGCATCCGTTCGTAAAACAACTGCCAAAGCCAATTATGAAATGAGCCATTCAGGACAGAAGAGACGGAGGAGGAGGAGGAGGAGGAGGCTCACTCAGAACAGCGATTCCAAATTGGGATGATCCCGAGAAGAAGAAGAAGAAGAAGAAGAGGAAGAAGAGGCAGAAGAAGAAGATGAAGATGAGAAGATGAGAAGAAGAAGATGAGAAGAATGAGAAGAGAAGAAGAAGAAGATGAAGAAGAGAGAAGGAAGAAGAAGAAGAAGAAAAAGAAGAGAAGAAGAAAAAGAAGAAGAAGAAAGTGTGGTCAGTGAAGCTTGGTACTCGGCAGGCACGATTTCAAGTCCTGCATGAGAAATGAGGTTCAATCCTTTCAGTTAAATGTTAAAAAAAAAGAGAAAAAAAAAGATAAAATATATATATAATAATATATATCATATAATCCATGTAAGAATGCGAGTGAAAACCGGGAATTGGAACACGTATTTTCGTGTTTATTCTACAATCTGCAAGTTCACACCGTGAACTTGAAAATGTGGAATAAACTACGAAATACTCGTTCCAAGTCCAGTTTTTCACTCGCATTCTTACGTGGATTTTATGATATTCTCGTGCACATGGACTTTCATGCTACATTATATATATAATATAATGTGTGTGTGTTTGTGTGTGACAGCACACGAAGTCTTTGCACGTTAACGGTGTAGGGTCATCAGTCCAAGATAAACTAAACCGCACTGACATGTTACTTAAGCACTGAACATCGAAGAAGCAATATGCACATTTAGAGAATAGTGAATAGTGGTCAAATCTTTCCCTAAAAAGCGAAAAACTTTAAACCTTTCCGGCAGAAGGTTATAGTATATTCTGAGAGGGAAATGATTAGGCCAGGGCAAGAGGATTTCGACCTGATACAGAGTGTAAACAAAAAGGGATTAGCCAGAGGCCAAAGGCTTAAGTCCAGACGGCAGAAGTGAGCTGTATTGATTCAACCTCGTTTTAAGGAATCGAAGAGCTGTTTCGGTACGGGTTTATTACCTGTGTACTAATTATTCCGGTATCTTATACTGTGTGTAAGTGCAAGTGTGCTGATGTTCATTATTCATATGTAAGCACGTATTTATACAAAATTACATTTTGGGTATAGATCTTTTATATTTACACCAACAAACTCACGAAAGACGTTATAATATATATATATATATATATATATATTATATATATACACGTCCTTTCGTGAGTTTGTTGGTGTAAATATAAAAGATCTATACCCAAAATGTAATTTTGTATAAATTACATTACCCACTGACGCTTTCAGAGGACACTAAAGACTAATGGAAGTAACTTTAATCGTATACATACATACATACATACTACATACATACATACATACATACATACATACATACATACATACATACCATACATACATACATGTATGTATGTATGTATGTATGTATGTATGTGTATGTATGTATGTATATATATATATATATATATGTATATATGTATGTATGCATATATATATATGTATGCATATATATATATATATAGTATATATATATATATACATAAATATAATATATACATATATACATATATATATATGCATACATACATATACACATATATATATATATATATTATGTGTGTGTGTGTGTGTGTGTGTGTGTGTATACAATTAAAGTTACTTCCATTAGTCTTTAGCTGTCCTCTGAAAGCGTCAGTGGGTTAAACTCGAAAAACGTTAGAATCAAAATACGTTTGATATTTTTAAATCACGGGGAAAAAGTAGTAACTGAGTAACAGTGCTATTGTATAAATTACATTTGTATAAATTACATTACCCACACAACACCACACACACACACAATAATATATATAATATATAATATATATATATATATAAGCATACATATATAATAACATACATACATACATACATTATTAAGATGTTATGTATTTATATGTATGTAATGTATGTATGTGACTATAATATATATATATATTATATATTATACAAATATATAATATAGATAATAATATATATACATAATAATATACTATAGTATTATATATATACGATATATAATAGTAATACTAATTAGCACTGTTACTCAGTCAACTTTTTCCCGTGATCTAAAAATACCAAACGTATTTTGATTCTAACGTTTTTCGAGTTTAACCCTCTGACGCTTTCAGAGGACAGCTAAAGACTAATGGAAGTAACTTTAATTTTATACATAGGCACTTAACCCAACATTTCCCGGGCATGGGGTATTACTGCACGAGTTATCAATTGGGCGCTGATGAAATAAGCACTCTGCGAGCCTCGTGGCAACCAGTAGATGATCAGTGAGAGAAAGAACAGAAATATTCATGGACTGGAAGAGGAAAATATTTTGATGGCCGTGTGGGATTATCTGCGTTCGCCCTTTTAAAAGCACCAAGTGCCTCAAAGGGGAATGTTTCATCTCGGTTCTTATCTCTTGTTGTTGTTGTTGTTGTTTTGTTTCTATAAATGCTTCGGGAATTTTACGAAAATGTCAGTCAAGCCGCTGGACATTTTGCATGTGTGCTTATCACGTCATTTGAATTTTTTCGTAAATGCAATGCGCACCATTTTAAACTTTGTATGAATGCTTTTCAAACTATATGAAATTTTGCTGAAATATATGTTATGTCATTTTAAGTTTCGTATGAATGCTTGTGAAGCCATCTGAAATCTTTATATAAATACATGCTACGTCATTTTGTGTTTCGTATATATGCTTGTCAAGCCACTGGAAATTGTGCCCGTAAGCTTGTCATATTTGCAATTTTACATAAACGCCAGTCATGCCACTGAAAAGTTTCCTATAAAAGTTGTTGACACTATTTGCAAATCTAGATAAGAACACTTCCTATCACATGTATTTCCTGGTGTCACCTCATCTATTTATTTTCATCAATTATCGTCTGTAATTTACATAAATGTTTTTCATTCTTAAATTTTACATACATGCATTTCTCTTTATTTGATATTCATTTAGAATGCATTTATTTCATTTGACACATACATACATTTCTCTTTATTTGATATTCATTTAGAATGCATTTCATATCATTTGACATGTTAGAAAAATACATTTGATCTCATTTGAAATTTTACACAGACCCATTTCTATTTAAATATTAGATAAACGCACTTCATTTAAGATTTTTTATGGTGTAATCTATTTCCATCTGAAACATTGTACGAATACTTTTCATACCATTTGATATTTTATGCCTGAACGAGAGACACTATCATGAACACTGAAAAAGGGATATTTTTCCATAGATGCTCATAAATAACTCCATAGACATAGTCCAATTTATTGCAAATTCTATATAAGTGCAAGTCATTCAACTCGAAATTTAACCTAATATCCATTTCTTCATATGTGAATTTCAAAGTTACACCTTGACAATTAATTTTTCTTGTCAATCGCCTTCCGTTTCACTCGAACAAACGCATGCTACTGCCGGCATGTACTATTTCAAGTCGAAAATGGGTCAAGGGATCATTTTTATTTATTTTTTTTTTACCTCGATCATTTATTTTTGGAGCATCGCCTACAGGCATCCAATACAGGCCGGGTCCAGACCCCGGTTATTTCCGCAGAGCTCTTTGCAACAGACAAAATACGACCTAATCTTCCGGGACTTTTGAATGGATATCCTTTTAATTCCCGGGTCGTTTGTTATCGTTTGAGCGCTGGTTTAGGATTTGAGCGCAGTGTTTGCCAGGTCCCGGTGATATATTCGCTCGCGTGTTTTAGATACCTGTTATATCTCACGGTGCGTCATATTGTTTGGAGGGGGACGCCAACGGGGCCGAACCACTGGCCACATAATTCCCCTTCTGACAATTTTCGGTGCCTTCCTTACATTCGTTTTTTTGTACTGGCTTTTTTTTTTCATTCTGAAAGGAATTTGCTCGATTTACGTACAAATGAGTTTCAATTTTCATGAATTTCCTCCATTTTTTAAAAATCATTTTCAATTTTCATGAATTTCCATCAGATTTATTTTAGAAAATTCAGTTTCAATTTTCACTGAATTTGCTCGATTTAATTCTATAAAATCAGTTTTCCAATTTTTCAATGAAATTTGCTCGATTTCCTGGTAAGAGTCAGTTTCAATTTTCATGAATTTCCTCGATTTATTTATAAATCAGTTTCAATTTTCATGAATTTCCTCGATTTATGTATAAGTCAGTTTCAATTTTCATGCGTTAATTCTCTTAATTTGACCACTGTTCATTACTGAATGTAATCCAACGCTTATTTTCCACTGCATTCAAAGTTTTTCATGCGTAAATACATTAGGGTTAAAAAAGCACATCCCTTCACCTTTTTGAAAGAGGCCAAAGCTGAGAATGGCATTGGGTTAAGTATTATAAATATTATCAATTATTTAACATTAATACACAAACATTATATATTATATAATATACATATATAATATATATATATAAATATATATATATATAATAATATATATATATAATAAATATTTATAATAATACATACATACATACATATATTGTGTGTTTGAACTTTCAAAAAGAGATACACAGCGGGCTTTATTCTTGAATGGGCAGTCGACACAGGAACCCGACACAATTAAAGAAATGAAACGGCTAAACAGACAGACTCAAAGACAACGGACAGAGAGCAACAGCCAGAGAGCACAACGCCAGAGACAAAAAGTATGCTATATTATATATATATATTATATATATATATATATATATATATATATATATACATATATATATATATATATATATATATATATATATATATATATATATATATATATATCTCAGTAAAAGCTCAAGTCCCACCACCTCCAGGGCGTCTTGTTCGAAACACTGCTGCTGGAGGTGGTGCCAACTCTGGGCCGAAGGGCTGGATGGAGGGAATGGATATCACAGCTTCACGGGAACCTTGTATCCTTTCATATTCAGAAGCGGGCAGGGCATTCGAGAAGAGAATTACTATGTCACTGCCAGATGTCGCAGAGTTGGCAATATCGGAGGGGAGCGATTTTGGAATGGATGAGACGGGGGTGGGGGGTGGGTGGAGGGGGGAGGGGGGAGGGGAGAGGGCGAAGTCCCCTTTCTCCCCCTCAGACGACAAGTGGTGTTTTCTGGTTTCGCTTTGCCAACTTCACAGTGACGACGGCCCCCCCCCCCCCCCTTCTCTCTCTCTCTCTCTCTCTCTCTCTCTCTCTCTCTCTCTCTTGATACCCTGGGACAGGACTTCTCAAACTTGAGTTTGTCTGAGGGATTCTCAAAGCTTGAACCTATTAAATATCCGCACCAATATTATTTTTTTTCATATGTAAAGACAAATTCGGATTTAACGAAAGAGTGAAACTGCCGATGCATACGTTACATGGC
>NC_087218.1:10715000-10717500 GCF_015104395.2 Macrobrachium nipponense
AGGCTTACTCCCCGACCAAGCGAAAAACCAAAAACTATCCTTCCCTAGAAGCAAACGCCTGGGGGTGGGGTGGGGGTGGGTGGGTGGATTGGGTTGGAGGGGGCCAGTTTGCTGGCTGGAGTGATTTTATTTTCAAAAGCGAGAGGGGCCAAACTTTGTTCCTGCTTTATTTGACAGCTTTCAGAAACATCATTTGTTGTCGTGTGAAAGAAAGGCTGTCGTGTCATTTTTCATAAGCCTTGACACGTCTAACAAATGCCACACGATTTCAGTGTTTACAAGCGTTTGATAGGATGTCATTTGACAACATTTTCATATTCACCAACGAAGATGGATGAAGAGTTTCCACCGTTCACGAAATATCCTTTTGCAAGCTACATATGGATTTCGATGGAGTTTTGGGCTATGGGACATGGAAGACTGATTCATTGATTACAGCTACTAAAACTGGCGTCACAACACCTAGGTTACTGACGCCGTAATAAATTAAACAAGGGAACTAACACATAAATCAATAGATAACTTTAAAAGTAGTTTCACATAACAAATGTCTAAAATTATATAAAGGTATACTACCTCTTTTTGCGCAAAAAAAAAATTATCAAGTAAATAAATCATGGATCCTTATTATAGAACACACAAACACACACACACACACACACACACACTATATATATATATATATTATATATATATATATATATATATATATATATATATATATATATATATATATATACTACCTCTTTTTGCGCAAAAAAATGATCAAGTAAATAAATCCTGGATCCTCATTATAGAACACACACACACAAATATACATATATATATATATATATATATATATATATATATATATATATATATATATATATATATATATATATATATATATATATATATATATATATATATATACACATATATAATCTGCGAGCGCAAAAGAGGCATGTGCCATTTCTTAGTACCTTTTATAATTCTGTTTTGCCGTTTCATTCCTACATGAACAGGACCGAAGCGAGGGGGAATACACAGCGCTACTCCACACCTACAAGAAAAGTGACAGTTACCCAATGAAGCACCGGAATCAAGGAGTTCTGGGAACTCTCTGGAGGAAGCTGGAAATTCCTGGAGTTGACAGTTTGAGGCAGAGGAGTATTGATGACCGCAATTTGGACCAAGAGGAGGGAATGGGGACGAGTCTGATGACGACGTAGGTGACATTAATAACGACTGACCCCGATAATCACATGAAATGAAGAAACACGTCACCTTATGACTAATAAATGAGGATGACGAGATAAAAAGGAAAATGTCCTATTGCTTTACATATGCTAACATGGGACATGAGACTCCCATTACATAATAATAATAATAATAATAATAATAATAATAATAATAATAATAATAATAATAATAATAATAATAATAATATACAAAATTCTTTCAAATCTCCTTATGATTTGTCTTTCTGCACGCTGGTATTACAAAGCAGCTGTCCAATATTGGACAGCTGCTTTGTAATACCAGCGTGCCAGAAAGACAATAATAATAATAATAATAATAATAATAATAATAATAATAATAATAATAATAATAATAATAATAATAATAATAATAATAATATATACACCCCCCAGTCGAATTGGAGGACTGTGTAAACCCCCCCATATAAATAATAAATAAAAAAATAAAAAATAAAATAAAATAATAATAATAATACACGCGGCAAAGGTCAACGTATACTAGGACCTCAGCTCCCCACTCGACCGGCCGTCGTCATGACCTCGTCGAAGCAAATCATCACCACCAACGAGCGGAAAGAAATAAAGAAGGCAAAAAAACTGCCGGTCGCAAATATGGACATCAAAGCTGGCCATTATCCGGACGAAATAAAGAGGGGGAGAAAAACTTTTGAGAGAGAGAAAGAGAGGGAGCGAATGCGCCTGACACGGGCGATCGCCACCGATTAAAATATACGGATCTCATTTGAGGCCATGAGAGTTCTAAATGAGTCTTAAAAACGCGACTTTCATGGCCGGGGGTAAATCCGTCGTGGACAGATTAAAACAGACGTAATTAATGAGCGTTCATGCTGGATTTCGTGGAACGAAAAATGGCGCTGTAAACAAACACTAAGAGGAAAATAAAAAAAACGGTTCAAAATTAGCGAGTTAAAATGGGACTTCATCGAGCTCACCAGGCCAATAAACAGTCTTTGATTAAGCAGCCGATATTGATTTTCATGACATTAGTAAATATGCAGTAAATAAATCCGATAAATAATCAGTTATTAGTGTGTAAATACCCGATTTCACGTCGAAACTCAAAACTTTCCTTAATTATCGAGTCAATATTGTTTGGCAAGACATGAAAAAAATGATATTTCGAATATATGTAATAATCAAGCCATACCACACAATCAAATCAAATCTAGTAAACTATAGATAATTAATACTTAATGGAATTCATCCCATATACAAGTCCAATAAATGGTCCCTAA
>NC_087218.1:10722500-10730000 GCF_015104395.2 Macrobrachium nipponense
AGATGAAGGACACGATCAGGAAAGAATATATGCAGAGACTCAAGGCGATACTCAAGTCAAAACTCAACGCCGGAAATATGATCAAAGCCATAAAACACACCTGGGCAGTGCCAGGTAATCAGATAAGCGCAGGGATAGTGGAATGGACGAAGGCAGAACTCCGCACCATAGACCAGGAAAACCAGGAAACATATGACAATACACAAAGCACTACACCCAAGAGCAAATACGGACAGACAATACATAACACGAAAAGGAAGGAGGGAGAGGACTACTAAGTATAGAGGACTGCGTCAACATCGAAAACAGAGCACTGGGACAATATCTGAAAACCAGTGAAGACGAGTGGCTAAAAGAGTGCATAGGAAGAAGGACTAATAAAAGTAGACGAAGACCCAGAAATATACAGAGACAGGAGAAAGACAGAAA
The DNA here is from genome assembly GCF_015104395.2 of Macrobrachium nipponense. Classification (NCBI taxonomy): domain Eukaryota; kingdom Metazoa; phylum Arthropoda; class Malacostraca; order Decapoda; family Palaemonidae; genus Macrobrachium; species Macrobrachium nipponense. Next base: position 10,722,930 of record NC_087218.1, read on the forward strand.
GAACAGAGGACTGGCACAACAAACCAATGCACGGACAATACATGAGACAGACTAAAGAACTAGCCAGCGATGACAATTGGCAATGGCTACAGAGGGGAGAGCTCAAGAAGGAAACTGAAGGAATGATAACAGCGGCACAAGATCAGGCCCTAAGAACCAGATATGTTCAAAGTACGATAGACGGAAATAACATCTCTCCCATATGTAGGAAGTGCAATACGAAAAATGAAACCATAAACCACATAGCAAGTGAATGCCCGGCAACTTGCACAGACCAGTACAAAAAGAGGCATGATTCAGTGGCAAAAGCCCTCCTACTGGAGCCTGTGCAAGAAACATCAGCTACCTGCAGTAATAAGTGGTACGAGCAACCAACCTGAGGGAGTGATAGAAAACGATCAGGCAAAGATCCTCTGGGACTATGGTATCAGAACGGATAGGGTGATACGTGCAAACAGACCAGACGTGACGTTGATTGACAAAGTCAAGAAGAAAGTATCACTCATTGATGTCGCAATACCATGGGACACCAGAGTTGAAGAGAAAGAGAGGAAAAAATGGATAAGTATCAAGATCTGAAAATAGAAATAAGAAGGATATGGGATATGCCAGCGGAAATCGTACCCATAATCATAGGAGCACTAGGCACGATCCCAAGATCCCTGAAAAGGAATCTAGAAAAACTAGAGGTCTGAAGTAGCTCCAGGACTCATGCAGAAAGAGTGTGATCCTAGAAACGGCACACATAGTAAGAAGAGTGATGGACTCCTAAGGAGGCAGGACGCAACCCGGAACCCCACACTATAAATAACCACCCAGTCGAATTGGAGGACTGTGATAGAGCAAAAAAAAAAAAAAATAATAATATAATAATAATAATAATATACGAAATCAGAAGACTTCTATCTAGCATGTTCGGTTTAAAAGATTTGCAGCATCAGGGGAATTTATTATTATAATAAGTTCTTTTCAATTCTTCTGGCTAATTTTTTTTTCCTTCAGGGTTGATATTTGCTAAGAGCTGGCGGGCGATGTGTACATAACCTGGATAAGGAAGGTAATTATTCCTTATGCAGATTATGTACATCATCGGCCAACCCCTAGCAAATACCAGCCCTGAAGAAGAGACCTTCTATAAAACAAATTCAACTGATGCAGCCAGTCTTTTTGAACCAAAGAATAATAATAGTAATAATAATAATAAGATCCCTGAAAAGGAATCTAGAAAAACTAGAGGCTGAAGTAGCTCCAGGACTCATGCAGAAGAGTGTGCTCCTAGAAACGGTGCACACAGTGGTGCACACAGTAAGAAAAGTGATGACTCTTAAGGAGGCAGGATGGAACCCGGGAACCCCACACTATAAATGCAACCCATTAGATCTAATTGGAGGACTGTGATGGTGACAAAAAATATATAAATAAAAATAAATAAAAATATAAATAATAATAATAACAACAACAACAGCAATAATAATAATAATAATAATAATAAAATAATAATAATAATAATATTACTGTTCTAAAGGGTCCACAGCAATATAATTATTGAAAGCCCGTGTATAACTTTATAAAAACTTTATTACAAAAATTTTCGAACCCTTCTCTGGGATCACCTTCAGTCCAAGCGATTAAATTTAACTTACAATGTACCGAAGAGGTGAACATAAAAACCAAAATTCAGAGTCACTGATGGCGAGGGGATGAAGAAGTGGTAATGATAATGTTATAATATATATCAATAATAATAATATAATAATAATAATATAAAGGTAGAAGGCCTTCTCTCAAACATCTTTTGTTAAAGATGATGGCAGCATCAGTGGAATTGATTTTATATATGGTCTTTTCAATTCTTCTTATTATTTTCTTCTCATCAGGGCTGATATTTACTAATAGCTGGCCGATGTTCATATCTTGGTTAAGAAAAAGTTTTCTAAAAATAACACTTTATTGATATGGTAACTAAAGTGGCGTATGGTCGCCGTAGAGTTTACAATTTGTAGTCTGGACGTTGTCTAAGAGCGTAGCGGAATTCCAACGTTTCCAACCGTATCTTCGGTTTATTTTCAAGGAAGGGTGAGCTTGAACTATTTTTGGGAGACATTTCCTTAACCAGAGTATGAAAATCGGCCAGCTATTAGCAAATATCAGACCTGGTGAGAAGAAAATAATAATTGACAAGACCATATATAAAATAATAATGATAATAAGAATGAAAATGTATAATGAAATGTGGTGGTAAAACCCCGTAGATTCGCGACGGAGAGCGTCGTCCTCCGATCCATCTTGGAGTTACCTGCGATGTCCATTCGTAATGACCTGCGCCTTCCCTAATTAGATGGGAAGTGGATACGTAGAGGCTTACCTGCGGGGGGACTCCATGGTGGCCGTGGGGGAGGCAGCCGGGGGGGAGGCGGCCGGGGGGAGGTGGCCGGGGGCGATGGTGCCGGGGGCGATGGGTAATAGGGAAGTGGAGGAGGAGGAGGAGGTGCCGTAGTCCTGGCCCCCTTTGGAGATGTTTCTGCGTTCCAGATCAATTTTTCAGATTTTGGAGAACGACCGCTTCGAACGAAGAATGCACAGAGAGAGAGAGAGAGAGAGAGAGAGAGAGAGAGAGAGAGAGAGAGAGGGTTCAGCTGGGGATACGATGAGAATAGTAATGTCAGGGGGAAATCTTGGCCAGACCCTCTGAACTTTATAGCAAAATGGCGAAATTCTCTAAATTGTTAAAAATGAAATTCCCTAAATCTTTCAAAATGAAATTCCCTAAATTGTTCAAAAGGAATTACCCTAAATCGTTCACAAGGATATTCCCTAAATCTTTCAAAAGGAAATTCCCTAAATCTCTCAAAAGAAAATTCCCTAAACCTCTCAAAAGGAAATTCCCTAAATCGTTCAAAATGAAATTCCCTAATTATCTCAAAAGGAAATTCCCTAAACCTCTCAAAAGGAAATTCCCTAAATCTCTCAAAAGGAAATTCCCTAAATCTCTTAAAAGGAAATTCCCTAAATCTTTCAAAAAGAAATTCCCTATATCTCTCAAAACCTTAAATCCTTGCTCTCAACAGCAAGCGAAAGAGGCCTATAATTCATTAAATACACACTATATATACGTATATTAATGTATAAGAGACCATTGCCAAATTACGCAATAAATATTCTTTTATATCTTAATCAATATACATTATATTCTATTCGATCTTTTGGACAGAGGAAGTCAATAAAAAAATCCTTAATTTGCCTAAAATATTCGTGTATTTCCGTATAAGACTCGAAAACCTGTTTCACTTCTTACCCAAGAAAAGATATTTGAAATCTTTGATTTGAACCCAACTTATCATAAGATTTTCACTGCTATTCCTAGCCCTTAAACAATCGAACAACGCGATCCGAAAAAAATAAAACTTCAAGTCTATAATCTGGGTAAATTCTACAAAAGTTCAGAATACCTTTAGTAATTAATACGACACGGCACTAAAATTCAAAATCTGATAACGTGGTTAGACCTTATATATATATATATATATTATATCTCTCTCTCCTTATCGGAAGAGATACGCAACATGAAAGACGAGGTAACGACTGACAAATCGAGAGATAAATCTAGCTCAACATGTAACACGTAATGGAAAAATAACTATCTTCTCCAAGAAGAAACTACGAAGGACCCACGGTCGACCAACACCAACCCCTACTATGCGCTACTGAAGGCAACAGCCAAACACTGAAGACGTCGGAGAGTAAGTCTTCTTCTTCTGCTGCTGCATTGGCAAAGACGATGCTGCTGTTTCTAGACGAAGCTTTGGAATAGACGACGATTTTTCTCTCTCCCTATATTATATCTTCGAAATTTTATCTCTTTTTGGGTATAATGCTTTGCTATCTGAGTTATTCGTAACTTACTGTATAGCTCACCTCCTCCTTTATTTCTAGAGCCTTCCTACCTCTTTGTATATGACTGTTTAATCTATTTTATTTCTAAATATCGCTTGACCTAATTGACCTGTGTATGTTGATTCGCCTATCTTACTTCTATTTCGTTCTTTCTTGATCTTGGTTATCTCCGTTTACTACTACGTTGTTTTATCTTTGTATATCGGCTTTACCTATCCTTTCAAATCTATTTGTTTGTTTTCCTGAGAGTGATATGTTGCGTTTCAGACGAAGACGACAGCGACAATCACATTGGTCAAGGGCAAACTGCTATATAAAGCTCTCCGTCCCCCTCCTCCCTCGGCGCTACAGCCGAGGAACAAAGGAATCGCCCCACATACTACTACTACTACGATCAAACAACCTCCGGTGCGAGAACCACTTGCATTCTTCTGCTTCTACAGCTGTATCACACGACACCGAAGGAAGCTCGCTGTGTGGGTGGATGGCAGGCAGACAGACAGATGGTCGCGATGCACACGAACAGCAGCTGGCGAGAAGGACGGGGGCCTGGCTGCCAGCATACCCTCTTTAACAACGTTGTCTTCGCCGTTTCACGTGCCTAATACATTTCAACCCCGCCCCCTCGACGTTCGGCGGCCGTCCCCCGACAACGAGCACTTTCCACACCTCTACAGGCACTTGAAATCCAGCAGCAACTTCATCATCGTCGTCGTCGTGGTTACAGATCGCCGCAGCAGCGCTGCCGCCGGGAGCTGCCCGCCAAAACCACCGAATATTCCCGCCAAAAAATCTTGGCTGACAGTTTCAGCAGCAGCGTCGGTGGGAGGAGGAGGAGGAGGAGGCGGCGGCTGCTGCTGCTGCTGCTGGGGCCCGAGTATGACGCGAATGTGAGGGGGGAGAGAGAGAGAGACAGGAGGAAACAGAGAGAGAGGAGGCGAAACATCTGCTCGCCACCGCCGATCACCAGCAACTGGTTAATGGAACGGTCGTCCCAGGACTACTACTACTGCTGCTGCTAAGCGGCCTGACTGAAGGATGGCCGGTTGGCACTGCCGTGTGGCACTCTTGGTGGCACCTTCCATCGGCAATCATTTCTGTTTTTAAGAGCTTATTCATCCGCGGGTTCTCTCTGTGCTATATTTATTACATATGTAATAAATATACCTTTGTCCATCGGTGAGAAGATGCAAAAGTAATTTTTGTCTAATATAATAAAACAATAATTTATTTTCGTCGATGACAATGGCATTCGTAACGCCAATTGCAATGCCATAAAAGCCAATCAATCAAGAAATGTTGGAAGTGGACGTAGTAATGATGAAACCGTAAAACATACGTTTATTTTTATGCACAGTCCAAATACCCCGATTTAATTTTATCCACAAACAAAAGCCTCTTTTAATGCGTCACCCAGTTACTTCATTCGATTTCAGAACGCGGAGACAACCGACACGAACAACGCAGTGCCTGCATCTTGCCCAAGCCCGAAGAACGAATTCAACAGGAGAGAGAAAAGAAATAAAGCTGGAAGCTTGACCTTGAAAAAAAACGGTCATGGGAGCTCTACGAACGATTATACTTCATACGAAGAGTCGGGGAAAACTGCGACAGGAATTGAGTTCCGAAAAGAAACAGAAGGGAACTCGTTGGTGTTATGCTGAATGTGTTTATACATGCAATGATGCGTGCGCTCAAGATGGATACTTCTGCGCGTGCGTACGAGAGAGCTCACGACGAACGAGTAAACATGGATGGAGGGTTTCGCTGATCCAAGGCACTGGAGCAAGAGCGAGTGCTTCTTTGTCTGATCCCCAGATATTCCCGCGCACTCAGCCTATAGTACATTTACGAGGCGCGCATGCGTTATGCGCTCGCACGTAAAGGTCGAAGAAGGAGAAGAAACGAACTGCCAACTCGTACAGTAATGTCGAGGATATGAACACTTTTTTTGTTGTTGTCACAGCTAGCAAACAGTCAAGCGCGCGCACACACACACACACACACACAACAAACTTTAAGGTCATGTTTATAGTTAAAGTAAACAATTTACCAATATTGACTACTACTATCTACAAAGACATACTTTATACATACACATATATCTATATACATGTATATACATATATGTATACAAAATAAATGTATACAAAAAATATAATGTATTATACACCATAGATGGATAGATATACACACACAAACTTTAAGGGCATGTTTATATGTAAAAGCAACCAATTTACAAATATTTACAACTGTATATGTACAAATACACTATCCCTATATATATAAATATAACACACACACACATACACACCACACACACACATATATATATATAATATATATATATATATATATATATATGTGTGTGTGTGTGTGTGTGTGGAACATACTTTACTATAATATATATATATATATATATATTATATATATTATATATAATATATATATATAGTATTATATATATATAGTGTGTGTGTGTGTGTGTGTGTGTGTGCTGTGTGTGGTGTGTGCAAATACATACATTATATATATCTATATATATATATATATATAAGATATATATATATATATATATATATATTACCACACACATATATATACACAATATGTATATGTATATATACAGATAGATGGATAGACACATACAATTTTTATAAAGATAATCAGATACACAGACAACTGTATCAGGAACACTCACGATCACGCTCCTCCGCTAAAGCAGATGAACCCTTTCTCGAAAACATGACGTCTCTTATTGATCTGAAAAGAAGGGAAATCTCAGAATTATTTTGCGTAACCGATCAAGAAACCACAAATCTAAACGTCAAATCATTCAAACGATTTTTTTTTCTGCAATCACAGTTTTTTTTTTCTACACCAAAGTTTCGACTAAAAATGAATTTATTCTTAATCTCAAACAAAAAGTAGATTGTTTGTTTGTTTTGTTTGTTTGTATGGTTCTTTTACGTTGCAAAATGGAACCAGTGGTTATTCAGCAACGGGACCAACGGCTTCACGTGACTTCCGAACCACGTCGAGAGTGAACTTCTATCACCAGAAATACACATCTTTGACCCCTCAGTGGAATGCACGCGAATCGAACTCGCGGCCACCGAGGTGGCAGGCCAAGACCAAACAAAAATTAGAAAGGTTTTTAAACTATCAACGTCGCAA
>NC_087218.1:10732500-10747500 GCF_015104395.2 Macrobrachium nipponense
TATATATATTATATATATATATAATATACTATACTATAAATGCACATTGATTTTTTATTTATACATATGTTTATAATTTTCCAGTAGACATACTTTCACTCAAAATTTCCTTGATGTGAATAACAATATAAAAAAATATAAAGGGTACCAGACGAGGGGAAAAAAAGAGAAAGAAAAACTGCAAGCGCAGGTGAAGAACCGTCGTATAAAAGTAATTGAGGAGGAGCCGTTGCAAAGGCTGAGCGCGACCCCGGCAACTGAACTGGAGGTCATCGCATCAAAGAGAAGTATCATGAACATTCTGTTTCATGCGAACGGACGTTAAATGCAAATGAAATGTTTTGATTGTGCTTCGTTTGCGAGAGTTTTCTTTTAACGGAGTTTTCGTCAGTGATACAAATAGCGGTGGAGTCAGTTTCCGACGTATCGAGAGGGTAGATTTTACACACGATAACACTAACTATATATATTTATATATATATATATTATATATATTTAATAATATATATATATTATATATAATAATAATTATGTATATATTATATAATATATTATATATATATATATATATAATATTATATTATATAATATTAATATATACTATTATGACAGATATTATATTATATAATGCATTTAATATATACCATATCTATATATATAATATATAATTTTATATATATATATATATGATATATATATATATATAGTTATAATATATATATATATTATATATATATAATATATATGTATATATGTACAATATAAGTTATTATATATAAATATAAATATATATATATATATATATATATAATTATATAATAGTATATATATTATTTATATATATATATATGTGTGTGTGTGTGTGTGTGTATGTACATATATATGTGTATGTACATTCAGAGTTCGAGTATAATTGATATAAAGTAAAAAGGTGGATCCCAATTGATATAAGTAAAAAGGTGGATCAATTTGTGCATAAAGTAGAAATAGATGTCATGGGCCACTGGAGAATCCACACGGATGTGTGGATCCAGCAATTGAAAAGTGAAAGGGGTGTGTGACTGTTTTATTTTTTGTTTTTGCTTTTATCAAGTGCTTTATTCTCTCTCTCTCTCTCTCTCTCTCTCTCTCTCTCTCTCTCTCTCCTCTCTCTCTCTCTCTCTCTCTCTCAGCTTTTGTCGACGTTAAAGGAATTTTATTCAGCGGCGTCTGGCCTGGTGTCTTGCAAAGCAAAACACTTACCCCTTTTACAAAGCTACTCTTGTTTCGTTCATTTCTTTTTTTTCTCGCAAGACAGAAGGGAAAGAGAGGCACTGTGTGTGTGAGAGAGAGAGAGAGAGAGAGAGAGAGAGAATCTGGCGTTTATGAAATACTTCGTCAATTAAAAACTGTTTTTCGTTTTCTGTAAAAGAAAGCATATTGGGATGGCTAATTTGTCTATCCGTCCACACTTTTTCTGTCGGCCCTCAGATCTTAAAATCTACTGAGGCTAGAGGGCTGCAAATTGGTACGTTGATCATCCACCCTCCAATCATCAGAAAAACGAAATTGCAGCCCTCTAACCTCTGTAGTTATTATTTTTCTTTAAGGTTAAAGTTAAGCCATGATTGTGCGTTTGGCAACGCAACAACACAAGCCACCACGGCCGGCTGAGAATTCCATACTATTTTTTTTTTTATAAAAAGTTAATGAGATGGACTGCCCATTGAACTTATCCTGCCCAAACCAGAAGAAAGCAAGAAAAAGAAGCGGTGTTTGGGATGAAGAGGAGAGGTGCTTAACTCTGAAGAAGGCGATAGATCTTCCTCTTGTGAATGGAGGAAGGGAAACTGGATGAGAGTTCAAAACCTGGCAGTAGAGGGGATCAAACAACCGATGGCGCGCTCAGTCCGATGGTTATAATTGCAACAAGCAAAGATGTGAAGAGATGGCCTAAAGGGTTTGACACAGAATGAGGTCATAGAAGCGGTTATGTGTACCCTAAATTAAATCTAACATTTTCACCAGTTCTCTTAATAATAATAATAATAACAATAATAATAATAATAATAATAATAATAATAATAATCTATTCTTTATAATAATAATTTAATAATAATTAATAATAATAATAATAATAATAATAATAATAATAATAATAATAATAATAATAATCTCACTATACTATGATGGGAGTTATGTCTGTCCGTCCGTCTGTCATTCAATCACGGCCAAACGGCTGTTCCGATGGGCATGAAACTTGGCAGGGTTATAGTGGGGACCCCTAAGATGGTTTATAATGGGGTTTCATCCTACCTTTCCCCCCCCCCTTACCCTCCAAAGGGGGTGGAAGTGAGAAGGGATTCTCTGAAACGGAGCTGATTCTGCCCGTGAAACGGAGCTGGTTATGCCCGTAGACTTAGTTATTTTACGAATTTATCATACATAATTTCTGGATACATATGACATCATTTGGAAAAAAATACTATAGGGTAAACATCAAGACGAAATAGTTAAAAAAAAAAAAACACTAGCGGGTCACTTATATGGAGCAGCAGATGAATATGCTTTTAGTAAGGATTAGTAAATTGCTAGTAATAATAACAATAATAATAATATATTTTATCAAATATAATGGCAGAATTTACAGAGTTTATTTTATACAGAATTCTCTCAATTCTTCGAATGACTTGCTTCTCTGACACACTGATATTTATAAGCAGCAGTGCTTATTCTGTATAAAATAAACTCTGTAAATTCTGCCATTATATATAACAAAACATGTTTGAAAGGTCTGTTTCACAATAATAATAATAATAATAACGTCTCTCGTAAAAGGGCAGACCAAAGCTGTAGATGGAGAACAGAATATATACTTCAGCCATCCCTGAAACGGAAATTGACAGTAAAATCCTCGCAATTGCACTATGAATAAAATTTTATGAGACGGTAGAAAGTAAGATGGAAGAAAGGAAATATGGGCGGAGGTACAGTAAATGGAATGAAAGTGGTAATAACTCTATAAACCTGGAAGAACTTTTAATAATACTGAAGGCTATCATTATCTTTAACGTCATTTCCCTTTTTCATATATACATTCCGTTGTTTCTCCCTTAAGAATGATTTCCAATTTCTTGAAAATTAATCAATGAAATTAACAAGGCGTGATCCAATCTCCAGCTTATTCGTGGCACGTGCTAAAAATCTACGGTCAAATAGTGTGATGGTTCACTAGCGAAAATTAAAATAAATACGCTATATTTTACTAGAAATAATCGTTCTGTACCGTTCTACATGAACATTATCTATATTTATTTTTACATTTTAATTCTAATAAATGAATCATAAATATACTATCCTAATATTCCAGTATACTTAATTCAAAGCGAAACGCCTTTTTCAGACCTTTTTAGGCTTTTCTATAGGCCTTTCCTACCTAAACTAACAAGAACAACAACAGCAACAACAAAGTAGACTGTAGGTTTAACCCCAGAGTGAGCCAAAATAAAGGTATCTCCCCAAGCAGGTAACTCCCGCTGAAGTTTTGTACAGTTTCACATCCTTTTCTTTATACAGGGTGGGCCAAAAGTAGCCTCACAGTTACTTCATGAACTGTTTCTCATTCAAAGTACTCTTCAATAGAAAATTAATACTGTGCCATTAATACATGCTACTTATTTTTATCCTTTTCATGTCACTCATTCTTAAATATGCCACTTATTCATGTCTGAAAAATTTTATGCGTTTAATAAATTATTTTTTATTCTGTTTTAACTGTGACGCTACTTTTGGCCCACCCTGTATATTGCCTTAGCCTTTCTAATCTCCAGTCCGTACACATTTAGTCATTTTTACCCAGCACGGATACTTGATTGAAGCAAACTGAAATCACCACTGAAGGCCCCTTTCCTCATCACTTTCAAAGAATACCACAAAATAATACGACACAAGGTAACGTTCTCGCTATGCTTTAGTATACCATATTACACATTTACATTTTCTGTAATTGAAAACGATTTTCTATTTTCTTTAGTTAGACTGAGTATAAATACAAGGGAGACTATGATGTTTACCCGATTGTCGCGCAACATCATAACATGCGTCTACATTTTCTAGTCTTATTACTATAATTATTCAGTGTTTTTTATATTCAGATGCAAAATTGGAATTATGTTTGTACTGGTAATGTTACAAGAGTACCAACCCTTTTCAAATTTGCCAGTTATATCAGCTAGCTATTTAGGTGACCGATTTCATGAAATTTAAGCTGTCAAACCAAATAATGGTGCAATTTCGGCTATTCAACGCTTAAGAATGTGGAATGAGGGAGTTGGGGCAATTTAAATCCCAATTTAGGATTAAATTGGAGCAATTTAATCCTAAAGGTCTTGGACGGGACAGCAAGGTAAAAAGATCCAGAAAGTAACGTGGGTGTAATTATATTTATTTGTATGGTGTTTTTGCGTTGCATGGGGTTAACCAGTGGTTATTCAGCAACGGGACCAACGGCTTTACGGGACTTCCGAACCATGTCGAGAGTGAACTTCTGTCACCAGAAATACACATCTCTAACCCCACAGTGGAATGCCCGAGAATCGGACTCGCAGCCACTGAGGTGGCAGGCCAAGACCATACCGATCACGCTATTGGTGGGTGTAGTTATAATGTCTAAATGTGGACCTAGGAGAAAACACCCAACTGAACTAAATAAGGTTTCCAAGCCAATAGGAACAAGCCCAACCAATGTAAACCAGCTTCCACGATCCTGACTTCATTTCAATTTTCTCTTCAAAATCAAATGAATAATAATAAATATTCTAATGCAGAGGCCAATATGACAAAGAACCCAATGCACTAACCTGGCGCAGACCCACGAGGAAAATAAACAAGAGTGAAAACGAAAATTGAAAAATTTGAGATTAATAATGCCAAAAATTGGGACTGTAGTCGTAAGAATTGTTCTTAGCAACCAGATTATTTTTATGAGTAATTATTGAGCAACCAGATTATTTCTATAAATAATTATTCAGCAACCAGATTATTTTATAAGCAATTATCTAGAAACTAGATTACTTTTATAAATAATTATTTAGGAATCAGATTATTTCTATAATTAAGCATATTGCTAAGGGTAAGGCCACACTGGAAGCGGGAAGCGTCGAGGTCCAGGCACGACTCCGGCGGGAGAGCAGTGTCAAAACGACACATGGCCACACCAGAAATGCCACCCTCCTACGCATCACTCTCAGCGGTCAAATAAGTCTTTGTCACGTTTGGATAGGAAATTGCCTCTAATAGAAAACATGTGTTAAACTTGACGATAGACTACGTATGACCCAACGGTCTTTTGATTCTTTGCTTGCAATAGTAGAAGTCTGTCTCACAAAACAAACAACCCATCTCTCCCAAAGTATCTTTCAGGAAGTATTACCCTTATTGGCAGTAACTTTTGCGATAATAAAAGGTTAAAATCCATATTTTCTCTTTACTTCCCTTACAGTTATTACTTTAATTGAAGTGAAAAGAAAATGTGGATTTTAACTTATTATTGCAAAACTAACAGCATATAGGTTTACTTCCTTAAAGATACTTAGAAAAACAAAGGAACCAGAATTAATGGCAAATTATATAAAAATAAATTAATAATTGGCTGCATATGTTGAAATAAAAAGATTTTCCGGTATTTAAAAAAAGTAGTTCAGTGGTAAACTTTACATAAAAGAAAGTACCACAAGGAAAACTGAGTTTTGCTTGTACATTCACTGTTAACATTAATGAAGAAAATACAAATCACCACGAATATTTCATAAATCAGTGATGCTGCTGCACTGAGAATTCGTATAGTTATCAAGTCTATGCAGCTGGACAAGGCTTATTTGTGAGTGGCTGACTGCATAATAGTTGGCACCTTTAAGTTTACGTAGAGATTGGGAGTCGGATGCATGGCCACATTTAAGGGCCACTCGTTTTATTCTACTTCTTCCATTTCTTAAAAAAAAAAAAATTATGGAGTGGATCACGGGGATCCCACAAAGCTCTCCTCCGAAATACCTCCCCAGTTAATTGATTCTTATGTAGCCACTACCGTCAGACACGACCGACTGAACAGGTGACACTTCGGCAACTGATTGCCTGTTCATCTGCACGTTAGTGACCATGTCAAGTTGGAGGGTCTGTTTATGTATTGTGGTCCTTTTGAAATATTCACTTTAAATTCAGTAATGAACTCATCCCCAGGGAAAGCATTTAGACCATATAAGAACTCGGTCTATTTGCTTGACTCTTTATTGAGAACAACAATGAACGCAGTGAAAGTAAACAAATGAGAGGTATTGAAATAACTGCTAATATAAGTATACATTAACCGCATTACCGATCGGAAAATTAATTAACTCGATATTGTTACTGAACAGATAATAAATGTATCGCTTATACATAAAGTTTCTATACTAATATTAGTTACATAACAATGATAATATGCGTTAACAATTTCTAGGTTACAAATGAAAGTTCCTTAATAAGGGAAGTAACTTCACAACATAGCGATCAATATAATCAATACAGAAAAGTAACCATTCAAGTAACATAGCCCATAATCATATAGATAATGGGGTTGTTTTGGGAGAAGACGCTGGGAACCGCCGTGGTATTTTAAAACATGTTACATCGCTTGGCGGCAACTGCAGAGGGTCGAACCGTCACGCTAGTCTTATGTGGCCGCCCGCAAAAGATACCCAATGATTCAAACTGCCGCGGGAACCTCTTCCCTGCAACCTCCACCCTCGCCGCGTCTGGTGTGGCCTCACCCTAGGACAATTTCACAATGTCGTGATTACAACGTCGCTCATTCAAAATCTACAATTTTATCCATGAATTGTATTTCTGTGAAAAATTAAAAACTTTCAACAAAGATTTTCGAACAACTGAATAAATAAACATGTACCTATCTATCTTTTAATTTAAATTTTATCTACTCCAGGCCTGAAAGAAGGCATATACAGGACTAAGAAGGGGGGCGCATTCCTTAAAATTAGCCTCATTGATTCCAGATCAGGAAGAAAAACGAAAACTTAAAATGAACCTCATCGAGTCCAGATTAGGAAGAAAGACGAAAACTTAAAATGAACCTCATTGAGTCCAGATCAGGAAGAAAGACGAAAACTTACAATGAACCTCACCGATTCCAGATCAGGAAGAAAGACGAAAACTTAAAATGAACCTCATCGAGTCCAGATCAGGAAGAAAGACGAAAACTTGAAATGAACCTCGTCTATTTCAGCAAACAGGAAGAAAGACGAAAACTTAAAATGAACCTCATCGATTTCAGATCAGGAAGAAAGACGAAAACTTAAAATGAACCTCATCGAGTCCAGATCAGGAAGAAAGACGAAAACTTAAAATGAACCTCGTCGATTTCAGATCAGGAAGAAAGACGAAAACTTAAAATGAACCTCATCGAGTCCAGATCAGGAGAAGAAAGACGAAAACTTAAAAATGAACCTCACCGATTCCAGATCAGGAAGAAAGACGGAAACTTAAAATGAACCTCATCGAGTCCAGATCAGGAAGAAAGACGAAAACTTAAAATGAACCTCATCGAGTCCAGATCAGGAAGAAAGACGAAAACTTAAAATGAATCTCATCGATTCCAGATCAGTTAGAAAGGACTAAAAATAACGGAAGAGTGGGGGGAGGGGAGGGGAGGGGGTGGTATCACTGCCCAGAACTTCAGCACAGAGATGTCATCATCTACGTAAGCTTCCTGAGGATGCCCAAACGTAAGTAAGACAGGAAAGACTGAAAAGAGTATCCGACTCATTCATGTACCATACCGTAATCCAAGAGGAAACTGGGCAACCTCTTTAGAGACCAAAAGATTTCCTAGAGAGTTTCAGATACTTTAGCAGCACCAGAACTGATTTTTCCACAGTATTTAGACGGGTTGCAAGACTCCCGTTCCTGGCCTTCGACAGTCAATGTTTCCAAGTTGAACACAAGTTTGTACTTGAGACTACAAACATCTTTACGGCAAAGCTGTTTTCAAAATCAAACTGAAACATCATCCCCGAAATATATGTAAAAAAAAAGGAGTTGTGAAAATAAGGCCATCAATTAAAATAAAAATAGATGAACAGATATGACAGATTTTTTTTTTTCATTTTTGCAACCACTGTGTAAGGCCCCGTTAACAAGAGGCGCACATTATGGCGGTTTCCGCACGGTTCATTCAGTACTATGGAAGTGGAGGATGTCATTATGAGTACACACATCCACACACACTCATGTAATGTACATATTATTTATGAAATTAGAATTTATATATTATATATCTATATATATAAAAAATCATATTGGATAATAATATATACATATCTATATATAAAAAAAAAATCTTATATGATACGTTATATAAATAATATGTATATGTAAAATTTATAACTATTTATAATTATTTATATACGTATGTATACATATGTATACACATAATGTATTATATATATAATATATACATTTGAGTGCGTGTGAATGTGTATACTCATAATTACATATAACTGAATACTCTCTGCATTATGTTATTTGATGGACAATCATCCTTATTCAGTGTAAGTAAATCGTCAAATTATTTTATAGTCATTTTATATATATGATATATATATATATATATATATATATCTATATATATATATATATATATATATAATATATATATATATATACACACACACCACACACACACACATATATATATATATCGAGATAATAATATATAATATCTATATATATATATATATAACATAAGTGGTGTGTAATCCACAGACCTATCAATGTTAACACGTTTTTTGTTGAGAATATAATACAAGCATGTCTCATTTTGCATAATTTTGTAAGGGCACGAGATGCCTATATACAGGTACGAAGATATGCTAATCCAACACTACTGATAAACCTGTCTGAAGGAATTGTACCGAGAGGAGGGAAGCATATCGCTACCTCGGCAAGTGATCAGTTTGCAGTATATTTCATTCATGATGGAAAGAGTTGAACTGCAGGATAAACAGATTTAATATGAAAAGTATAAACTGAGAAATTCAATAAAAAAAAAATTTGCATAACTTAACTACGATCATTTCAACTGGTTCCTCCCAACACGTTTCCTTTACTATTTTGTGATAATAATCATTCTGATCTCATGTCCCACATGGCTGGACGTTTTTCAACTTCATCAAAGCAAAAAAAATGTCGGTGTCAAAGGCTCAGGCAAATCGGCGCGGTTACATGTGAACACCCCTGTGCTCTGTCGTTGACTTGATTCATAAACTTTTAAAAATACATTGATCACCAGAGACACATTGAAATCATCAATTATACATTTTAATGAATTAATATTTCAGTCATTTATCATTGATAAAATGATACGATGATGGCGAATTTCCACTAAATTTATTCCTTTCCTTTTCAAAATAATGACATTTTCGTGGCAAAAAAACTTTCAAGAAAATGTCATATGATCTACTGTGAGAAAGAATCACCGTCGCCTGGTACCGTGTAGTCCCGCAGCCCGGACCATTGAGATACAACGAACGAGATACCGACTGTAACCCCTACTGGTATTTAGGAGTAGAATTGTAAACTGTGAAACTGACCGTCTGCCGAAAATATATGGGTGGCTTACTTAACAAGCACCACTAATTGCTTGTTAGATTTGGGGTCTAGATCCAATTTATGAGATACCAGATGAAACTAATATATAATATATCTGCAGACTCTACTGATTTTAGAATGACCAGTGACAGACATTTTGGAGGGTGGGTTCCCCCTGACAGACGCACTGAAAAGGGGGTTAATTGGATCTAGATCCAACTTAGGAGATACCGAGTAAAATTTACACTACAATAGCACTGCACATCCTGCAATACTGTGGTGGTAATGACAGACATTTTAGTGGGTGGTTACCCCTGAAAGACCCCCCCACAACGAGTGGGGAGGTTGGAGGCGGGATCTGCATCCAACATGGAGATACCAAGTAAAATTTGTACTGCAATTGCACTGCACAGCCTATAGTACTGGGGTGGTAATGACAGGCATTTCAGTGGGTGGTTACCCCCTGACAGACACCCCACAACGAGTGGGGACGGGGACGGGGAGGGGTAAACAGGATCTGCATCTAACATGGAGTTACCAAGTAAAATTTGTACTACTACAATTGCACTGCACATCATAGAGTACTGCGTTGGTAATGACAGACATTTTAGTGGGTGGTTACCCCCTGACAGACATCCCACAACGATTGGGGGGTAGGGGGAGACAGGATCTGCATCCAACATCGGAGATACCAAGTACAATTTGTACTACAATAGCATTGTACATCCTAGAGTACTGCAGTGGTAATGACAGACATTTTAGTGGGTAGTTACTCCCTGGACAGACACAAACATCTGCATCCAACATCGGAGATACCAAGTAAAATTTGTACTGCAATAGCACTGCACAAATCCTAAAGTACTGCGGTGGTAATGACAGACATTTTAGTGGGTAGTTACCCCCTGACAGACACCCCACAACGAGTCGGAAGGGGGGAGAAGGAGGGGAGGACAGGATCTGCATCCAACATCGGAGATACCAAGTAAAATTTGTACTACAATAGCACTGCACATCCTAGAGTAATGCAGTTGGTAATGACAGGAAACTTTAGTGGGTTGGTTAATCCCCTGAACAGAACAACCCCACAATGGAGGGGAAGGGAAGGAGGGGTAGGGGGGAGACAGGGATCTGCATCCAGCATTGGAGATACCAAGTAAAATTTGTACTACAAAAGCACTGCGCATCCTAGAATGCTGTGATGGTAATGCTAGACATTTTAGTGTATGGTTACCCCTTCACAGACATTACCCTACGATTGGAAGGGAGAGGTGGGACACCTTGAAATGATTCAAAATCAATCATATGGCAATAATATTAATATTAGAAATATGGTAATTATCTGAAAATCATGAGCCTGATAAAATGTAAAAGGCAAAAAAATTCAAGAAATATTGTGATGTTTCAGGATAAGAATTACTGCCGGAGTTATTTTTAAAAATTCCTATTGAAGTATGGAATATTTCACTTCATTAATTCCATCACAATCTATATAAAAAACTATGTATGAGACTCACACACAACATATATATATATATAATATATATATATATATATATATATATATATATATATATATATATATATATATATATATATATATATATAATAGCACTATCCTTTGGTGTGGAGTTATTACTTCACACAAAGTAGTATTCTGTCTGAATGGGGGAGGGGGGGTCACAAGTGACAACAGCTACAAGTATGTGTGCTGAGCCATTTTTGCATAATTAAACCAGTCATATGGCGCCACTCTCAATGCCTCTAAAAAAAGAAATGTAAGATAAGTATTCTCGTTTTAATAGCGTCTTTGGTCATTTTCTTTTCTTGCCTATTATTAGAGCACTGCAGCCATGTCGAGGTTCGTAGCCCAACGTGTCTTACTATAACTGAATTGTTCTTTAGTTGCTGTTGGCTCGTGTGGATGAAATGAAATTTTTATCGGATATGGGAGTTCGACTGATATTAAGATCAAAGTCCTATCATAAAGAGCCGTTTTAACACCCGCACATTCACGAAGAGATGATGTACCACAACACAAATAATTACTGGAAACGGAAATGAGAATGAATTGTTCAGGATAGACTGACTATAAACATTAAAATATTTTCACCCATTCTATTCGCCCTCCTGAAGTTGACGATCATACAACTTAGAGCTCCTGACTCCCAAATTAAGTTGGCTTATAATATCATGTCACTTATCTAATAGTCCACTTATTTTCGGCTGCCTCACTCAAATTGATCTGTACGCTATCACCAAGTATCAGGTACCATATATATTCAGGGAAGAAAATCTAAACTCAAATAAAAATTATACTTAAGCAGTTTGATGTTTAAAGCCAGCTGAGTGTGTTGGTCTCTGAACTTCCCGCCGGCACGCACCACAGGCAGCCTATGTAATGTGTTTCAATACATACTATCGATGCTGGTTTTGACGACCATTATTCGGCTAAATTTCTCCCTAGTAATATTTTTACTTTAATTGTTCATTATATCTAGTATACAGGCACTAATATCATATTATATCCTCACGTCTGTTCAATGTATTTACCATTGCTAATATGATTTATAATGCGTCTCCAAGTCATAAAAATCGGACAACCGAATGTGCAAATATGTCAGCAGTGTGCAAGGCATAGGGCGTCAATCACTGGAGTAGCGATCTCCCTGCCGAGAGTGACTTCGGAAGGCCATATTGAAAGGTCTCGGTTCAGCTCTTAGTATTGTATTTTATTACTATTACTTTTTTAACCTTATTATTATTATTATTATTATTATTATTATTATTATTATTATTATTCGACCCAATTTCACAGAGAAAAATTACATTACGAAAACAGGCCTAAGCACTCCAACCATTGTGGTTAAGGCCTAAGCATCTGCTCTTGGATCTAACCAGTGTCAAGTATAAAGCAGCGAAGCCCTAACTAAACAGTAATGTAGTACAATCACTAAACACTAACACTCACAAAGCACTTACTGAGTAAGCACTCACACATACACACACACACACACACTCACTTAACATACACTCACTTAACATACACTCTCACTCAATAACACAAAACACTCTGAATACCCAACACTCACTAGGCACTCACTATACACTAAATGCTTACTAAACTTTACTAAATCACTAAACATAAATACTCATTATAGCCCAAACACTCGGTAAACATTCACTAAACACTCACTTAATCCTTAACAATAATTAAACACTAAACGCTCACTTAACCCTAAGCACTCATTAAATACTAAATGCTTACCAAACCCTAAATATTTATTAAATACTAAACAGTGAATGAATATCCACGCATTAAAAACTCAATAAACACTTACGCACTAAACATTTGCTATACACTAACATTCACAAGACATTCACTAACCGCTCACTTAACATTCGTAAAACATTCACTAAAACCCTAAACACTCACTGAATACTTACACACTAAATATTCACTAAACCATTCACAAGACATTCATAAACGCTCACTTAACATTCACAAAACATTCACTAAAACCCTAGACAAAACATTCACTGAACACTTATACAATAAATATTCAATAACATTCACAAAACATTCACTAAACCCTAAAGACTCAGTAAACATTCACTGAATACTGACACATTAAACAGTCACTAAACCCTAAACATTCATCAAAAACTTACTCATAAATATTCACTAAACGCTTATTCACTAAACCCAAACAATTCGCTAAACACTTGCTCATTATACATTAACGATAGAAAAAATTGCTCATTAAACATTAACGATAGAAAAAATTGACAATCGCACTAATTTTTCATTTCTCTTGTTTTCTTTACATTAATGCTAGGTGATTATTATTTTTTTGGTCTAGTTTGCTCTTATATTTATTCATAATCTTCTAGAGAGAATGGAAATGTTCGAAATTACTTGGTGTGTGGAGAGATTGTTTAAAAAACAGAGATCCTCTGTGTCCTTCCTCAGCCAAGTGTTATATCTGACGAATTTACACCCAGCCGAAAAAAAAAAATCGGGACTATAGTAACAACAATATTCATTCATAAAACTGATAATACAAAAATGTATCCATGATTTCATTAGTATGAAAGTCAGTTGAAACCAAAAGAAGGTAGTCCTGCTTCGATAAAACAAACCGAGCAGGCTATAGCGCAATTATTATGATCTGTACCCTGACTATAGCGTATATATTACATATGTATTACTATCTATTTAATGGGTGCATATTACTCTATTTAACAAATGTTATGTACTTCATAGACATTTTACAGCAATAACTCTAATAATAATAAGAACTTATATGCTACTCTACAGTGCCAGTCTTCCAGCCACTGCTACATTAATTTTCATCTCGTAAACAAAGCTGAAGCGAGTACTATAATTGAAGTCAGTTGCTTGCTTGACAAAATAATAATATGACTGAATTATCATGGGCTTACAGATGACTGTTATTTATATGAAACAAATAAATCATTTTTGTGTTATATAAATACAATGGGTATAGAAAGGATAAAAATATTTATTAAATATATCACGATAATTTATAATACGGGTCAACAGTAGCCTACTATACTGGTCTAGACATTAATTATCAGGGATTGCCCTTCCCCCTGCCCACCTGCTAGGATGCGTCTGTCAGGGTGAAACCACCTACTAAAATGTCTGTCATTACCATCACAGCATTTTAGGATATGAAGTGCTATTGTAGTACAAATTTTAGTTGGTATCTCAAATGTTGGATGCAGATCCTGTCTCCCCTTCCCCCTCCCCCTCCCTACACGTTGTGGGGTGTCTGTAAGGGGGTAACCACCCACTAAAATGTCTGTCATTACCATCACAGCATTCTAGGATGTGCAGTGCTGCTGTGGTACAAATTTTACTTGGTATCTCCGATGTTGGATGCAGATCTTGTCTCCCCTTCCCCTTCCTCCTCCCCCCACTCGTTGTGGGGTGTCTTTCAGGGGGTAACTACCCACTAAAATGTCTGTCATTACCACCGCAGTACTCTAGGATGTGCAGTGCAATTGTAGTACAAATTTTACTTGGATGCAGATCCCGCCTCCAACCTCCCCACTCGTTGTGGGGCATCTGTCAGGGGGTAACCACCCACTAAAATGTCTGTCATTACCACCACAGTATTGCAGGATGTGCAGTGCTATTGTAGTGTAAATTTTACTCGGTATCTCTTAAGTTGGATCTAGATCCAATTAACCCCCCCTTTCCAGTGCGTCTGTCAGGTGGAACCCACCCTCCAAAATGTCTGTCACTGGTCATTCTATAATCAGTAGAGTCTGCAGATATATTATATATTATTTTCATCTGGTATCTCATATATTGGATCTAGACCCCAAATCTAACAAGCAATTAGTGGTGCT
>NC_087218.1:10750000-10755000 GCF_015104395.2 Macrobrachium nipponense
CTAAAACTTACACATAGCGTAACTATCTAAAGCCCGGGACGCAGTGTTACCATACGCAAACACCACAGGCGGGTGGACGGATGGAAAAAAAAGAGTATAGTAGTATCGCATGAACATAGTCCTTAAATTATCATTTCAATATTAAGTTGAAGGTAGTTTAACGATTCCATTTGTTAAATTTTAGAGAAAACATTGGAAACTCACAAAATGCTATCAAATTTTGAAAAAAGAAAAAAATAATAACCTAACAGTGTGAACCAATGCAACCTCACTATTGCTTTTGATGACGTTATGTGCACGGGAGTCTCATGTCAATGAGTCATTTATCGGTCTAAGAAACATCCCTCGCTGAGCGAGAGCCAATTATTGCACTGCATTCGGTGCAAGTTCCTATTGGAGAGATATCAAGAAAGCTTACTATACCGGAGAGAATCATACATAGATGAATCAAATTGTTTAGAGAACGGCAAAGTTTAGAACTTGGGCTAGAGGTGGAACTCCTCGAAGCACCACAAGAGAGCAAGACAATACAGTGGTGTAAATGTTGCTGAGCAACATTCATTTGTGAATTTTGAATTCTAGCGCCTCGTCGCGATATTGCTGAGCCAGGAATCATAACAACGCCTATAAGACTGGTGTCTGATGAATACTATAGATGGAGAGGAAGAGAGTTTTAAAAATACCCTTGAAATCTTTGATAGGTGTTTATACTCGGTTTTTTTCCATCTGTCCACCCGCCTGTGGTGTTTGCGTATGGTAACATTGTGTCCCGGGATTTAGATACTAGTTACATTCAGCTTACATTCAACAATAATACTAATATCCTATTTCGAATATTAACGGTGTAATTCGCATACAGTAAATTATTAAAACACTTTTCAATTGCAAATGTACACCCAGATATCCTTTTATTTACCTAAAACTTACACATAGCGTAACTATCTACAGCCCGGGACGCAGTGTTACCATACGCAAACACCACAGGCGGTGGACAGATGGAAAAATACAGAGTATAGTGAATAAGTCTAATGAATAAGCAAACTTATCTTTGATGGATGAGAGATTCAGTTATGCTTACTCTTTTTGTTTTGTTTTTTATCGGTGGCCAGTGATTACCACGGATAGGGAGAGAAACTGATTCAGTGATGCATGCATTTTTTTTCCCTTCAAAACCTAAAGAATACATTTTATTGGGAGATACTTTATTAACATCGGCCTAATTCCTCCAACACTCCTATACGCCACCTCCGCTCTCTTCTACATCTCAGGCGACTCGATCCGACTTCTCGCTACGAACTCCATCGTGTGAAAGCATAACAAATGATACCGGTTATTTTAGAATTCTCCGCACCGACAACGGAAGCCTTAAAATGCATGTTACAAAATAATTTATGTTCAAAGTTACTTCATCTTTCATTCCCCAAAATATTTGCATACACTCGTGTTACACCCTGTATGATTGTTGTAGCTGTCAAGAGCAACCCATGATTAAGGCAGTAGGTTTTTCTTATAAAAAAAACATGGAACAGACTTAAACGAGAATGTCACCTTTCATATTTCTTATCCTTTCAGCTACTTATAATATGCTTATGGTAGTGGTCAAGGCATACATGTGAAACTAATTTTAATTCATTTCTATTTAGAAGAAATGAATAGCTACAGAAAGATCAACCAAAGAAAGCTTTAATGAAAGTAAGCCTCTCTTTATGTATTCGTCAGTTTTGACTCCCACAGCTTTCCAACGTGTCCAGATGAAACAGGATGATATGCAAGGAATTCGAAAAAAAATAAAAGACTGGATTATATTAGTTTGATTTTTTATGGTTGCTTTTTGACTTTGTATAGCTAGGTCTGAGTAAATTATGTTAAGCAATTAGAAAAGGATAAGAAAAAAAGCAGAACATGGCCAATAAAACAAGAATAACGGGAATAATCAATTAAGGCAGATTTATATAGATATTTTCGAATCAAATATTCTTTCACTACGTATCCGTGGAGTATACTGTTGAAAATAGACCTAGGCTAATCATGTGTGAAAATCAGAAGTCCAATTTAGGCCCACTAAATGTGTCATGCAAATTATTTTATTGATCAAAGGACAAAATTAGTTTAATTAAACATCATTATTAAAGAATGTTAACGCCTTAATGTACTATTTATCGGCTGTAGGAAACGAAATGACAACACCCCAGTACAGTACGATACGTTGGGTCAAGACTCGAGCGGCAGCAAAGCCAACTTCCAAATGCTTATGCTGTCACGAAGCTAGAGCTGAGAATAAAATGAGAATTCGTGGACCCATCGGTATATATTTTCCTTACTTTGCAAAATAATTATCTTTAATGCGTTGAATAAGTCTACTCAATTCTAATGTAATTTATTTCAAGTATAGCACCTTTGAAAGGAAATATTATTTATTGTTAAGTAAATAATCTGGCACCTGCATATGGCAATATTTCCATAACGAACAATGAATTAAGAAACTACGCCAATTTTTCGTTGGCCGACAGTACATCCTAATATAACTAAAAGAACATTTGCAAGTTATGCTGATTGTGGCAGTCAATTATTCCTGTTTTTTAACAGAATTTTAAATGATCTACGTCACAGATTCTGATCGCGCTTATTTTTAAATTCACCTTCATCCCTTTCCACCAAGGGAGATTCAAAAAGGAGTTCCAGGTAATTCCTATCAGTTACCTGCAATCCACTGCCGCCTTCCTTTGGGGATGTATTCAAGAGTAACGATTTGGAAACGTCAAATCCTGTGTATACTGTACAGCACAAGTTTGTTCGTTTGTATGTTTTTACGTTGCATGGACCCAGTGGTTATTCAGCAACGAGACCAACGGCTTTACGTGACTTCCAAACCACGTCGAGAGTGAACTTCTATCACCAGAAATGCACACCTCTCACACCTCAATGGAATGCCCGAGAATCGAACT
Organism: Macrobrachium nipponense; assembly: GCF_015104395.2. NCBI lineage: Eukaryota > Metazoa > Arthropoda > Malacostraca > Decapoda > Palaemonidae > Macrobrachium > Macrobrachium nipponense. Next base: position 10,752,946 of record NC_087218.1, read on the forward strand.
CGCGGCCACCGAGGTGGCAGGGCAAGACCATACCGATCACGCCACTGAGGCGCTTGTACAGCGTAAGGTAAAAGGCTTTGCCCTCTTAACTACAAGCATCCCCAATCTCGGATAAAAGAGGCGGGTTTAGTATGGGTTGAAAGGCATTGCCTTCTTCAATACGAAGGCATTCCTGAAACTTGCAACATCCATTTGCCGCTGGGGGTAAGCGGCCATGCAATACACTGAGGCCTTCGATGTAAAAACAACGAAAGTTCACGTGGAAAACAAGGCTTGTCGTTGCATGGTGAACAATCAACTAAAATGATACTATGAACATGTCTAATTTACATTTTGCTTCCTAATTTGTAGATAAGACATTTTTGTCCATCAATGTCATCCATCTACTTCTCCAAACAGTCGATGACCTCAGTGCACTGCGCAGAGAGTGTAGGCGATCAGGATAATAATATAAATGTCACTCCGTGGGATGACAAGCAACGGTTATCTGTCATCACCCCTTTTGACTTTGCCTCTCTTCTTCTTCTTCTTCAGCTGAACCATCAACTCGGATTGTGACGAAAACTTGAAAGGTCAGGGTGGAAAGGGCAGTGTAATGGCTCCGTGCACATTGGAACCGAGGAAGAAGATGGTATTTTTGGATAGCCTATCTCAATCAATGAAGGATTTCTCTTGTTTACCAGTTTTTTTAATCTATCTATCTATCTATCTATCTATCTATCTATCTATATATAATATATATATATATATATATATATGTGTAATATCTATATATATATATATATATATATATATATATATATATATATATTACATTGCTGGACTTACGATCATTGAAGTTACGTAAGGTTGGGTTTGGTCAGTACTTGGATGGTTAACCAATCATGAACCAGCAGCAATGCAAAGTACATATTGAACCTGATATCGGTCGTCACTCGAGTAGTAAGTAGTCTGAATGCCACAGGCCAATAAATTACACTCCCTCTAACCATCTGTGTAAGCAAGGTCAACTGACTATAGTAGATTCACATCAGCCGTGCCTACATGAACTCTCTCGAGAGAGACTGAGAGTTTCCAGCCCTGTGATTGGCTTATAAACAGCCAATCGGGAACGTCGTAAGGAACTGGCCTAGACGTCAAATGCACGGTTGATGTGAATCTACTATAGTACCTTCATCACACAAAGCAATGCTCACGAACGTGCAATAGTCTTTTGGAGTGTGACACAGGGGGCAATGGGCCACAGTGAGAACCAAGTAGAGACCAGAGAACGATTGTGTGTGTAAATGAGTGCCTGGGAAGGGCGCCGTCATTTGCATGACACTTAAAAGGCGCTGAAAGTTCACGAAAAGATCAATGAGTGCCTGGGAAGGGCGCCGTCATTTGCATGCCACTTGAGAGGCGCTGAAAGTTCACGAAAAGGTCATCAGACTGCTGTTCACCCTGTGGCATCAGTATCTTACGACGCTCCTTATTGGCTGTTGATAAGCCAATCACAGGGCTGGAAACTCTCAAGTCTCTCTCTCGAGTTCACATAGGCAAGATGAGTGTTCCATCTTTCCTGAGGGATACGGCTTTTAAAAGTATCCCTCAGGAGAGGTGGAACATAGATCCTCCCTATGTGAGTTCTCGAGAGAGACTGAGAGTTTCCAGTCCTGTGATTGGCTTATCAACAGCCAATCAAGAGCGTCGTAAGGTACTGGCCTATAGACATCGGATGCACCGTTGATGTGAATCTACTATAGTACTGCGTTTTTACAAGAAAGCTAATCCATCCGATTAGTGTCTTGCTTGAATTTGAGTCGAGTCGAGTTGAGTTGAATAGATGTAGAATTTAGGCCAGAGGCCAAGCACTGGGACGGGACCTATGAGGTCATTCAGCGCTGAAATTGAATTTGACAATAAAAGGTTTGAAAGGTGTAACAGGAGGAAAACCTCAAAGCAGTTGCACTACGAATCCTGTTCGGAGAGGGTAGAAAGTAAAGATGGTTGGAAGAGACTATGAAAGGAGGTACAGTAAAAGGAACAAAAGGGAGGTTGGAGCTTACAGTGAAC
>NC_087218.1:10760000-10810000 GCF_015104395.2 Macrobrachium nipponense
GCATTTTCAGATGCCGCTGTAACAGGAAAATTCGTCAGTGCAAAAGTGAATCATAATGAGTGAACGAGCCAGGCTTATACATCGGGCTGCACGCCGTAAGAAAGGTTGAAGGAAGGTCGGCCATGCCTCTCCAACCTCTCTGAGCTACCTGCAAAAGACGGGATTATTGCAACAGTGCTCCGACCACAAGATGCAGCGGCAAGGTGTCTACGGAGACGACGGTGTCTGAACTCGTTCTGCAAGCGAGACACGTGGCATCCCTCAGGAGACGAAAATAGTCTATCATACCCGGTACTGCAAGTCATCCTGACGGGCAACACAGTGTTATTCAACTCGTTCAAGCCGAGTCATTCTGAGGCAAGAGAGAGAGAGAGAGAGAGATAGAGAGAGAGAGAGAGAGAGAGAGAGAGAGAGAGAGAGAGACTTATCAATGGTTTCACATCAGTGCAAAGTGAGCCAGCAGGTGGACAAAAACCCAACAAAATAATTGTCCTGTTTCACCAAAATATCATGAAATAAAATAATTGTCCTGTTTCTTCAAAATATCATGAAATAAAATAGTTGTCCTGTTTCATCAAAATATTATGAAATAAAATAATTGGTCCTGTTTCAACAAAATATCATAGAAATAAATATTGTCCTGGTTTCACCAAAATATCATGAAATAAATATTGTCCCCGTTTCAAACCAAATACATGAAATATAAATTGTCCAACTTCAACACAGTCAATATATCATGGAAATAAATAATTGTCCCTGTTTCAACCAAAATATGAAATAAAATAATTATACCTCGTTTCACACAAAAATATTATAAATGGTTTGTCCCGTTTACCAAAAATATTAATGAAATAAATAATTGTCATTCTCATGAAAATAGAATAAAATAATTGTCCTGTTTCTCAACAACCAAAAATATTATGAAATAATTGTCCCTGCTTCACCAAAAAATACATGAAAATAAATAGTTGTCCCTGTTTCACTAAAAATATTGTGAAATAAAATAATTGTCGCTGCTTCACCAAAAATAATTAATAAAATAAAATAAATTGACGCCTGCTTCACGCAAAATATCTGTAAAATAATTGTCCCTGTTCACCAATCTCATGAAATAAAATAATTGCCCGTTCACCAAAATAATATGAAATAATAATTGTCCTTTTCACCAAAATATGAAATAAAACAATAATTGTCCTGCTTCACCAAAATATCATGAAATTAAAATAATTGTCCTGTTTCACCAAACAAATCATGAAATAAAATAATTGTCTTGTTTCACCAAACTATTATGAATAAAATAATTGTCCTGTTTTCACAAACTATTATGAATAAAATAATTTGTCCCTGCTCACAAAATATAATGAAATAAATAATTGTCTGTTTCACCAAAAATATCATGAAATAACATAATTGTCCCGTTCACCAAAATATAGGAAAATAAAATAATTGTCCTGTTCACCAATTATTATGAAAAAAATAATTGTCCTGCGCTCACCAAATATCATGAAATAAAATAATTGTCCTGTTTCACCAAAAATGAAAAAATAATTGTCCTGTTTTCACCAAAAATATCATGAAATAGAATAATTGCCCTGTTTCACCAAAATATCATGAAATAAAATAATTGTCTTGTTTCACAAAATATGAAATAAAATAATGTCCTGTTCACCAAAATATCATGAAAATAATTGTCCTGTTTCACCAAAATATCAGAAATAAAATAATTGTCCTGTTTCAAGTAAAAAATCATGAAATAAACTAATTGTCTTTTCACCAAAACATCATGAAATAAAATAATTGTCCTGTTTCCACCAACATATCATGAAATAAAAATTAATTGTCCTGTGTTTCACAAAAATATTATGAAATAAATAATTGTCTTGTGTCACCAAAATATGAAATAGAAATCATTGTCCGGTTTCACCAAAATATCATGAAAATAGTTGTCCTGTTTCACCAACATATCATGAAATAAAATAATTGTCCCGTTTCCCAAATATCATGAAATAAAATAATTATCCATGTTTCACCAAAATATATGAAATAAAATAATTGTCCGCTTCACCAAATATTATGAAATAAATTAATTGTCCTGCTTCCACCAAAATACCATGAATAAATAAATTGACCTGTTTCACCAAAAATGAAATAAAATAATTGTTCTGTTCACCAAAATATCATGAAATAAAGATAATTGTCCTATTTCACCAAAAATATCATGAAATAAAATAATTGTCTTGTTCACCAAAAATAAGAAATAAAATATGTCCTGTTTCACCAAAATAGCATGAAAAAATGGTCTGTTTCACCAAAATATCATGAAATAAAAATAAGTCCTGTTTCACCAAAATATCCATGAAAATAATGTCCGTTTCACCAAAAATCATGAAATAAAAAAATTGTCCCGTTTCAACCAAAATATCTGAAATAAAATAATTTGTCCTGTTTCACCAAAAATATATGAAAGAAAATAATTGTCCTGTTTCACCCAAATATCATGAATGAAAATAATTGTCCGTTTTCACCACAATAGAAATAAAAAAATATTGTCCTGTTTCACCAAAATATCATGAAATAAAATAATTCCCATGTTTCACACCAAAATATCATGAAATAAAATAATTGTCTTGTTTCACAAAAATATGAAAGAAACTAATGTCCTGATTTCACCAAAATATCATTAAATATGTCCTGTTCCCACCAAATTATCAGGAAATAAAATAATTTTCAGTTTCACCAAAACTAGCATGAAATAAATAATTGCCCCGTTTTCACCAAAATATCGAAATATAATAATTGTTCCTGTTTCACCCAAATATCATGAAATAAAATAATCGTCCTGTTTCACCAAAATATCATGAAAATAAAATAATGTCTTGTTCACCAAAATATGAAATAAATAATTGTCATGTTTCACAAAACTATCATGAAAATAATTGTCCTGTTTCACCAAATATGAAATAAAAAATAATTGTCCTGTTTCACCAAAATATCATGAAATAAAATAATTGCCCTGTTTCACCAAAATATCATGAAATAAAATAATTGTCTTGTTTCACCAAAATATGAAATAAAATAATTGTCCTGTTTCACCAAAATATCATGAAAATAATTGTCCTGTTTCACCAAAGTATCATGAAATAAAATAATTGTCCTGTTTCACCAAAATATCATGAAATAAAATAATTGTCCCGTTTCACCAAAATATGAAATAAAATAATTGTCCTGTTTCACCAAAATATCATGAAATAAAATAATTGTCCTGTTTCACCAAAATATCATGAAATAAAATAATTGTCTTGTTTCACCAAAATATGAAATAAAATAATTGTCCTGTTTCACCAAAATATCATGAAAATAATTGTCCTGTTTCACCAACATATCATGAAATAAAATAATTGTCCGTTTCACCAAAATATTATGAAATAAAATAATTGTCCTGTTTCACCAAAATATTATGAAATAAAATAATTGTCCTGCTTCACCAAAATATTATGAAATAAAATAATTGTCCTGCTTCACCAAAATATCATGAAATAAAATAATTGACCTGTTTCACCAAAATATGAAATATAATAATTGTCCTTTTTCACCAAAATATCATGAAATAAAATAATTGTCCTGTTTCACCAAAATATCATGAAATAAAATAATTGTCTTGTTTCACCAAAATATGAAATAAAATCATTGTCTTATTTCACCAAAATATCATGAAAATAATTGTCCTGTTTCACCAAAATATCATGAAATAAAATAATTGTCCTGTTTCACCAAAATATCTGAAATAAAATAATTGTCCTGTTTCACCAAAATATGAAATAATATAATTGTCCTGTTTCACCGAAATATTACGAAGTAAAATAATTGTCCTGTTTCACCAAAATATTATGAAATAAAATAATTGTCCTGCTTCACCAAAATATCATTAAATAAAACAATTGTCCTGTTTCACCAAAATATTGTGAAATAAAATAATTGTCCTGCTTCACCAAAATATCATGAAGTAAAATAATTGTCCTGTTTCACCAAAATATTATGAAATAAAATATTTCTCCTGTTTCACCGAAATATTACGAAATAAAATAATTGTCCTGTTTCACCAAGATATTAGGAAATATCTGAAGTAGACAGTTTATGAGAAAGGAAAATGTGTTATAATATAATATTATCATTTAGGAAGAATAGGATCAGCAGATGCAATCGTTATTGAAAGTCATTCTATTATGCGTAACACGTGTTAGTAGTCTACATCAAGCGCCATCATTCTTGTTGTGTACTTGTTACATCAGCTTAATACAAGACTGTAAACAAGTTTATTACGTTTTATTCGTAATATACATTTCATTTATTGAGTACATGTAATTAATCTTAATTACACTGAGAAGGAAAATATTTTGAAAATATTTTTCTGTTCCAGGAAAAAGAACAAGCAACGATTTTTTTGTGCTTGCATTTGCTTTCTAGCTACTATAGTTTTTATTTTTCTAGAATTGAATGGGAAATTACCATTTATTTTTTTTTTTGGGGGGGGGGCATATTTTTCCATATGAAGCCACTGTGTGTGTGTTTGTGTGTGTGTGTGTGTTTTTTTTTTACGACTCTTAACATAGACCAGAAAATACCAGTGACAAAACTCCAAACTACTTTTGAAAGCCTGTTTTCAATGTAAAGAAAGATAAGTGTTGTTTCTGAGCCAAAAGTGGTTAATTAATTGAAACCCCCAGTGGAAAAACAACTCAAAACCCAAGTGGAAAAACAGTTGAAACCCCCAGTGGAAAAACAATGGAAAAACAGTTGAAACCCCCAGTGGAAAAACAATGGAAAAACAGTTGAAACCCCAGTGGAAAAACAATGGAAAAACAATTGAAACACCCAGTGGAAAAACAACTTAAAACCCAAGTGAAAAAACAACTGAAACCCACAGTGGATAAACAATTGAAACCCATAGTGGAAAACAGTTGAAACCCACAGTGGAAAAACATTGGAAAAACAATTGAAACCCAGTGGAAAAACATTGGAAAAACAATTGAAACCCACAGTGGAAAAACATTGGAAAAACAATTGAAACCCACAGTGGAAAAACATTGGAAAAACAATTGAAACCCACAGTGGAAAAACATTGGAAAAACAATTGAAACCCCCAGTGGAAAAACATTGGAAAAACAATTGAAACCCCCAGTGGAAAAACAAAGAAAAACTGTTTAAACCCCCAGTGTAAAAACATTGGAAAAACAATTGAAACCCCCAGTGGAAAAACATTGGAAAAACAATTAAAACCCCCCAGTGAAAAACATTGGAACCCACAGTGGAAAAACATTGAAAAACAGTTGAAACCTGGGAAAAACATTGGAAAAACAATTGAAACCCCCAGTGGAAAAACATTGGAAAAACAATTGAAACCCCCAGTGGAAAAAATTATAAAAACAGTTGAAACCCCCAGTGGAAAAAATTATAAAAAACAGTTGAAACCCTAGTGGAAAAACATTGAAAAAACAATTGAAACCCCCAGTGGAAAAACATTGAAAAAACAGTTGAAACCCCAGTGGAAAAACATTGGAAAAACAATTGAAACCCCCAGTGGAAAAACATTGGAAAAAAAGTTGAAACCCACAGTGGAAAAACAATGAAAAACAGTTGAAACCCCAGTGGAAAAACATTGGAAAAAAAATTGAAACCCACAGTGGAAAAACAATAGAAAAACCGTTGAAACCCCCAGTGGAAAAACATTGGAAAAAATATTGAAACCCACAGTGGAAAAACATTGGAAAAACCATTGAAACACCCAGTGGAAAAATTTTGGAAAAACAGTTGAGAAACCCAACAGTGGAAAAATCAATGGAAAAAACAGTTTGAAAACCCACAGAAACAAAACATTGGAAAAAAACAAATGGAAAAAAAGTTGAAACCCACAGTGGAAAAACAATGGAAAAACAGTTGAAAACCCCCCAGTGGAAAAACAATGGAAAAAACAAGTTTGAAAACCCAACAGTGGAAAAACAATGGAAAAACAGTTGGAAACCCCCAGTGGAAAAACAACTTGAAAACCAGTGAAAAAAACAACTGAAACCCACAGTGGATAAAACAATTTTGAAACCCCATAGTGGAAAACAGTTGAAAACCCACAGTGGGAAAAAACCATTGGAAAAACAATTGAAACCCAAACCCCAGTGGACAAAAAACATTGGAGAAACAATCTGAAACCCCAAGTGGAAAAACATTTGGAAAAAACAATTTGAAACCCCCAGTGGAAAAACATTGAAAAAACCAATTGAAACCCCACAATGGAAAAACAAAAAATTGGGGAAAAAAGGAAAAAAATTCGAAATCCCTCCAAAATGGAAAAACATTGGAAAAAGAATTGAAACCCCTCCCCCCAAAACGAAAAAAACATTTTGAAAAAAAATAATTGAAACCCACAATGCGGGAAAAAACATTGAAATACAATTGAAACTCCCAGGGGAAAAAAATATGGGGAAAAACAGTTGAAACCCCCAGTGGATAAAAACATTGGAAAAAACAGTTGAAACCCCACAGTGGAAAAACCAGTTTGAAACCCCCTCCCCAGTGGAAAAAACATTGGAAAAAACCAGTTGGAAACCCACAGTTGGAAAAACCTTGGAAAAACAGATTGAAACCCACAGATACAGTAGAAACACCTAGAAAAACGGAGGCAAACAGCAACCAAACATAAGCAATACCGTTGAGATGTGAAAAAACCCGCCAGATGGTAAAACACCATTTGGAAGAAAAAGTATTGAAACCCACAAGTTGGACCAACATTTTGGAAAAAAAACCTTCGAAACAGCCCCAGGTGGGAAAAAATTTGTTGGAAAAACAGGTTGAAAAAAACCCGCTCAGTGGAACAAAGCCCAGAATTGGTGACAGAAACAATTTAGTGAATAACCCACAATGGGCGGACGAAAAATGGAAGAACAAAATTGGGGGGCGAAAAACAATTGAAAGGTAACTGTCCCCATTGGGACAGTGGGGGGAAAACCATTGTGGATAAAACAATTTGAAACCTAACAATTATCAAAATAAAAAAAAAACCAATCGGAACAAAAACAGTTGAAGACTTCTGCTGTTACCCGGGAGAGAAAACACCCAAAAAACGCGTATTGAAACCACGCTCTGCATTTAAAAATAAAACAATGGTAAAGAAAACTTTGTGAGAGAAATCAATTTTAAAAGAACTTTTAGGACAAACAGTGGAAAAAAACAATTGGGAAAAGATAAAAACACCCCAAAAAAAAGTAAAAAAAAAAAAAAAAAAAAAAAAAAAAAAAAAAAAATAAATGGGAAAAACCAAATTGAAAACCCACAGTGAAAAAAACAACAATTGGGAAAAACAATTGTGAAAACCGCCTTGGTGGAAAAAACATGGAAAAACACTTGACAACAAACCCTAGTAGAAAACCATTGAAAAACAATTGAACAATGTGAAACCCCGTGAAAAGACATATTCGCCAAAAACAATTAAAATAAACGCAACTAGAGACGTGACAAACAAATGGAAAAAAAAACAATTGAGAAACCCCCAGGTGTGAAAAAATTGAAAAACAACACTGAAACCCCAAGTGGAAACGAACATTGGAAAACAATGGAAAAAAAAACTTCCCACTGGACAATACGAACAACACAGTTGTGAAAAAAAATATTGAAATAACCCACTTGGAAAACTTTTGAAAAACAGTTGAAGTGGACCGCCCACCCCAACCGACCCCCACGTGGAAAAAAGAAAATATTGGTAAAAACCAGCTTTGAAAACCGCCCAGTCAGGTTCAGTGCACAAAACATATTGGAAAAGAAACAATTGAAGGGACCGTCAACACCCAAGTGGAACATCATTGGAAAAACAATTGAATAACCCCATGGGAAAACATTGGAAGTAAAAATAAAATTGAGACTACCTCCAATGGAAAATTATAACATTGGAAAAAAAACAAAGTCCTTGTGAAAGAAAGTATAGACCCGGAATTACAATATGGAAAAAACATCAGAAAAGAAAAAAAACAATTGAAACCGGACCCCCAAGAGGTGAGACAAAACCATTGGAAAAACAAAAATATAACGTCATAACCGCCCCCGCATGGAAACCACTAATGGAAAAACATTGGAAAAACAGTTGAAACCCCAGTGGAAAAACATTGGACAAAATATTGAAACCCCGAGTTGAAAACATTGGAAATAGTTAAAAGCCCCAATGGAAAATACATTGGAAAAAACCATTGAAAGACCCAATGGAAAAACATTGGAAAAACAGATGAAACCCACAGTGGAAAAACATTGGAAAAACAGTTGAAACCCACAGTGGAAAAACATTAGAAAAACAGTTGAAACCCCAGTGGAAAAACACTGGAAAAACAATTGAAACCCCCAGTGGAAAAACATTGGAAAAACCATTGAAACCACAGTGGGTGAAAACAGTTGAAACCATTGAAAACCCCAGTGGAAAAACAGTTGAAACTCCCAGTGGAAAAACATGGGAAAACAATTGAAACCCCCAGTAGAAAAACAAAGCAAAAACAGTTGAAACCCCAGTGGAAAAACATTAGAATTGAAACCCACAGTGGAAAAAAATCAAAACCCCAGTTGAAAAACATTGGAAAAACAAAACAATTGAAACCATCAGTGGAAAAACAATGGAAAAACAGTTGAAACCCACAGTGGACAAACATTGGAAAAACAATTGAAACCCACAGTGGACAAACATTGGAAAAACGATTGAAACCCCAGTGGAAAAAAAATTGAAACCCCAGTGGAAAAACAATTGAAAGCCCCCAGTGGAAAAAAACATGAAAAAGAAAAACGGTTAAAACCCACAGTGGAAAAACATTGAAAAAAAACAATTGAAAACCCCAGTGAAAAAACATTGGAAAAACAATTGAAACCCCCAGTGGAAAACAATGAAAAAACAGTTAAAACCCACAGTGGAAAAACATTAGAAAAACAATTGAAACCCCAGTGAAAAAAAAACATTGGAACACAAATTGAAAACCCTCAGTGGGAAAAACAACGGAAAAAAAAACAATTGAAACCCCCCGTGGAAAAAAACAATTGAAAAAGAATTAAAACCCATAGTGGAAAAAACATTGGAAAAACAATTGAAACCACTAGTGGAAAAACATGGAAAAACAATTGAACCCCCAGTGGAAAAACAATGGAAAAACAGTTGAAGCCCCCAGTGGAAAAACAATTGAAACCTACAGTGGAAAAACATTGGAAAAACAGTTGAAACCCACAGTGGAAAAAAAATTGGAAAAACAATTGAAACCCCAGTGGAAAAAACAATGGAAAAAACAGTTGAAACCAACAGTGGAAAACCATTGGAACAAAAAATTGAGAATCCCAGGGGAAAAACATTGGAAAAACAATTGAAACCACCAGTGGAAAAACATTGGAAAAAAAGTTGAAACCCACTGTGGAAAAAACATTGGAAAAACAATTGAAACCCCCAGTGGAAAAACAATTGAAACCCATATTGGAAAAACAATTGAAACCTACAGTGGAAAAACAATTGAAACCCACAGTGGGAAAACATTGGAAAAACAGTTGACACCCCCAGTGTAAAACCATTGAACAAACAGTTGAAACCCACAGTGGAAAAACATTGGAAAAACAATTGAAACCACCAGTGGAAAGACATTGGAAAAACAGTGTAAACCCTCAGTGGAAAAACATTGGAAAAACAATTGAAACCGCTGGTGGAAAAACATTGGAAAAAACAAACGTTGAAACCCACACTGGAAAACATTGAAAAATAGTTGAAACCGCCAGTCGAAAAAACATTGAAAAACAGTTTGAAACTCACAGTGGAAAAACATTGGAAAAACAATTGAAACCCCAGTGAAAAAACATTGGAAACACAATTGAACCCTCAGTGGAAAAACAACGGAAAAACAATTGACCCCCCGTGAAAAACAATTGAAAAAGAAAAAGATTAAAACCCATAGTGGAAAAAACATTGGAAAAACAATTGAAACCCCCAGTGGAAAAACAATGGAAAAACAATTGAAACCACTAGTGGAAAACATTGGAAAAACAATTGAACCCCCAGTGGAAAACATGGAAAACAATTGAAGCCCCCAGTGGAAAAACAATTGAAACCCACAGTGGAAACATTGGAAAAACAATTGAAACCCAAAGTGGAAGGAAAAAAAAAATTGGAAAAACAATTGAAACCCCAGTGGAAAAAAAAAAAACAATGGAAAAAGTTGAAACCCACAGTGGAAAACCATTGGAACAAAAATATAGAATCCCAGTGGAAAAACATTGGAAAAAACAATAGAAACCCCCAGTGGAAAAACATTGGAAAACAAAAAAGTTTGAAACCCACTGTGGAAAAACAATTGCAAACCCCCAGTGGAAAAACAATTGAAACCCATATTGGAAAAACAATTGCAAACCTGCAGTGGAAAAACAATTGAAAACCCACAGTGGGAAAACATTGGAAAACAGTTGACACCCCCAGTGTAAAACCATTGGACAAACAGTTGAAACCCCCAGTGGAAAAACATTGGAAAAACAATTGAAACCCCCAGTGGAAAAAACATTGTAAAAAACAGTTTAAACCCTCAGTGGAAAAACATTGGAAAAACAATTGAAACCGCTGGTGGAAAAACATTGGAAAAACAGTTGAAACCCACAGTGGAAAAACATTGGAAAAATAGTTGAAACCACCAGTGGAAAAACATTGGAAAAACAGTTGAAACTCACAGTGGAAAAAACATTGGAAAAACAGTTGAAACCCCCAGTGGAAAAACATTGGAAAAACAGTTGAAACCCACAGTGGAAAAACATTGGAAAAACAAAAACTGAAACCGCTGGTGGAAAAACATTGGAAAAACAGTTGAAACCCACAGTGAAAAACATTAGAAAAACAGTTGAAACCCCCTGTGGAAAACTTTGAAAAACAATTGGAACTTGAAAAACATTGAAAAACAGTTGAAAACCCCAAGTGGGAAAAGATTGGAAAAAACAATTGAAGCCCACAGTGGAAAAACATTGGACAATTGAAACCCCGGTGGCAAAACAATGGAAAAAAAAAAATGGAAACCCCAGTGGAAAAACATTGGAAAAAACAATTGAAGCCCCCGGTGGAAAAACAATGGAAAAACAATTGAAACCCCAATGGAAAAACATTGGAAAAAACAATTGAAACCCACAGTGGAAAAACATTGGAAAACAATTGAAACCCACAGTGGAAAAACATTGGAAAAACAATTGAAACCCCCAGTGGAAAAAACATTGGAAAAACAATTGAAACCCACAGTGGAAAAACATTGGAAACAATTGAAACCCCCACTGGAAAAACAATTGAAACCCAGAGTGGAAAAACATTGGAAAAACAATTGAAACCCCCGGTGGAAAAAACATTGGAAAACAATTGAAACCCCCAGTGGAAAAAACATTGGAAAAAAAAACTGAAACCTCAAGTGGAAAAATAATTGACACTCCCAATTGAAACCGCCAGTGGTAAAACAATTGAAAACCCACAGTGGGAAAAACATTGAAAAACAATTGAAACCCCAGTGGAAAAACGTTGGAAAAACAATTGAAACCCCACATGAAAAAAACAATTGAAAACCCCCAGTGGAAAAACATTGGAAAAACAATTGAAACCCCAGTGGAAAAAACATTGGAAAAACAATTGAAACCCCCAGTGGAAAAACAATTGAAACCCCCAGTGGAAAAACATTGGAAAAACAATGAAACCCTAGTGGAGAAATGTTGAAAAACAATTGAACCCACAGTGGAAAAAACAATTGAAACCCCCGGTGGAAAAACATTGGAAAAACAATTGAAACCCCACAGTGGAAAAACATTGGAAAAACAATTGAAACCCAGTAGAAAAACATTGGAAAAACAATTGAAAACCCACAGTGGAAAAACAATTGAAACCCCATTGGAAAAAACAATTGAAACTCTCAATTGAAACCCCCCAGTGGTAAAACAATTGAAACCCACAGTGGAAAAACATTGGAAAAACAATTGAAACCCCCAGTGGAAAAACATTATAAAAACAATTGAATCCCCAACCCAGTGGAAAAACTATTGAAACCCCCAGTGGAAAAAAACAACTGAAACCCCATGTGGAAAACATTCATTAAAAACATTGAAAAACCACCAGTGGAAAAAAAACAACTGGAAAAACAGTTACACCCAAGTAGCAGTGAAAAAACAATGGAAAAACATTGGAAAACCAACTGAAAACCCACACAGTGAAACCATTGGAAAAAAAACAGTTGAAACCCACAGTAGGAAAACACTTAAAAACATTTGAAAAACATTGAACCACTAGAAAAACAATGGAAACAGTGGAAAAACAATTGAAAAAAACAATTGAAACCCCAGAGGAAAAACGATGAAAAAACAGTTAAAACCCACAGTGGGAAAAACATTGGAAAAAGAATTGAGACCCCCGGCCCCCGGTGGAAAACATTGAAAACCAACTGAAACCTCAAGTGGAAAAACATTGAAACCCACAGTGGAAAAACATTAGAAAAAACCAATAGAAACCCCCACTGGAAAAACATTGGAAAAACATAGAAAACCCCACTGGAAAAACATTGGAAAAACAATTGAAACTCACAGTGGAAAAACATTGGAAAAACAATTGAAACCCCCAGAGGAAAAACATTGGAAAAACAATTGAAACCCCCGGTGGAAAAAACATAGGAAAATTAATTGAAATAAACCCCCGGTGGAAAAAAACAATGGAACAAAAAACATTGGAAAACCAACTGAAACCTCAAGTGGAAAAACAATTGAACCCCCAGTGGTAAAACATTGGAAACAATTGAAAACCCCCCACTGGAAAACATTGGAAAAACAATTGAAACCCCCACTGAAAAACATTGGAAAAACAATGAAACCCCCACTGGAACAAACATTGGAAAAAACAAATTGAAACCCAGAGTGGAAAAACATTAGAAAAACAATTGAAACCGCCAGTGGTAAAACAATTGAAACCCACAGTGGAAAAACATTATAAAAACAATTGAAACCCCCTAGTGGAAAAAACAATTGAAACCCCCCCACCCCGTGGAAAAACAACTGAAACCCCAAACCCCAAGTGGAAAAACATTATAAAAACAATTGAAACCACCGAGGAAAAACAATGGAAAAAAAAACAGTTGAAACCCCCAGTGGAAAAACGATGAAAAAACAGTTAAAAACCCACAGTGGAAAAACAATGGAAAAACATTGGAAAACAACTGAAACCGACAGGTGGAAAAACATTGGAAAAACTGTTGAAACCCACAGAGGACAAAACATTGGAAAAAAACAATTGAAACCCCACAGTGGAAAACGATGAAAAAACAGTTAAAACCCACAGTGGAAAAACAATTGAAACCCCCGGTGAAAAACATGGAAAAAACATTGGAAACCAACTGAAACTCAAGTGGAAAAGAAAAACAATTGCCCAAAACCCACAGTGGAAAAAACATTAGAAAAACAATAGAAACCCCCACTGGAAAAACATTTGGAAAAAACAATTGAAACCCACAGGTGGAAAAACATTGGAAAAACAATTGAAACCCCCAGAGGATCATAGGAAAAACAATTGAGACCACCGGGGAAAAACATAGGAAAAAAACAATTAAACCCCCGGTGGAAAAAACAATGGAAAAAACATTGGAAAACCAACTGAAACCTCAAGTGGAAAAAAAACAATTGAAACTCCCAATTGAAACCCCCAGTGGTAAAACAATTGAAACCCACAGTGGAAAACATTGGAAAAAACAATTGAAACCCCCACTGGAAAAACATTGGAAAAAAACAATTGAAACCCCCAGTGGAAAAAAATTGGAAAAAACAATTGAAACCCAGAGTGGAAAAAACATTGGAAAAACAATTGAAACCCCAGTGGGAAAAACGTTGGAAAAACAACTGAACCCCAATTGGAAAAACAATTTAAACCCCCAGTGGAAAAACAACTGAAACCCCCAATTGGAAAAAACAATTGAAACTCTCAATTGGCAAACCACCATGTGGTTTAAAACCAATTGAAACCCCAAACCCCGGTTGGAAAAACATTGGAAAAACAATTGAAACCCCCAGGGATGGAAAAAACATTAATAAAAACAATTTGAAAAAACCCCCAGTTGGAACAAAAAACATTGAAACCCCCCCTGTAGTTGGAAAAACAACTGGTAACCCCAAGTTGGAAAACATTATAAAACAAATGAAACCACCAGTGGAACAAACAAAATGGGAAAAACAAGTTTAAAAACAAAACCCCACAGAGGACAAACATTGGGAAAAACAATTGAAACCTCAAACCCCAGTGGAAAAAAAAACGATGAAAAAACAGTTAAAACCCATCAGTGGAAAAACAACTGGAAAACCAGTTTGAAACCCCCGGTTGGAAAAAACAAGTGGAAAAACATTGGAAAAAGCCAACTCGAATGCAGCAATGGTGGAAGTGGAAAAACAATTTGAATCCCACAGGTGGAAGAACGAAAAACATTTAGAAAAACAATGAGAAACCCCCCACTTGGCAAAAACATTGGAAAACAACAAGAAAACTCCCCCAACTGGAAAAAACATTGGAAAAACAATTGAAAAACCCAAACCCCCAATGGTAAAAAAACATTGGGAAAAACAATTTAAACCCCCAAATTGGAAAAACCCCCAATTGGGAAAAACAATTGGAAACAACACTTGAAACCACTGGAAGTGGAAAAACATTGGAACAAAAACAATTGAAACCCCATCCATGGAAAACCATTGGAAAAACAATTTGAAGCCCCCAGTGGAAAAACAATTGAAACCCACAGTGGAAAAAAACATTGGAAAAACAATTAAAAAAGAAACCCAAAGTGGGGAAAAAAAATTGGAAAAACATTGAAAGAAACCCCCAGTGGAAAAAAACAATGGAAAAACAGTTGAAACCCACAGTGGAAAACCATTGGAACAAAAAAAATTGAGAAATCCCAGTGGAAAAAAAAACATTGGAAAAAACAATAGAAAACCCCCAGTGGAAAAACATTGGAAAAAAAAGTTGAAACCCACTGTGGAAAAACAATTGAAACCCCAGTGGAAAAACAATTGAAACATATATAAGAAAAACAATTGAAACCTACAGTGGAAAAAACAATTGAAACCCACAGTGGGAAAACATTGGAAAAACAGTTGACACCCCCAGTGTAAAACCATTGGACAAACAGTTGAAATCCCAGTGGATGGAAAACAATTGAAACCGCCGTGGAAAAAAACATGTTCAGTTTAAACCCCTCAGTGGAAAAAAACATTGGAAAAAACAATGAAACTCTGTGGAAAAACAGTTGAAACCCACAGTGGAAAACATTGGAAAAATAGTGAAACCGCCAGTTAAAAAACATGGAAAAACATTGAAACTCACAGTGAAAAACATTTGGAAAAACCCAGTGAAACCGCCAGTGAAAAACATTTAAAAAACATGAAACCCACAGTGGAAAAACATTGAAAAACAACTGAAACTGCTGGTGGAAAAACAGTTGGAAACCCAAAAACAGTTTAGGAAAAAACCCAGTGAAACAGTGGAAAACCGCCAGTTCGAAAAACATTGGGAAAAAACCATTGAAACCCCCTCACAGTGGAAAAACATTGGAAAAACACTTAGTAAACCGCCCCTAGTGGAAAAACCATTGGAAAAAAAAACAGGTTTTGAAAAACAAACAGTGGAAAAAATTGGAAAAACCCCAACTGGTAAAAACTGATGGTTGGAAAAACAACTTGGAAAAACAAGTTGAAACCCCACAGTGGAAAAACATTAGGGGAAAAACAAACAAGTTGAAACCCACTAAAGCTGGAAAAACCTTTGGAAAAACAATTGGAAAAAAACCCCCCAACTTGGAAAAACAATTGAAAAAACCCCAGGTGAAACCCCAAGTGGGAAAAACCATTGGAAAAACAATTGAAGCCCACCCCCAGGTTGGAAAACATTGGAAAACAAAAAAATTGAAAACCCCCCCGGTGGAAAAACAATTGGAAAAAAACAATTGGAAACCCCCCAGTGGAAAACATTGGAAAAACAAATTGGAAAAAGCCCCGGTTGGCAAAAAATTGGAAACCCAAAAACAATTGAAATCCCAAAAACACTTGGAAAAACAAAAATTGGACAAACAATTGAAACCCAGAGGTGGAAAAACATTGGAAAAACAATTGGAAACCAAAAACAGTGGAAAAAACATTGGAAAAAATGAAACCCACCAGTGGAAAAAAACATTGGAAAAAAAAAACAATTGGAAACCCCAAACAAGTTGGAAAAACCCCCATGGAAACCAATTGGAAAACCCAAACTGGAAAAACAATTGAAACCAGAGTGGAGGAAAAACATTGGAAAAACAACTTGAAACCCCAAAAACCCCCGGTGGGGGGAAAAAAAACCCCCCTCCATTGGAAAAAACCATTGAAACCCCCAGTGGGATAAAAAACAGTTGGAAAAAACCAATTTGAAACCCCACCCAGTGGAAAAACATTGGAAAAAAACAACTGAAAACCTCAAGTGGAAAACTAATTGACAACTCCCAAAATTGAAACCGCCAGTGGTAAAACAATTGAAAGCCCAGAGTGGAAAAACCATTGGAAAAAAACAACTTGAAACCCCATGGGAAGGAAAAACGTTGGAACAAAAACAATTGGAAAACCCAACCCAAGTGGAAAAACAATTGAAACCCCCGGTGGGGAAAAAAACATTGGAAAAACAATTGAAAACCTCCCCAAGTGGAAAACAAAAAACACGGAAAAAACAAAAAATTGAAACCCACCAGTGGAAAAACAATTGGAAAAACCCCCGGTGGAAAAAACATTGGAAAAACAATTGAAACCCCAGTGGCAAAAAATCCGTTGAAAAAACAATTGAAACCCACCCCCGAGGGGAAAAACAACTTGAAAACCCCCGGTGGAAAAACCATTGGAAAAAACAATTGAAAGCCCCAGTGGAAAAACGTTTGAAAAAAACAATTGAGACAAAACCCAACAGTGGAAAAAACCAATTCGAAACCCCTGGTGGAAAAACAATTGGGAAAAAACAATTGAAACCCACAGTGGAAAAAGGAAAAAAACCTATTGGAAAAACAAAAACATTGAAACCCCCAGTCGAAAACAAAAACGTTGGAAAAAACAATTGAAACCCACAGTGGAAAAAACAATTGAAACCCCTAATTGGAAAAACAATTTGAAACTCAATTGGAAACCCCCCAGTGGGTAAAACAATTGCAAATCCCACCAGTGGAAAAACAAAAATTGGAAAACGAAAAAAACAATTGAAAACCCCCAGTTGGAAAAACATTATAAAAACAAAATTCAATTCAATCCCCCAGTGGAAACAAAACAATTTTGAAACCCCCAGGAAAAACTGGAAAAACAACTGGAAAAAACCCCATGTTGGAAAAAACAGTTAAATAAAAACAATTGAAACCACCAGTGGAAAAACAATTGGAAAAACAATTTAAACCCCCAGTTAAAACCAAAAACAAAGTGGAACAAAAACAAAATTGGAATAACAACATTGGAAAACCAACTGAAACCCACAGTGGAAAACCATTGGAAAAACAGTTGAAACCCACAGAGGACAAACACTGGAAAAACAATTGAAACCCACAGTGGAAAACATTGGAAAAACAATTGAAACCCCAGTGGAAAAAACGATGAAAAAACAGTTAAAACCAAAACCCCAGTGGAAAAACATTGGTAAAAAGAATTGAGACCCCCGGTGGAAAAAACATTGGAAAACCAACTGAAACCCCAAGTGGAAAAACAATTGAAACCCACAGTGGAAAAACATTAGAAAAACAATTGAAACCCCCAGTGGAAAAACATTGGAAAAACAATTGAAACCCCAATGGAAAAACATTGGAAAAACAATTGAAACCCACAGTGGAAAAACATTGGAAAAACAATTGAAACCCCCAGTAGAAAACCATTGGAAAAACAATTGAAACCCACGTGGAAAAACATAGGAAAATTAATTGAAACCCCCGGTGGAAAAAACAATGGAAAACATTGGAAAACCAACTGAAACCTCAAGTGGAAAAACAATTGAAACTCCCAATTGAAACCCCCAGTGGTTAAAACATTGGAAACAATTGAACCCCAAACCCCAGTGGAAAAACATTGGAAAAACAATTGAAACCCCCAGTGGAAAAACATTGGAAAAACAATTGAAACCCCCAGTGGAAAAACATTGGAAAAACAATTGAAACCCACAGTGGAAAAACATTGGAAAAAACAATTGAAACCACCAGTGGTAAAACAATTGAAACCCCCAGTGGAAAAACATTGGAAAAACAATTGAAACCCCCAGTGGAAAAACAATTGAAACCCCCAGTGGAAAAACAACTGAAACCCTAAGTGGAAAAACATTGTAAAAACAATTGAAACCACCAGTGGAAAAACAATGGAAAAACAGTTGAAACCCCAGTGGGAAAAACGATGAAAAAAAAACAGTTAAAACCCACAGTGAAAAACAATGGAAAAACATTGGAAAACCAACTGAAACCGACAGTGGAAAAACACGGAAAAACAGTTGAAACCCACAGAGGACAAACATTGGAAAAACAATTGAAACCCACAGTGGAAAAACGATGAAAAAACAGTTAAAACCCACAGTGGAAAAACAATTGAAACCCCCGTGGAAAAACAATGGAAAAACATTGGAAAACCAACTGAAACCTCAAGTGGAAAAACAATTGAAACCCACAGTGTGGAAAAACATTAGACAAAAAACAATAGAAACCCCCACTGGAAAAACATTGGAAACAACAATGAAACCCACAGTGGAAAACATCATTGGAAAAACAATTGAAACCCCCAGAGGAAAAACATTGGAAAACAATTGAGACCACCGGTGGAAAAACATAGGAAAAACAATTGAAACAAACCCCCGGTGGAAAAACAAGGAAAAACAAAAAATTGGAAAAACAACTGAATCCCCAAGTGGAAAAACAATTGAAACTCCCAATTGAAACCCCCAGTGGTAAAACAATTGAAACCCCACAATGGAAAAAACACAAATTGGAAAAAAAAAACAATGAAACCCCCACTGGAAAAACATTGGAAAAACAATTGAAACCCAGAGTGGAAAAAACATTGGAAAAACAATTGAAACCCACAGTCGAAAAACAGTGGAAAAAACAATTGCCCAACCCCCAGTGGAAAAACATTGAAAAACAATTTGAAACCCACAGTGGAAAAACATGGAAACAATTGAAAACCCCCACTGGAAAAACAATTGAAAACCCAGAGTGGAAAAACATTGGAAAAAAACAATTGAAAAAAAGACCCCCGGTGGAAAAAACTTGGAAAAAGGACAATTGGAAACCCCCAGTGGAAAAAACATTGAAAAACAACTGAAACCTCAAGTGGAAAAATAATTGACACTCCCCAATTGAAACGCCAGTGGTAAAACATTGAAACCCACAGTGGAAAAAAACATTGGAAAAACAATTGAAACCCCAGTGGAAAAATGTAGGAAAAAACAATTGAAACCCCCAGTGAAAAAACATTGGAAAAACAATTGAAACCCCAAGTGAAAAAACATTGGAAAAACAATTGAAACCCACAGTGGAAAACAATTGAAACCCCCAGTGGAAAAACATTGGAAAAACAATGGAAACCCCAATGGAAAAACATTGGAAAAAATATTGAAACCCACAGTGGAAAAACAATTGAAACCTCCAGTGGAAAAACATTGGAAAAAAAATTGAAACCCCAGTGGAAAAACATTGGAAAAACAACTGAAACCTCAAGTGGAAAAATAATTGACACTACCAATTGAAACCGCCAGTGGTAAAACAATTGAAACCCACAGTGGAAAAACATTGGAAAAACAATTGAAACCCCAGTGGAAAACGTTGGAAAAACAATTGAAACCACAGTGGAAAAACATTGGAAAAAACAATTGAAACCCCAGTGGAAAAACATGGAAAACAATTGCCCCAAAACCCCAATTGGAAAAACAATTTAAACCCCCAGTGGAAAAACAACTGAAAAACCCCAATTGGAAAAACAATTGAAACTCTCAATTGAAACCACCAGTGGTTTAAAACAATTGAAAACCACGGTGGAAAAACATTGGAAAAACAATTGAAACCCCAGTGGAAAACATTATAAAAAACAATTGAAACCCCAGTGGAAAAACAATTGAAACCCCCAGTGCAAAAAACAATTGAAACCCCCAGTGGAAAAACAACTGAAACCCCAAGTGGAAAACATTATAAAAACAAATGAAACCACGTGGAAGGAAAAACAATGGAAAAACAGTTAAAAACCCACAGAGGACAAACATTGGAAAAACAATTGAAACCCACAGTGGAAAAACGATGAAAAAAACAGTTAAAACCCACAGTGGAAAAACATTGGAAAAACAATTGAAACCCCCGGTGGAAAAACAATGGAAAAACATTGGAAAACCAACTGAAACCACAAGTTGAAAAACTATGAATTCCCACAGTGGAAAAACATTAGAAAAACAATAGAAACCCCCCACTGCCCGGAAAAAAACATTGGAAAAACAATAGAAACCCCCACTGGAAAAAAACATTGGAAAAACAATTGAAAAAAAAAAAAAACCCCCCCACCCACAATGGAAAAACAGGGTTGGAAAAACAATTGAAACCCCTAGAGTAAAAAACATTGAAAAACAATTGAAACCCAAAGTGGAAAACATTGGAAAAAACAAAAAAACATTGAAACCCCCAGTGGAAAAACAATGGAAAAAACAGCTGAAGCCCCCAGTGGAAAAACATTCGAAAATAATTTGAAACCGCCAGTGGAAAAACAACTGAACCCCCAGTGGAAAAACAATTGAAACCACAGTGGAAAAAAACATTGGATAAACAATTGAAACCCAGTGGAAAAACATTGGAAAAACATTGTTGAAAAACCCCCAGTGGAAAACATTGGAAAAACAATTGAAACAAACCCCAGTGGAAAAACAATTGAAACTCCCAATTGAAACCAAACCCCAGCGGGTAAAACAATTGAAACCCACAGTGGAAAAACATTGGAAAAAAACAAGTGAAACCCCAGTGGAACAAAAACATTGGAAAAAAACAATTTGAAACCCCCATGGGAAAAACAACTGAAACCACCCAGTGGGTAAAACAATTGAAAATTCCAACTGAAAACCCCCAATTGTAAAACAAATTGAAACCCACAGTGGGAAAAACTATGGAAAAACAATTGAAACCTCCAGTAGAAAAACAAACAAGTGTAAATCAGAACTGCTACTCGTTACTTCACCTGGAGGAATGTTTTATGCAACATCTCAACTCCTGCAAAACTATTAGATGCAAATATTTGGCTGAGCAACTTCTAAGTTTATCTTTAAAACAAATTTTTGGTAATGAAAGCCATTATATTCCAAAAGAATTGAAGGAATATAGAATTGAGGCCAAAGGCCAACCACTGAGACCTGTGAGGTCATTTAGCGCTGAAACTAGCATTGACAATAAAAGGTGTGAAAGGTGTAACAGGTGGAAAACCTCAAAGCAGTTGCACTGTGAATCAACTGTAAGGAGAGGGTGGAACGTAAGATGGAAGAGGATAAGAACGGAGGTACAGTAACAGGAACGAAGTGTGTTGCAGCTAGGGGCGAAGGCAGCTTCAAAGAATGTGGTCAATGTCACGGTGCTAGCCCTCTACAGGATATGCCCCATTCCAGGATCTGCCTCATTCAAGGTCACGACTCGCCGTGATAACGTTTCGTGGTCTCGTCTCCTAGTGAAACGTATCAGTTATTCTATGCATCCGTGAAAACGTTCCTTTGCTCGTCTCTTTAAACCAATTCACCAGGTGAGCATCAACTATTTTAGGCAACGGTACACATCGAATGATTTCGTCACCGTCCAGACAACAATCTGAAAAATCTCAGTACTAATTACAACACTCAACGATATATACAATTTTAAGCAACGGTAAACTTCGAATGATTCCATCACAGTCCAGACAATATGCTAAAAAAAATCTCGGTAATACTTATAGCACTAAACGATAAACACAAGATATTAAACTTGAATTCATCGTGACATCAACGTCGCTAGACTTCTTAAAGTTCGATATTTGAAAATTACTGAAAACAGTGCCCAGGCCACGGAATTCCTTTAAGAGATATTCACGGAAGCATGTTAGTTTGTTTGTTTGTATGGTGTTTTTACGTTGCATGGAACCAGTGGTTATTCAGCAACGGGACCAACGGCTTTACATGACTTCCGAACCACGTCGAGAGTGAACTTCTTTCACCAGAAATGCACATCTCTGACCGACTAGTCGGATTAATATTATTGTGAAAAAAAATGGCGGTCCTCTTTGGATCACTGACACGTTTCAGTGTCTTTCTTTCCATCTGCCCCCAAGCTTTGGAACCCTTCGTGCCTCAGTTTTTCCTGAGTTTTAACTTGAGGAGGGAGGTTCAAGACAACCTTCGTGGTTTAACCTGTCATTTTCCATTTCTATCTTTCTTGTTTCGGTTTTAACCTGGGTAGGAAAGGGTATTAGGTTCTCCACGTTATTTGCTTTTAATCTTAAGTTTTATCTTCAGTTTAAATCAGAGAAAGGGAAGGCAACACCCTTCGTCCCACCCTCATCAGGGCAATGCGTCTTGGATTTGGTTGAGAGAAATTAGCAAGTTCTGCTCCCCTCACCCCTCCCAACGCACCCCATAAACGCCCCCCCCCCCCCCCAAACAACCACCCCCCCCCCCCCCCACAACACCACTTACAGACAAACACACACAGAGCAGGTGTTACTGCTTCATCTAAGACAGTGATTCTTGAACTGGGGGCCTGCCCCCCCCCTCCCCCCCGGCGAGAACCTTCCAAGGGGGGAGCGCAAGCAGAGTTGCCACATGTTGCCTGTCATTTTTATAATTTGTGAAGTTAATTGAGTTACTTGCAAAATTGCCCAAAACATTATCAATGACGTAGAATAGTAGTATACAAATTGATAACATATTCTATAGTTTAACAAAAATTTCAAGGGTGGGGGCCCTGGGATGTAGACATAATGCAGAGGGAAGGGGGAGCAAGGCAAAAAAAAATAAATAAATAAAAAGTTTAAGAACCACTGATCGAAGACGTTTGGCTAGATTCAGAGCCGGTAGGTGAGTAAGCTTTTATAAAGGTTAGGCTGAATCGAATTGCATTGCAATCACTTGGGTATGTTATGGTTAATTTTTCATACATGATCCTCATCTACGTTAAGCTTCAAATAAAGCATACAAGGTAACACTGTTCTCTTGAACTGGCGAGACAATAATTAAGGTGGTCGATGTCACCAGTGATCTATAAATAATCTGTATCAAGAAAGAACAGTTTGATCAAAATCTCTCGTCATTTTCACAATCTATTCATATTCAAGTGTATCTCCACGTCTTAATTCCAAAATAACTGGATTCCCAAAAACTGGTAAAATATTAATTCTAAAATAGCTAGATACAAAAAAACTTGTAAAAATTAATTCCCAAATAATTGGATATAAATAAAGTAAAACATTTATTCCAAAATAGCTGGATACAAAAAAATGGTAGGAATTAATTCCAAAATAATTGGATAGAATAAACTGGTAAAAAAATTAATTCCACAATAACTGGATACAAACAAAAACCTCCAGCTTAATCGGTTCCTAATTTTTAACGTAAATTTAAACGTGCTAAAATTTACGATCAATTAGAGCGTTGTTTCACCAACGAAATTTAAAATAAATACGCTCTAGTATATTATAAATAATTTTTCTGCACTGTTTAACACGGACATTCTTTTTTTTTCCATTTTCATTCAAATAAATGAATAATAAATATCCTATGCTAAAATTCCTGTATCTTTAACTCAAAGCAAAATACCTTTTTTCAGACCTTTTTAGGCTCTTCCATAGACCTTTCCTACCCCCAACAAAAACAACAAAAATAACAACAACAACAACAACACAGTAGTTTGTAGGCTCACCCGCCGAGTAAGCGAAAACGCTGCATATATCAATATCATAGTTATTATATTATTCAGCGCATCTTTCTATTGCACTCTCAAAGGTGACCTTCCCCTGAGCAGAATTCCAATATGCTAAAAAAGGGACACCGAATATGATAAAAAAAAAAAAATAGATGTCTGCATGATTACGGCAATAAACAAATCAAAACAAATAAAGACACGACTTTTAAGTCATTAACGAAGAGCTGGAGGATGGAAACCATTACTAGTCTTAAATTTGCCCAAAAAATAATGAAATACATTCTAGAAAAAAAAAAATCTTTTGAGGACTTTTTTACAGTAAGGGCCAAGAGCCCGCGGCACTGAGCCATCTTGTAGTGCACGGTGGTTAATGACGACTTAAGGAAAACTGAGAGATCACGCAATACTTGAAACCACATCTCCCCCAACCGATAAACAAGGCCAATTCTTAGAACAAGGATCAAGGCGCAGCAGCAGTGTAGTATATACAGCAGTGATACAATGAAGCTATGTTTATTTCTTCTTCCTTTTTAGGCTTCGACCACATTCTAGAATCTTTTCCGCCTGCAACAGACCACTGCAGTCTTGTTGCAAGTCGCGGTGACTTTTTTGGACCGCTATGGGACAGAATAGAACAGAATATAATTTTTAGGACTAAGGCCAAGCGCTCTGATGCCTAAGAGGTCATTCAGCGCTGAAAGGGAAATTGACAGTAAGATGGTTTGAAAGGTGCAACAGGAGGAAAACCTCAAAGCAGCGGCACTACGAAACAACTTTTAGAGAGGGTGGAAAGTCAGATGGAAGAAAGAGAATATGAACGAAGGTACAGTAAAAGGAAATGAAAGAGGCTGCAGCTAGTGGCCGAAGGGACGCTGCAAAGACCCTCAATTAATGCCTACAGTGCACCACGTGAGGTGCACTGGTGACAGACACTAGCCGCCTACGGTGGATAACTGAATGTTACAAACCTAATACAAGTACAACAGCTGAGAGTTACACCAAATTTATGCTTAAAATCCTCGCCCAAATCTTGTTTTGGACGTGATGTTGTAGAGCAATGGATCCTCTAAGCCTCTTGCCAGACCCCTGAGGTCCTCTTAAAGGAATCTAAGCCTTGACCTCTTGAGCTGAAGTTGCTGTCCATTGCATACGCCCTGACAGACGGCCAATGGGATCATCTATACTCTGATTTTTTTTTCCATCTGTCCATCCGCCTGTAGTGTTTGCGCATGGTATCACTGCGTCCCGGGCTTTAAATAATATCCTATTTCGAATATTAATGGTGTAATTCGCATACAATAATTTATTAAAACACTTTTCAGTTGCAAATGTACACCCGGATATCCTTTTATTTACCTAAAACTTACACAGCGTAACTATTTAAAGCCCGGGACGCAGTGCTACCATGCAAAGACACCACAGGCGGATGGACAGATGGAAAAAAACAGAGTATAGTATAAAAAAACAGTATAGTATACTGGAAAAAACAGAGTATAGTATACTGGCTGAGAAACGATATTATCCACATAATATACTGATAATAATGAGCCTAATAAATATAGTTCCTTTTGGAGGTTAGAGAATATTTTCTGGCGATGCTTCTTTCTACTTTGAGCTTCGGTGGATTTTTTGCTTCGTTCTAAATCACAGCTGTGTTCATCTTTCCATTATGGTTTTGTTTGTTTGATGGTGTTTTGACGTTGCATGGAACCAGTGGTTATTCAGCAACGGGACCAACGGTTTTACGTGACTTCCGAACCACGTCGAGAGAGTGAACTTCTATCACCAGAAATACACAATCTCTCACCCCTCAGTGGAATGACCGACAATCGAACTCGCGGCCACCGATGTGGCAGGCCAAGACCATAGCGATCATGCCACTGTGGCTCTCCCCATTATGGTTTGGTGTAGGTTTTTCTCTCTCACAAAATGTGATTCGTCAAGGGCATTCCTCTTAATATCCGGGCTTGGAACCCGCATGGGTAAAATCATATACTATTAAGGCAGTTACTCAATTGCACTGATTGCTTAATTTACCTCAGCTTTTACATTTTTTTAAAATCAACAACACAGTCACAATTGCCCACAATTCCTGACAATTTCGAGTAAACAAATTCGATGTGGGGTTAAGGGCAGTGGAATATCAGGCAGATAAAAAAAAACAAAAAAAAAACAATGAAATTATTTACCAGTAAACCGTTTCTCCTTAGAGGTCATCCCAAGGTATTCATGTGAGAACATCTTACGAAGTAAACTAAAATATCGAACAGGATTCAAACCCATTGGGCTGTTTGGGCAGCTGCCGTTGTGCGTGCAGTCATGGGAATGTATCAGGCTGCTTTTACACCGAGCGAATCGAATCTATTAAATTCAGGAAGAATCAACACTATTCATGATTCGACTTGATTCGCCACACTCATTTTAATGTAACCGTTTACGCTAAACGAATCCGCATGATTTGAATTGACTCGATTCGCTTGGCCAAACGGTTACACTGAAATGAGTCTGGCGAATCAAGACGAATCACGAATCGCGTTAATTCTTCGTGAATTGAATCGATTCGATTCGCTTGGCGCAAACGCAGCCTTGGGGTACGACACCACAAGCAACACCAAGCACATCAATTGCAGTTTTCTTCATAGCTCATTCGAATGAGTTTCGATTTATCCCCCCCGCCCCCCTCCCTCACAGACGTTTTCGTACACACCACTACACTGTTTCCGCCCCAAAGACGTCCGTGCATCCGTGTATAGACGAACAAACATCCCCTGTTTTACTTAAATGAAAATGCAGACATCGAAAATGATTGAATAGACGGCCAGTTTTCCCGTGCGTCAATTACCTCACGTTTCTCGTTAAAAGCAGTGACGCATCACCTGATAGTTGAAGTTAGTTATGGGATCCCATCATTTTGTTGTTGTTCTTCTTCTTGTCGGGAGGAGGGGGGGAGGGGATGGTAGGAAAGGTCTATGAAGAACCGAAAAAGGTCTGAAAAAGGTGTTTCGCGTCGAGTTAAAGATGCAGGAGTTTTATGATGGGATATTTACTATTTATTTATTTGAACGAAAATGTAAAAAAAAAAATATAATAATGTGCATGTTAAACAGTACAGAACATTTATTTCTAATAAAACAAAGCGCATTTATTTTAATTTTCGTTGGTAAAACAACGCTCTATTCGACCGCTGACTTCAGCATGCGCCTTGAGTAAGCTAGAGGTCGGATCACGACTTGTTTTTTAACTTGCTTCAGTAGCTTTGGGGCTTAATTATAAGCCACTGCCGTATTCATTTTACCATTGAGATACATTGCAAATTTCAACAACGCGTTTTTTTTTCCACTCCTTTAAAATTAACGTAGTGGCGGAAGCTCTAGACAAAATCTGTCTTTTTATTTGGCCGAGTTCATGAGTATATAAATAAAATCTTAAACCAGTTACCTGTCTTTTATATTACTGTACTTGACAGACCTCAGTTTTAGCATCGGATTTTCTAGTTTCACATAACCGCAGGGCATTTCTAACTTTCCATTAAGCATTGGAAATTATACATATATATAGTATATATTATATATATATATATATTATATATTATATATATATACTATATATATATGGCTAGTAATAGATATATATCTATATATATATATATATATATAATAATATATATATATATATATATATATATATATATATATATATATATATATATACAATGTTATTATATATGCTGGTACTTTCATAACGCATATTTCCTCTCTTGACTGTATGAAATGTTAGAAAAGAGTTTTGCAACATTTTCAGATTCCTTATTTAGCTTAGTGTTATAGGATTTTATGAAGATTTATGTTTAGATTTCGCATAACATAATGTAAAAGAATATAACGTTGAATATGAAGAACGAGAGAGATTAACTTTGTCCGTTCCTAGCTAGAAATTGTCTTTGTTGAGAAACCACGTGAAGATTTCACGATTTTTCTGTCAAGTTACGTCATATTAGAAGCTTCTAGAAGGATTGCACCATCTTTTGCAAGCCTAAAACGTTTCACATACGTCTGATGCCTTTCATTTCATATAAGTAGTTAGAGATGTTTATTTTTTTAACTTTCTAATATTACTAGTAAATTAACTCTTATATCTCTCAATTAGTAAAAAGCGAATTTGTTGACTCGTAAGTCATTTAATTTTGAAATGGGAAGTTGGTGACGTCGCTCAAGATCTTTATGCCTCGCCCATACGAGAATGTCTTGGTCATTACAGACTTTGAATTCCTGGAGTATAGAGCTCTCTCTCTCTCTCCTCTCTCTCTCTCTCTCTCTCTCTCTCTCTCTCTCTCGTCATACTTGATATTACATTAACGTAAAGATTTAATACTTACTGAATGGTCACACGTGAATTTTAGATTCCGTATTTCATAGAGTTAATTAGTATTATTTAGTGCTTATTGTGGAATCTGAACAAACATTGTACAAGTGTCTAACGGTGCCTTTTCTTTTTTGAAATATTGTGAATTTCACTTATAATTTTGAGGTTGATGGTAAATTTTTGTATTTAAAGTTTTAAATAAGTGTTTTCTTTTACACCAGTATATAAGTATATGATTTGTTTAGGTAGAAACATAGAGTGGTAATTGAGCTGTTTTCCTTCAATTTACTTGAAGTGAGTTAGAACCGGGGAAGTACTTAGACTTCTGAAATCAGGGAAATCCTTAAACTTTTAAAGTTGCGGATGGAGTGATGCCCTTTAATTGATTTAATTACATATAAGATTACCTCACACCTGTTTTGATGAACTTGCCTGATTTTCTGCAATACTGGTAAGTTGTTTAAGGGATCACTGTTGCCTTTGGAGTATTCAGTCGTATTTTACCTGTGATGAAGGTTCAGGTGTCTGGCTGTTGTGAGGTAACAATTAATGAATGGTAAGTATAGTAACCAGATACTTGGCACTTCGTCACAATATATATATATATATATATATATATATATATATATTGTGATGAAGTGCCAAGTATCTGGTTACTATACTTACCATTCATTAATTGTTACCTCACAACAGCCAGACACCTGAACCCTCATCACAGGTACTAAACGACTGAATACTTTAAAGGCAACAGTGATCCCTTAGACAACTTGCCAGTATTACCAGTATTGCAGAAAATCAGACAAGTTCATCAAAACAGGTGTGAGGTAATCTTGTAAGTAATTAAATTAATCAAAGGGCATCACTCCATCAACAACTTTAAAAGTCTAAGTATTTCCCTGATTTCAGAAGACTAAGTACTTCCCTGGTTCTAAGTCACTTCAAGTTAATTGAAGGAAAACAGATCAATTACCACTCTATGTTTCTACCTATACTAATCATAATTAAATACTGGTGTAAAATAAAGAAAAAAAAAATTAAATACAAAAATCTATTATTAAACTCAAAATTTATAAGTGAAATTCACAATATCAGGGAAAATTACTGTTACTTGAAAACAAAGCAAAGTTTAATTAATTCTTGAATCAATTAAGTAAAATTAAATCAAAATTAATTTATCACAAAGTTCAAGAAAATTAATTCAATCAAAATTCAAAAGTGTTAGGCAATAATTGAAATTTGGGAATTAAATCACAAATGCTAAACAACAATAAAACTTGAAAAGAATTCTAAGTAAATGCAAATTAATTCACAAGTGTTAAATTTAATCAAATGTGCAACAATTAAGTAAGGAAAATCACTAAGTTAATTAAATTGTGAATGCAAACGAAAACACAGAAAAATGTGGAAAATACCAAAATTGCAAAAAGTATTAATCACACAGAATATAAAATAAAACACACTCTTCAATAATAAAATGAATAAAAGCACTTCAAATGAAACAAACACAA
Organism: Macrobrachium nipponense; assembly: GCF_015104395.2. Classification (NCBI taxonomy): domain Eukaryota; kingdom Metazoa; phylum Arthropoda; class Malacostraca; order Decapoda; family Palaemonidae; genus Macrobrachium; species Macrobrachium nipponense. The sequence continues at coordinate 10,789,804 of NC_087218.1, forward strand.
AACACAAAAATTTGCAATGTGTAAAAATGTAAATCTTTTCACTCAAACCATTGTAACTATTAGTTATTAGTTCTCTAAACCATCGTAACCAATAGTTATTAGTTTTTACCAAACCAACATAACCATTAGATAGTTTTTACTAAACCACCGACTATTAGTTATTAGTTGCAACTAATAAAAATATAACACACTTTACCTTATTGGTATACCAATTTTCTTTCTTTGCTGCAGCTTGTTTCATACTAACAAAAACAGGCGCCGTTACACACAATGTTTGTTCAGATTCCACAAAAACACTAAATAATACTAAATAAACTCTGAGAAATATCAAATCTGAAATCTACAAGTTACGAGTGACCATTTTACGTTACATTAATATCAATTATAGAGAGAGAGAGAGAGAGAGAGAGAGAGAGAGAGAGAGAGAGAGAGAGAGAGAGAGAGAGAGAGGGAGATGTCTGAACGGAATGCGGTTTTAAGACGCAATGAAAAACTTCTCTCTTACGGAAGCTGGACTGTGGAGATGACACAAATTGTTTTGGGCAATAATTCTTTCTAGAAGCTTCGAAAACTGACGCACCTTGCAGCTAAACTGTGAAATCTGCACGTGGTTTTGACAAAGACAAACGCGTCTGCAACCATTCTGTTCAACAAAGACACGTACTCAACCAAGACAGAAATCGAGCAAAAGTCCCTATCATACATAATGACATTCTTCTAACTCATCAAAAGTTTTAACTTTAGCAGCTTCTACCCAACGTTTGAAACACCTTCTCACTTTGTATGCATAATCTAAGAATGTTCCCTTCTCATCTTTTCTGACTTCTGAATTTTTCATTGTAGCACTCTGGGGTCATCTGGTAAACTTGTAGCACACTGTGTTAAAGTAGCTTGTAGTCTTTACACTGACCAGCTGTTAAGGCTAGATAAGCACTTCTCCCTTTACCAATTAAGACACTTTGTAGCAAAATTGACCATTTATCTTCTGGCCATCCTATACCTAAAGCCACTTTCTCAAAGTGATCAAAAACCTCATCTGGAGCTTCTTCAGTAAACTTAGGGATCAACTTCTGTACTCTTACTACATCAAATACAAGGTCTTGATTACCTTGGTTAGGGTTAGACGGTGTTACAGGTAATGTGGATCTAGCTCTTATCAATTCCATCTCCCTTTCATGTCTTGCGATTTCTCTTTCCTCTTCTGCTGCTTTTTCTTCTGCTCTTTCTCTTTTTTCTAGTTTTTCCCTGTCTATTCTTTCTCTTTCAGCTTGCATTCTCTCTCTTTCAGCCAGCATTTTTAGCTTAATCAAATTCTCTTCTGCTTCAATGCATCTAAGCTCTAACTCTACATCACTTTTCTCTTTCTTTTCTGCTTGCTTATTCATAAAATCTACACGTGCTACATTCAACAACTCTTGAGCCAATTCTAACTCATCTTCATCAGTTGTTATACCAGAGTTTATCAATGATTCCATAGCAATACATCTTATTTGTGCCTTTACCATACTAGTAGACACATAACCACCACATGCCACTGCTAAAGCGCTCCACTGTGCCTTAGTCAGAGTGGTTTCAGATAAAACTTGGATGGAAGGGGCTGCTAAAAATTCCTGAACCTAGAACTGAGCCATTTTCCTCTAAGTTATCAACTTACAATTCAATGCAAAACAAAACTATATGGTCACTCTCCTAACAAAATATATCCCTAACACCACCAGTATATATTAGAGTGATAATGAAATCTGCCTTCCCTGGTCTCTGGGCACCATTAATACTTGGGGGGAAAGTAGCCAAAGATCTGGTTACTACTTACCATTCATTAATTGTTACCAAACAACAGCCAGACACCTGAACCCTCATCACAGGTACTAAACGACTTAATACTCTAAAGGCAACAGTGATCCCTTAACAACTTACCAGTATTGCAGAAAATCAGACTAAGTTCATCAAAACAGGTGTGAGGTAATCTTGTAAGTAATTAAATTAATCAAAGGGCATCACTCCATCAACAACTTTAAAAGTCTAAGTATTTCCCTGATTTCAGAAGTCTAAGTACTTCCCTGGTTCTAAGTCACTTCAAGTTGATTGAAGGAAAACATATCAATTACCACTCTATGTTTCTACCTAAACTAATCATAATTAAATACTGGTGTAAAATAAAGAAAACACTTATAAAAATTTTAAATACAAAAATTTATTATTAAACTCAAAATTTATAGGTGAAATTCACAATATCAGGGAAAATTACTGTTACTTGAAAACAAAGCAAAGTTTAATTAATTCTTGAATCAATTAAGTAAAATTAAATCAAAATTCAAAAGTGTTAGGCAATAATCGAAATTTGGAAATTAATTCACAAATGCTAAACAACAATAAAACTTGAAAAGAATTCTAAGTAAATGCAAATTAATTCACGAGTGTTAAATTTAATCAAATGTGCAACAATTAAGTAATGAAAATCACTAATTTAATTAAATTGTGAATGCAGATGAAAACACAAAAATGTGGAAAATACCAAAATTGCAAAAAGTATTAATCACACAGAATATAAAATAAAAACACACACTTCAATAATAAAATGAATAAAAGCACTTCAAATGAAACAAACACAAAACACAAAAATTTGCAATGTGTAAAAATGTAAATCTTTTCACTCAAGCCAATGTAACTATAAGTTATTAGTTCTCTAAACCATCATAACCAATAGTTATTAGTTTTTACCAAACCAACATAACCATTAAATATTAGTTTTTACCAAACCACCGACCTTACCTTACAGACCTTACAGTTCGTTCGGGTTGCCCCAGGTCCCTCAGTGTGAGGCGCCTCTAATGTCTACCAGAGAGTTGCTAGTACATCTTCCGGTATATTTTGCATCTTCCAATCTTGGATGGTCTGGGATGCAGTTTAGATATTTGTCGAGCTTATTCTTAAACACATCTACGCTCACTCCTGATATATTCCTCAGATGAGCTGGCAACGCATTGATAGACGCTGCATTATCGATGCTGGTGCGTAGTGGATTAATGTCCTGTGTGCTTTCCTTATTTTTCCTGGTATAGTTTTGGGCACTATTAATCTACCTCTGCTTGCTCTTTCTGATATTTTTAGTTCCATGATATTTTCTGTTATTCCTTCTATCTGTTTCCATGCCTGAATTATCATGTAGCGTTCTCTGTCTCCTTTCTAGACTATATAATTTTAAGGATTGTAGTCTTTCCAGTAGTCTAGGTCCTTAACTTCTTCTATTCTAGCTAGCTAGGAATCTGAAAAAATGATGCAAACTCTAACATAACATTTTATACAGTCAAAGAGGGGATATATGCGTTTTGAAAGTAGCAATATATAATAATATATATATATCTTCTCGCTCGTCCCCTTAACGCTTCTTTAATACTGGTGTAGATGAATTTGTTTGTTTGCTTGTTTGTAGGGCGTTTTTTCGTTGAATGGAACTAGTGGTTATTCAGCAACAGGACCTACAGCTTTACATGACTGCCGAACCACGTCGAGAGTGAACTTCTATCACCAGAAATACACATCTCTCTGACCCCTCAATGGAATGAGGTGGCAGGCCAAGACTATACCGATCACCCCACTGAGGCGCTCTGGTGTAGATGAAGCAACCCTTCAGGAGGAGAGAGAGAGAGAGAGAGAGAGAGAGAAAGAGAATGACAGTCTTGCCTAATTCAGGTCTATTTATTGCCTTCGTCAGTGTGCTATATAGTCTGACTGAGGAGCCCGAACACAACAGACATATAAATACATTTACAGTTATGATAAAAAAAATACAGTTCACAAACAGTCAATAGAGACAAACTACTGGAATAACAAAGGCTACACCTGGACAGCATTAATGAAAACTGATTTATAAAACAAGGAGGGAAAATTACTGCAGCAGCTGACAACCAGCCCCCCCCCACCCCCATGATAAAGAACCCGAAAGTACACAGACAGACAGACACCACTTATTAAAAAAAACATCCACCAAAACAATAACCAAAACACGCTAGTTATTTGAACAAGTGTAGCAGAAACGAGAACAATAATGACATGTGCAGTTTACAAAGAAAACTACAAGACGATCGTGAATATGGGCCTCTATTGCAGCCCTGGCAAAATGTTTCTGAGTTAGGCTGCCATATATGCTTAGACAAGTTTGGACTTAATGGGTCGCGGTCGAATGGTTACGGGTATGACCTCACTGCCAAATACGGTGTGGGTTGGAATGATGCCACGGACGTCAGAGCTTCTTAGTAACAAGCGAATCCAAAATGTGTGAAGAAATATGAAAGTTGAGAGGCTACTGTGGCTAATATATACAAACACATATATATATTAGGTAATATATACCTCATCCGGAGTTCTCAAATATGCCTACGTAAACATACCAAAATGTGAAAAATTGAAACTGACTATTTATATAGATTTCAGAATATTTTCCCGAGTTCTTAATTCTTAGTTCCGTATCCCTGAATCTCTTTTTTCATTAAATATATATATATATATAATATATATATATATATAATATATATATATATATATATATATATGTGTGTGTGTGTGTGTGTGTGTATGTGTGTGTGTGTTTAATAATAATAAAAACCCCAAAAAAAACAAGTTCACAATCAGTTTACATTTATTTGCATATGTGTTACGCTAATCTTTACTAAACTGGAGCAACTACGAAAAGACAAAGAATACAGACAATTCCCACAGCACAAAGACGTCTTCTCAGTCATCGCTTTACTTAGCAGTTGAATGACTTCATCATAACTGCTTTTGCATATATGGTGGTCGGCGTCTAAGCGGATTAGTAACTTAACCTTCTGAATGTCGATAAGAGGCTTAATGCGGATGTAAGACATAAAGTAAAACATGACTGCGGCTCAATCGAGTTTTCTGTTGCTTTGCCAAACGCACGATCAAGGGTAACTTTGACCTCAAATAAAAAAAAAATACTGAGGATAAAGGGCTGCAATTTAGTACGTTTGATGCTTGGAGGGTGGATGATCAACATACCAATCTGCAGCCCTCCAGCCTCCTCAGTAGGCAAGACATATATCTATCTGAACAGGTTTCTTTTTACAGAAAAAAAAAAAAAACTGACGAGGTTGGGAGCGGGGGGGGGGGGACCAGTTATCAAGCGAGTTGTCGTAGGTCAGTAGCGTCGATTCGCTGGTTCGCGAACCACAGAGTTCCCAAGTCGCCCGTGAGCAAGCACAGATACCAATAGTTCCTTCCACGAGTTTCTTTATTCATTTTAAAAGGACTTCCAGCTGCCGCCAGAAGATTATCCTCACGATAAGGGTTAAGGCCTCAGGTTTGTAGAGACGTAAAGTGACGTTCTTGCATTGCGGTCAGTCACATACGGAAAGTAACATAATCCCTTTTGCACAGGGACAGCAAAAGCCAGATTCTTGCGCAGGATGGATCATAGAAATTAGGCTAGAGGCCACGCGCTGGGACCCACGAGGTCATTCAGCGCTGAGAAGGAAATGGAGAGTGAGAAGGTCAAAATAGACGTAACAGCAGGAAAACCTCAAAGCAGTTGCACTGTGAAACATTAGTCAAGAGAGGTTGCAAAGTCAGATGGAAGAAAGAGAATATGAACGGAGGTGCAGAAAAAGGACTAAGAGGGGTTGCAGCTAGGGGCCGTAGGGACGCTGCAAAGAGCCTTAAGCAATGCTGACAGTGTACCGCGTGAGGCGCACTGACAGCACTAACCCCGTAAGGAAATTCCTGTGTAGGACCGAAGGGCCATGATAGAGGCCACCATGATACAAAGACTAAAATCAAAACTGGTCTCACCGGGTCCACTTCACTGTCGCATTTGCTGTAGGGCATAGGCTTGCCCCCCCCTCTCCCCCCGCCTCAAACCCACCCCCAAAAAATAGCTAATCTCTCCCAGATTTATATCTTGAAATATAACTTGATCTCCTTCAAATCTACTGGTGCCAAGCTCCCAAACTCACACGTGAGGCCCCAGACCCTATGAAATGGTCCTTACAAGGGACGAATTCTTCTTGTTATACCAAGTTCTTTTCATCCTGACCCCCCCCCCCCACCCAAACCCCTCAACACACTCATTACGGTAACAGGAAAGATGACAAAAGGAAGTTCTCCTCATTAATATTCATTTCCCTTCCCCTCCTCTCTCTCTCTCTCTCTCTCTCTTTACCTCCCTCGTACTAACTCTTCTTTTCTTTTCTTCATCCCATATCATATTTGATGCTTGTTTGTATGGCGTTTTGACGTTGCATGGAGCCAGTGGTTATTCATCAACGGGACCAACGGCTTTACGTGACTTCCAAACCACGTCGAGAGTGAACTTATATCCCCAGAAATACACATCTCTGACCCTTCAATAGCATACCCGAGAGTCGAACTCGTGGCCACCGAGGCGGCAGGCCAACACCATACCGACAACACCACCGAGTCTCTACCCATATAAATCTTCACAGTTAGTCCGCGGCCCAAACCCATGATTTTTGAGGAACCTGGTTTTGCAGGATAAAGTTCCTTTCTCTGCTGTTTCTTGCCGCCAGGGAGTAGCTCTTTTAGATTTAGGGGGGTGCCCAGTCATATCCCTTGAGGATTTCGAGATATTAAGCCCTTTCCATCTGATTATTGTTGGATGCACCCACAATAAAAAAATAATTTTCTGTATTTCTCATCGAATTATATCCGCCTGGGGTTTAGGTATTTTCCTATTGCTGTCTGTATACTAATATTTTACAAAATATTTACTACGAATATTTTAAGCCATAAAATTGATAAAAGAAAAGTATTTATTTTATACTGAAATTACATGGGTATAACACAAAACTTGGCAGGGAGCAGGGTCATCTTCCACAGCCCAAGACGAAAGCTGTCTTCTTACCTCTGATTGACATGAAACCCTCCGATCCAGATACAATGTTGACCGCCATGATGAGGGTGAAAGAACTTACAGCTCAAACAGGCCAGACATTCAGTGTCTTGACGTGCGACCAACAACTCTACATACAGAGTTGCTGTGCAGATTTCATGAGACCAGCCGGAAACTTTCAAAAATATGTACCTTGGTCTTGGTGGGATGCATGCTCTGATGAGCTTTGTGGGGGCCATTGAGTCATTGATAGCTGAAAGTGGGCTTTCTGATGTTCTTTCAAGTGTTTAGAGGGGTTCCTAAGATCCTAAGCAGCAAAAAGTTCCCTCAAAACGTTCGTGCCCTTCAAATGATGGCGGAGGAGGTGATCCACCGCCTGTTCATTGGTCATCATTTCACAACTGCAGATGACATGATGAAAGCGTTAGATCAGATTGCCACTGAGAGCAGGACAGTAAAACTGTGGGTTGAGATCTTGGACAAGCCTGTATTGCTGATGATGACGTATATCAGTGCTGAACGTGAGGGTGACTGACTTCTTCATCTGGCAACATTCCGAAATATGCTTTCGTATTATTTCTCAGCGGGTCACGTCAATTATGCTCGGTGTGGTCTATACTATGTCCGTTCCATGGATAAACTCCCATCTCATGTTAAGCGCCTCTTCCTGAAAGGACAACACATCACGTGTCACGTATGTGGTATTTGGAATGGACTCTGGAGTGACTATTTCATAGAATCGACCTTCATGAGGTACGGACATAGTTCAGGAGGGATCACAGGTATAACACTTAAGCAGAATGCATTGAAAACATGGGCACCTAGTCGTCACATCTGCTGCAGGATGGAATCCCAGATGCTAGAAATGGAAGAGGAGACGGAAGCCAGCAGGATCCAGTTGCACCACAAAGAGGTAAGTCAAGGATTCAAGCTGATAGAAAGGACAGGGATGGACTTCGAAGTAAACTTGACTCAAGCATGGATCCCTTTGATCCCAAGCAGCATCCAGATGGAAGCATTGTCAACATCGTCAGTGGGAAGATAGCCCGAGCATCTGTCAACGTCGAAAACTCAGTACTGATCAGAGAGGGAATGTTGGAAGGTTTTGAGAAGACTTGGCCAGGAGGGTTTTACAGCACAATCTCCAAGAAAGTGGAGACTATGGCAGCATCATGCACGTCTGTCAAGATTGGTGACTCAGAAGTGTATGATCTGAATGCCATCTACTCAAGAGTCATTGCATTGTTATCTAGTGATCGAGAGATTGATGTGAAGGATGTCTTCTCTTATGAGCTTGCTCCTGTCCCATGTTCACGAAAAATGGAATGAGGATTGGTAGATCAAAGTCCACACTCAAGAGGTCGCTCCAGGTAGAAGTCTCTCAAAGGAATACTGGTAATGCAGACATCACTGTCATAGATGGATCGGCCCTTCTTTGGACTATACATTGGCCTACGGATGGTTGCGTAGCTGATTTCGTTGTGATTGTCAAGAAAAGGATAGCTTCATATCTAATCAATAGTGACGTCTACCTCATCTTCGACAGGTATCATGAGTACAGCATTAAGTCCACAACAAGAGATGGGAGAGAGACAGGAGTTACGCGGAAACATCACCTTCTTCGAACAACAATGTTGCCCGCCCAGAAGGTTGTCCTGTCTTCAGTTGTAAACAAGATGAGCTGACTCAAGATAGGCTGTTCCATCTGCAGAGTACCAGAGAACACAAGTTGGTTGTCACAGGCGAGGATAGTTGTCCCCTTCAAGTCAGAAACGAAGAAAGAGAGACTCGGTACGATCTGGAAACCCACCAAGAAGAGGCTGATATAATCATAGTCCAACAAGTCTTGCATTGTGTTGGGGAGGCCAGACAAATTGCTGTTATCTCTGACGATACTGATGTTTTCGTTCTGCTCCTGTATCACTTCCAAGCGGCAGGAGTGGAAGTGCCACTTACCATGGAATCACCGAGCAAGGAAAGGGCAATGCTGGACATCAAGGCGACACAGGCGCAGCATAGATACATTATGAAGAACCTGTTACCAGCACATGCTATATCAGGATGTGATACCACGGCTTGCTACTTCGGCATTGGTAAAGGAACAGTAGTCAAAATCCTGAAAGACGGATGTGACCCATCAGCTATCGGAAATGTTGATGCATCCCTCCCAGAAGTGATTGCTCAAGCCACTCGTTTCATTTCAGCTTGTTATGGGTTCAAGGAAAGCCGAGATATGTCATACACCAGACTACTTGTATGGAGAAAAAAGGAGTGGGAAAGGCCACACGTCTTCTCCCAATTTAGCTGCATTCATCGAAAATGTGAAGAGGGCACATTTTCAGACAGTCTTATGGCAATCAATCGATGCCAACCCAGAGCTAAGAGTGGAGGAATACAGATGGAGGGACACAGCAAACAAGACACTATGCCCCACTTATTTACCAGACAACACAAAACCTGCCCCAGACTACATCATACTATAATAGGCGTAATGTCTGTCTGTCTGTAATTCAATCACGGCCAAACGGCTAGTCAGATGGGCATGAAACTTGGCAGGGTTATGGTGGGGACCCTTAAGATGGTTTGTAATGGATTTCATCCAACCTACCCCCCCCTCCTTTATAGGGGTGGGGTGAGAAGGGATTCCCTCAAATGGAGCTGTTTCTGGCCGTGAAACGAGGCTGGTTATTCCCGTAGACTTTGTTACTTTATGATTTTTTATACATAATTTCTGTACAACTTCCCCGGAGAAAGTTGCAAATATTTTTGCTCGGACACAATAGAAGATGAAATTATCATCAATATCAGCAAGATTTTTTGAATAACTTAAATCCATCGGGACTGCCAGTGCACAAAATAACGTTGAAGAAGTACTGCCCGGTAAAGTTGCTTCGGAATTTCGATCCTGCCAATGGACATTGCAACGGAACGAGGTACACCGTTATGGAGCTAAACTCCCACGTCATCAAAGCAGTGATAGCAACAGGCCCTCAACCCGGGAAACGTCTGTTCATCCCCCGGATTCCTCTGATGCCTTCGGACAACCAGTTTCCATTCCAGTTACGGCGCAGGCAGTTTCCCATCAACCTGGCCTTCTCATTCACTGCAAACAAGTCGCAGGGCCAGACTTTGGATCGTGTTGGTGTGTTTCTGCCATCACCCATGTTCACGCATGGCCAACTGTATGTGGCGATGAGCAGAGCAACTGACTGCCAACTTGAAATTAAGTTGTGGACAAACTGATAATATTGTGTACAAAGAGGTTCTGTAGTAGGTATGTATAAAAATCACCCTTATTTTAATATTGCTGAACAAATAGTACATACTATAAATTTTTCACTTCTGCACCCGTATTTTATCACCCAAAGTTTGCTAGTACTAGAAATGATCAAATGTGGCTGCAAAACTGATTACCCTTGTAGCAGCAAGAAATGCAGTTGCAGGGTTAAAGGTTTACCTTGCACCATGTTTTGTGGATGCTTCAGTGTCGGGTGTTCGAGACTTCAGTAGCCTGAACTAGCCACCATGCGTAATTTAGATTGACAGGGTTTCTCAATCTGACTTTCTGGCTACAGATTTCAGGACTTTTTGTTCTTATTAAATGATACTTTTGAATCAGATAGTTGGCAAGAGGGTTCAAAATAAAAGATCTCTTCCATATACCATAGTACATAGCTAGCATTCTTCTTCGGCCAGTTAAAAATATTGCATGAAAGTAAAGTTGTCGGATTTCTCTTACTTGAAATGACTAGAAAAGGGTTAATTTACTATAGTTTATATCTAGACTTGATGTTGCTGATTGTATTGTATGAATAAATATCAGAGATCAGAAATTTTTAACATGAAAATATGGAAAAAAGATGCTTGATGAAAATATGAAGTTTTTTCTCATTATTTGGACGTGTCCGATAGAAAGGGCTTAATATCTCGAAATGCTCAAGGGATATGACTGGGCACCCCCCCGAAATCTTAAAGAGCTACCCCCAGGCTGCAAGAAACAGCTGCCAGAAACAGCAGAGCAAAAACCTTATCCGGCAAAACCAGGTTCACCCCTCTGGGCCCTGGACTAAGTCTGTTTCCCAATCTCTAGCCTGAGGTCTTACATGCATCGCCACCTAGAAACCATCACATCTACTAGATTCGACAAGAGCTAAGGCGTGAATATTCCACACGAAGATGTCTTCGGTCCCATATCAGTGTGAAAGAGCTACTCTGAAAAGGAGTCTTTCCACAGCACCTCAAGAGGACAAACTCGCCTTCTTGGAAGAGGACAAAGACCCAGACATACAATGTGACCCTTGCAAAACAAATTATTATTTGTTTTCAGCTCCGAGTATATTATTATTATTATTATTATTATTATTATTATTATTATTATTATTATTATTATTATTATTCTGCTGAATACAACAGCAGAATTCAGCGAATTAATCTTATATATTATCTTTTCTATTTTTCTTTTTACTCCCTTTTCTGGCTCAGCGATACTTCTGAGCCAGAAAAGCGAGTAATAGGAAAATAGAAAAGATAATATATAAGATTAATTCAATGAATTCTGCTATTTTATTTAACAGGATTTGTTTAAAAGAGGGTCTCAAAATAACATACTATTTATATAATTATATATATAATTTAAAAATTAAATAATTTTTTATAAATAATTATATATATATATACATACTATATATATATATATACCCATATATTATATTATATATATATATTATCGAACTACAAGTCTTTAGTACCTAATTCGCTCTACCTCGGAATTAATATATTTTCATATATGTTTAACCGAGGGGGAATTTATTAAGCGATAATAGAATTTGCAATCGACAGGAGCGAACCATCGACCTCTCAATTCCAGGACTGGCAGTGAAGCCCCAGACCACCCCGCCACCGCAAGAGATATAAGTATATGCCGCCTCCCACCTCATATACCTGCCGCGCACAGGTATTTTTTGTTCTGGAGACTGCATACAGCCCATCTCGTTCTCGGTTGCGTCGTAGTGCTTTTGCCCGCACGTAGTCATTACATAAGTCTATCACATTACCGTGATTCATATACATATACATATATCGAATATATGTATATGAATCATGGTAATGTGACAGAATTTATATATATATATATATATATATATATATATATATATATATATATATATATACATATATATTAAATGACACAATCATACAGGCAGACTGCTGTGGATTTATTTTCCTATTATTATTAATGTAATATATTAATGAGACCATTTCGTTTTATTTTTGAAGTCTTAAATATAATGAAAACTGGATCAAAGTGAAGTTCAAGAGGCTGGATAGCTGAGAGAAATGAAGCTTGGGGATTAGAGGGACGCAGCAATAATATATAATAATATATAATATATATAAATTAATATATATTATAATATATATTATATATATAGATAATATATATATATATATAATATATATATAGATAAACACCGTCCTTCAGCGCTCCTGCAGGCGGTAAACCCAGCAACCTACACCAGTATCTATGCCCAAAATGCTGCTAATGAGTCAGACAGACCAACTTTCCATGTTCTCAAATTTTCGAGCTGGTGGTAAGAAAATTACCACTGAGCTGATGAGCTGATTAATAGCTCTCCTAGGGCTGGCCCGAAGGATTAGATATTTTTACGTGGCTAGGAACCAGTTGGTCACCTAGCAACGGGACCTACACCTTACTGTGGGATTCGAACCATATTATATCGAGAGATGAATTTCTATCACCAGAAATAAATTTCTCTGGTTCCGCGTTGGCCGAGCCGAGAATCGAACTTCGGACCACCGGATTGGTAGCCGAGCGCGAAAACCACTCGTCCAACGAGGAACTGAGAGATGAGGAAAATTGTTATTGGCAGCATCTGTCGGTTGTTTTTGTTTACTTAATTATGATGTGAAATTTAGCAGTCGTCGATTATCTCGATATCCCTAAATATCTGGACTTTTATATACCACTTGCATGGGCTGCTTCATAAACGGAGACAGTTTTATCACTTCCACTGGTGCAAGCTTTCGCAATGCAACCTTCAACCCTGAGTTGACTGCGCATAGTGTAAGCAGCATAATCATAAACTGCACTTAACCTCTTCACAGGTAACATCGCAGCACCAATGAACCAGAAAATCGTTTCACAATCAGCAAAACTTTGCATTGCATTTCCTAAACATAAAAAAAACAATGGCTTTCCGTTTCCTTCCTTCCGAGATCTCCCACCTTGACTGTAAATATGGGATGATCCGGAAATTGTAGTTAACAACTAACAACCAAATGGCAACATTCGAAAAACAACCTGGGAGTAGGAGAAGCAGTATTGCAAATACGAAAAGGCCTCACATAAATATTGTTTATTATCAGCTACACACTGAATCTCCAAACTTTGGAAAGGGTATAAAAAAATAGGAATTTTAACAAATGGTGATTTAGTTGACGGGGTGTGAAATGAAATAACAATAAAATGATACAGAAGTTTAGTGCAAGCTTAACAACCCTGGTCGAGCTGGATGCGAGGCGTGGCATCTTGCACAAGGGCAATTTTAGCATCCAAACCAGACGAGTTAGGAACACGCAAAACAAGGTCTAGAGAACTGTTTAGAACTCGGGGCAAACGATTTTGCACGTAGCCACACTCGTCGCTGACGTAAGCGCCAAACGATATTGCAACAGTGAACATGGTGTGAGAGATGACGCACGTAAATGACGAGCAAGCTCTAATGATAGCAGAGCACCCTAAGCTTCAACGATCATTCTTTGTACCTGTTGATGCTTTTTACTTTTGATGCGTGTCTGTGAAAAATCTCCCTCGAAAAAGGTATTCAGATGAAAGTTCTTGGGCTTGCACAAAAACCAAAGCACCAAAACAAATAAATAAATAAAATAAAACATAAAAAACTTAAAGGACACAATCTACACTGCTCAACACAGAAGGCAAGAGGGATGAAAAAAAGTGGACATTACGAAAAGATTCAATATTCTCAAGTTCCAAAACATAAATCACCACGTCGTCGTCGTCGTCGTCGTTTCAGGTCCATAGCAACCCCAGATGCTAATTCCCGAAAGATTTATACTAGTACTACACCAGCCCCCAGTCTTTTTTTTTTCTAGCCATGCCCCTAGGTTAGGTTAGTCCAAAGAGGCTCCTCTATCATTCGAAGTTTGGGTGTGGGAAACATAATGAGATTATTTTCAAGAAAATTCTATGGTTAGTTTTCAAGATATGGCGTCCCGCTCTTTTCAGGGAAAGGTCCCAGTACTCGGTTACAGTTCGGGACTATGTATGCATCCCGGACAAAATGGTTCGATTGTCGTTTCTTACCCTCTACTACTAAGCTTTGGAATCCTCTTACTGCATCCTGTTCCTAGTGTGGACAGGCCTTAACGTCTCTTTCTAAGGAGAATAAACGCTTCAAGTATATCAATAACTGCACAGGCTATGATAACAGACATTTTACGACATATATTAAGGATATGACTAGCAACACAAAAAAAAAAACGTAAATAAATTTGTTTATGAGCATTATGACCTTTGCTTTTGATATTTCAATGACCGACTGAGTACGCTTCTTTGGTAGCTTCCAGGAGTAGTACTACTCGGCATCCTTACAACAGCCAATTTATTAGTAATTAGTTTATTTGCTTTGTTCGGCGCTTCATTTTTAAGACGAAGAACCAGGAGAGGACTAAAATAAACACAAAGCCAACCCCGCCTCCTTAAACAGGGGAGGCGTTCCCATGGCACGTCTCATGTTTGCCAGTGGTGGCAACCTAGTATACACGTATGACCTCAGACTGTTCAGTGGAATTCATAACAGAAACCTTATCTTGCTAAGAGTCAGAGTGAAGGAGAAATTACTCTTTTCTTATCAAGTCAAAAAAAATGGAAAAAAAAGATGATTCTCCTCTTTTTAAGGCATGAGGAAATGATTCTTCTTCAAGTAGTAAAAGCCACGAAAGCATGGTTCCTCTTTCATTAAATTCTAACCTTACCATTTTATGAAGATCTTTAAAACAGAGGAAATAGACTGGGTTTCTATTCAAAACACACAACATATAAATTTCTGACTCACAACGGGACCAAACCCCAGTCTCCCATATGACGGGCCAGGACGCTACTAACTGATCCACAATGGGTATGAAAGTAGTCTCTGTTTCACAGAAATAACACATTGACTCTCATCAATAACGAACCACAACCTCCCGAACGACATTTGGGAAAAACCTCAGGTACAGAAGCGCTTAGGTTCCA
Source organism: Macrobrachium nipponense (assembly GCF_015104395.2). Classification (NCBI taxonomy): domain Eukaryota; kingdom Metazoa; phylum Arthropoda; class Malacostraca; order Decapoda; family Palaemonidae; genus Macrobrachium; species Macrobrachium nipponense. The sequence goes on from NC_087218.1 coordinate 10,804,950, forward strand.
ACTTCTTTTATGACTTGTGTGGGTCAGTTGGTAGCACCCTTACCTGTCCAGACATTGCTGACCGACGAAGTTGTACTCACGAAGGAGAAGCATATACTATAGTCTTTCTGCATGCTTCAAATGATGCCAACCATGAAGACATCTCAAGTGCAATCACAAGCAGTCCAGACACTGACATTGTTGTCATAGCATTATCTAAGCATGGGAAAAATTTGACAAGAGGAAAAGACACGAGGTGGACATCTAATCAGAAAAGTGGAGTAGCAGCCATGGGGACAAAAGCCTCGGCCCTTCCTTTTTTTCCTTGCATCATGCATTCAGAAGGTGTGACAGGGTCTGCCTTTCTTGGAAAGGGACAGAAGTGAAGTCTGCATGGAAAACATGGCCTGTGTTTCAGCGCGTCACACCCACCTTCACCCGGCTTAACAAATTCAACACCCGCAGCTCTGGAAGATGAAGATTGCAAATCAATATCTAATTGTGGTACTAATGAACGACACAGAGTCAGTTCGTAAGGAAGCAAAGAGCTCGTGGTTGCATTTCCCTCCACAAAGGATGCTCATAAAGAGCGTTGCAAGAGAGTTGCTTTTCAAGCAGTGCACATTTGAAGCCAGTTGGTAATATGCCGTCCGCCAATGAAGATGGCAACAGATTGATGGTGCCTGGCTTCCATATTGGACAGATTTGCCAGCAGTGGCAGAACCTTGCCTAGAACTGAAAATGTGTGGATGTAAGAAGGAATGCCATGGCGGGTGAAATTGCTACAACTTTGGATTTAGCTGCCAACTCTGCAACTGGACTTGCTATAAATGGTGGACATAATGGAACGGTGGGCTGAGCTCATGTCTTACTGATAGTAATACCAAAATATGAACTCACAATCATTATATGGACAGTTTGCAATTTTTGTTTTTGCAGCCAGATGGAATGGAAATATCTAAAATATAAAGACAATTTGGCCCCATTTTGGAAAAGGGTAAACTATCCTAGGAAATAGTGTAAATAAACCATCTAGTAAATAGTAATATAATGAGGTAGCCGGTGGTTCATTTTGAGTGATAGGGATCATGAGAGATCTCATGTAAAATCTGTTGATTGTATCACCATCTGCACCTTTTTTTTTCCACATCCCCGCTCTCCTAAAAACTGAAAGTAATAAGAAACCTATAGAACAGAAATGAGATGCTCCTCAAGACAGGAACCTCTCATATCTGCGACGACGACCCCAGGGCTCTCTGATCCAACTCCTTAAAAGTAAAGTGAGGCTCCATCGGTGAGATTCTCCGCCCTAATCTTGACAGACAGACAGACACAACAAGAGGAGGAAAAAAATGTTGCTTCCCCGGCAACACACGGAACCTATCTCGTTGATCGTACGTGACAGGTAACAGCTATAGTAGACTCACATCACCCGTGCATTTGATGTCTAGGTCAGTCCCTTACGACGCTCCTGATTGGCTGTTGATAAGCCAATCGCAGGACTGGAAACTCTCAGTCTGTATCGAGAGAGTTCACATGGGTAGGTTCTATGTTCCACCTCTCCTGAGGGATACGTCTTTCAGGAGAGGTGGAACATACATCCTGTCTGTGAACTCTCGAGAGAGACTGAGTTTCAAGCCCTGTGATTGGCTTATCAACAGCCAATCAGGAGCGTCGTAAGGGACTGGCCTAGATATCAAATGCACGGTTGATGTGAATTTACCATAGCTAACAACCGGCTTTCTGGGGAAAATGTGCCTATATCACTAACCTCTCGTCTTGGAGAGGAACAAAGAGAGAGAGAGAGAGAGAGAGAGAGAGAGAGAGTCCTGTTGATCGTTTCCATTGTCCTTTAACAGTCTATTCAAAGTTTTAAAAGTTGTGCACTCCAGATTATTCCTATAATGTGCTTATAGGTAAGGACAGGCAGGACCCTTGCAGTACATTACTTTATATTCATCCCAACTTGAATCAGAAAGAACCACCGTACCAAATTTTCACTTACTCAGGGAGTAAGCCTACAAACCATTTTGTTGTTGTTGTTGTTCCTGGTGGGTGGTAAGAAAGCCTAACAAGTTCTGGAAAGGGTGTTTCGCTTAGAGTTAAAGATACAGGAATTTTTTAATAAAATATAGCGTATTTATTTTCATTTTCGTTTGTGGAACAACCCTCTATTTGACCGTAGATTTTAGCACGCGCCTCGAGTAAGCTGGAGGTCGAATCACGCCTTGTTGACTCTGTTATCAACGTGAAGTTCAGCTTTCAATTGGCTCAACAAAATTTCCACCAAAAATGAATGGTATACAAAACAATGAAACACTGAAGCTGATTGACATAGAAATTCTCCAATCATTCGTTTTCCTCTCTTACCCAATTCCCACTGAACGCACCTCTGTTATATTCGTTATCCAACTGTCGCATCGACAAAACTTTCATTTCCGTCCCGTTCACGTACGCATTTCGTCTGCTTTATGTTCCATTTTCGTTTTCTTCACATCCCATGAGCGTGCACATCCACCCCCGATCCCTCAACCCCACCAACAAACCCCCTTCCCTTAAGTTGTAGCATTATTCAGCCTTCCTGGTCGCCAAGGATTGTATAAACTGCAAGTTTCGAGATCCACAGCCATAAGTTAAGTATACCTTAGTTTAACCTGACCACTGAGCAGCCCCGAAGGATTCAAAAGGGACCTACACTGCTTATTGTGGGATCCGAACCACATTATATCGAGACATGAATTTTTAATCACCAGAGATAAATTCCTCTGGTTCCGCATGGGCTGCAGTGGGGAACGAACACGGGCTACCCAATCGGTAGGCGAGCACGCAAACCACTCGTCCAACGAGGAACTTGCTTTGAGTGTTACAGTGGAAAGTAATACCTTACCGTACAATCTTTTTCCGAAGCATTTACTTATAATCTTTTAATGAAGCATTTAGAATAATTACTTTTCCCAACGATTCAAAGTCTTCAATGCAGAATCTTTTAATGAGCTATTTTCATCTCACACATCTGGGTAAATTAAATTTATCTATCGGAGTTTTCATAATTTATTTTACAAAAAAAATCTCCGATAGAAACAAGGAGTGATCCGACCTCCAGCTGACTCTGTACGCATGCTAAAATCTACAGTCAAATAGCACGTTGTCTCTTGAACGAAAATTAAAATAAATACACTATATTTAATTACAAATAATTATTCTGTACTGTTTAACATGCACATTAGCCTTTTTTTTTTGCTACATTTGCATTTTAATAAATCATAAATATCCTATCCTAAAATTCCTGTATCTTTAACTAAAAGCGAAACACACCTTTTTCAGACCTTTTTGGCTCTTCCATAGGGCTTTCCTACGCCCCCATCCCCCAACAATAAGAACAACAACAACAGCAAAGTAGTTTGTAGGCTTACTCCCAGCGTACGGGAAAATTGAAAAAAATAAAATTAATAAAACTTGTCCAACCTCGCACCGCTAATGCAAAACGAATCCGATCTTGGTATTCTACTGAAATTATGAATGCAACGACTGCAGCCTATTACAATCACGACCATACATTCCTAATCATACACGCCATTACAATCACGACCATACAGTCCTAATCATACAAGCCACTGCAATTACAACCATACAGTCCTAATCATACAAGCCATTACAATCACGACCATACAGTCCTAATTATACACGCCATTACAATCACGACCATAGTCCTAATCATACACGCCATTACAATCACGACCATACAGTCCCACTGAAGTTCATTCTTAACATCTTTGGATATCTTGTTTAAGTACAGACAACAGATAAGGGTGACGACTGTTATAATCTCCATACACACACACACACGAGCAAAAAACACAACAGTTTCGTCCACAACAAATGCCATATTACTATATAACAATTATTTAATAATGATAACCAATCTTCTCCAAACACGACAAACGGTATAAGAAGTATAAGAATCTCTCTCTCTCTCTCTCTCTCTCTGAGGTCCACACACCACTTGGAAGGAACTTGAATGTGATAGATTGGTTTGAAGTAGGAAAAATTGGTCGTGGCTAGAAAGCTGAGAGAGAGAGAAGAGAGAGAGAGAGAGAGAGAGAGAGAGAGAGAGAGAGAATGCTGTTATTAAATGAAACTGATCAGGGCAATCGCTCAACAGGTATTTTTTTCCTTGTGTACCAGTTTCTTATTATTCTTCTCCTTTTTTTAAGATATTCATGATCTAAAGCTAGTTAAGAGTCATTGGGCAGGGTATGATGTTCCATAAAGACGAGCATTTTTGGCCTCACTCATCGAGCTACTACGTGATGAAGATGCTAAAAGCTAAGAGGCTTGCCTTAACTTCATGAAAAAAAAAATACAAAGCTGTCATCTCCTTTCCTCCTCTGCATTGAAAATATCAGGCCTTAGGACCCCTTGTCAGTTTTATTGAAAATATCAGTCTTCAGAACCTCTTGTCAGTTTTTTTGAAAATATCGTCTTCAGAACCTCTTGTCAGTTTTATTGAAAATATCGTCTTCAGAACCTCTTGTCAGTTTTATTGAAAATATCAGTCTTCAGGACCTCTTGTCAGTTTTATTGAAAATATAATTTCTTATGACCTCTTGTCAGTTTTAAACTCCCTGAAAATCCGGGTTATTCTTAGGATATATTGTTTGTTTGAAACTATGCAATCAAAGACCACGAACTGGGAACAAAGGGCTCTTTCAGTGCTATATTAAGAATTGAGGAAAAGATTGCAGGTAATGAATATGGAGGGGGACAACCTGATGACTCAAATGGAACAACAGGCCCGTTCAGTGCTATACTGAGAATTGAGGAAAAGATAGCAAGTGAGCATTCGTGGAACGTTCATGAGAACTTTACCCAATCTCTGCACGGCTTCACTCACCACACCCGTCAACAATCGCCTATGCACCTGCGCCTCTCCTTCACCTTGTTGCCTCCTTGATGAAAGACGGTGTTTACCAGAATGTGCAAATAAATTCGTCCCGAGTGACGGTCCTGATAAGGAGTGTCGTATAAAAGAACATCGGATCCGGCCCCAGGCGACACTGAAGGAGTATTAG